>NW_005871088.1:1140793-1142672 GCF_000147115.1 Myotis lucifugus
GGGACAGACACACAGAGAGAAACATTGATGTGAGAGATGCATTGACCCATTGCCTCCCACACCCACCAGAATTGAACCCGTGACCCTTCCGTCTGTGGGCTGATGCTCTATCCATGGAGCCAAACCGGCTAGGGTGCAGCTCTTCTTTATTAAAAGCTGGTTACTGACTGGCCTGAAAGAGCAAAACTGTTCACTTACAAAAGCATTCTTCCCGATTCCCACACGTGACAGCTGTTGCCCCAATCCCAGTCAGCCGTATGAAAGGAGACTGAGCCCCAAGCACAGGGCTTCCAGCCACTGTCCCCCTGCACTGCGTGGGAAACTGGGTTCTTGAATCCTAGCAAAGATTGTCTGCATCTCAGAAAAACACACATTCCCCAATGACCTCTCCATGGACTCCAGACACTGTTCCTAATCCTTCTTTTTCTACAGGAAAACCCAAATGTTGCAGAAACTTTCAACTGCCTCCAGGCAATGCTGGGGCTGACTGTGGTCTAGAACCTGAGTTCAATGTGCTGAGGGGGCGATATTCATTCCACAAGCACAGGGGTCCTCAAACTACGGCCCGCGGGCCACATGCAAATACAAATATTGTATTTGTTCCCGTTTTGTTTTTTTACTTCAAAATAAGATATGTGCAGTTTGCATAGGAATTTGTTCATAGTTTCTTTTTAAACTATAGTCCGGCCCTCCAAAGGTCTGAGGGACAGTGAACTGGCCCCCTGTTTAAAAAGTTTGAGGACCCCTGCACAAGCATTTACTGTTAGGTTTGATCAAGCAATTGAATTGATACCCCTCCCCCGGGAACTGGCTTTCCAGGTCATTTCACTATGGACAGTCCCTTTGCTGAGACCACATTTCACTTGCGGTGACCACATCCCATTCTCTTCCCTCTGGGTATGCATAAAGAAGTCTCCGCCCAGGAAAAAGCCCGCCAAAAGTCCTTTATAAGCCGCTGACTCCTGTCACGGGGGCTGGAGCCATCCAGGCTCAGCCACCTGGTGTGCGGATGATCAAATCAATTCGCGTTGTGCGTTCCTACTTCGGCGATCTAACATGTACTAAGTGCCAAGCCCAGTGCTAGGGCACAAAGATGAATGTGACACGCAGAGCAGGCCAATCAAAGGACAAGGGGATATGGATGCAGCGAAGGAGGCTATGAGATAAGAGCAAGTTACAAGCACTTTCCAGAAGTCAAAGATGTGTAAAATCCTTTAAATAAATCTCTATAAAACATCTACACCTACATCTACACCTACACCTACACCTACATCTACACCTATTCCTATATTTCTCACTTTTGGAGTCGTCCTAGCAATTGCAGCTCCAAACAGCATGTTCAGGAGGAATCCTGGACTTCCAGGTCTTCCCACACTCTCCTGATGGGTCTTTGACCCTCCCCTGTCTTACAGGGAGCGCATGCTCCTTGGAGGCCCGGAGGGGGGCTCCAGCATATCCACCACCTGCCTGCCCTCAGGCGCTCTGTGTGACAGACCAGAGCACCTGGGAGTGAAGGGGGCTGGAAGGAGGTGGCAAGCGAACCAGGACGCTGGGCCGAGAGCACCAAGGGGCATAACTCCTGGGCCCAGCTCCAAGGACAGCATAGGTGGCACAGAACAGAGCCTGCCAGCAGCTGCCTCCCTGGCCAGCGCGAGCTTTCTCCTTGAGAACCTCGCCTGGCCTGCAGTAAAGTGCCATTTGCAGGGTCTGCCCTGTTTCCACAGGGCTGAGGGGGAGGAGGGAGAAGAGTAGCCAGGCTTGCCGCCACACTGACCGTGTGCCAGGCCTCAGGGAGCGGGGGGGCGAGGGGGGGACCCTTTCTCCTGTCTGAATAGGTTCTCAGAGGGCTGGGGGTGGGGTGGGATTCTTATTCAGGAGT
>NW_005871088.1:1142772-1152899 GCF_000147115.1 Myotis lucifugus
ACCTACAAAGATAATCTCTAAGCAATCTCTTCATCCACCACATAGTCCAGCATGGTGAGGAGACTCCTACAATCTCTTACAACCTAGGCAGCCCCCGTTCCCACCCACCCACCCCCCCCACACTTCATATTACTTTTCTTCTGAGTATTGTAAGCAAGTTTTTATCTTTCCCTCTTAGCGGGGGGGGGGGGGGACAGAAAAGCAGCAGATGGGGCTAACTTGGGGGCTTGGTGGGCAGGGAGGAGACCAAAGGTAGCCGGGCAGCCGGTGGCAAATGTTGCCATGCTGCCATGTCTTGTCTGGAGCCTGCTGCTTCGAGGGACCAGTGCAAAAAGGCTACTCTCTGGGGGAGGAGAAGCTGAGAGTCCCTGGGCCTCATCCTCTCCACGGGGCCCCGGCCCTCAACCCCCCAAGGTCGCCCCCCATCCTCCCAAGCTCTGAGCTCTGAGAAGATGGGGCCTGGCGCTGCTCCTCTGAGAAGCAGCAGCTGGAGACAGCCGTGGAAAGCTGCAGTCTTCAGGCACAAAGACAAATGGCCTGGAAAAAGAAGGGGTCAGCACCGTAGCAGGGTGTCCTGTGCCTTCCAACGGAGCCCAGGCTGACAATGCAGGCGTGAGCAGTGTGTGAGAGCATTTGCCTGAGTCCATTTGCAGACCATTTCTTGATGAATTTGGGGGGATGTCACAGTCGAGCCACAGCCTACTTACAGAGCTCACGAGTTTTAATGTCCTCAAGTCCCTTCCATCTATAAGCTCTTCAAGGATTAAAGTGCTTTTCGTGTCTTCTACCTGGAAACACTAACAAGTCTTGGGGTGCAGTGAATGACTCGATGAGAGAAAATAGACTACCTCTACCGAATGAACTCAAGGTGCCTGTGCCCTGGGGGTGGCCCCATACACAGGTGTCCTCCTGCAGCACGAAGTCCCGATGGGTGTGCAAGGGCCTTTCAGCAGCTCACATCTGCTCCACACACACGCACTCCTGTGCACACTCATGGCACCCTGTCATCAGCCCAGGGCTCAGGCTGCATCATCAATGACAGAATGGAGGGGAGCAGGACGCTCAGCCCTCCCGAGACAACCCTGTCACATGGCACTGTGGGTAGCCTTGCATTCAGAGTCTGTCCCCTGCTTCTCATCCTCAGGGTGGGGCTCTGCAGGGGGACTTTTGAGGGCCAAGGAGGCTGGCTCTTTTTCATTGTCGCTGTCCTCCGAAGTCTTCTTTCCATGGCGAGTTTTCTGCAATTTTCCCTTCAAGGCCTTGTCACATTTGCCACACTCGCCACATGTGCAAGGCTTCTCCTCGCTCTTGCCGCAGGCCCTTCCGGCATTCGTGCGCCTGCCGGTGCTCCAGGAGGTCTAAGCTGCTCCGGAACACCTTCTTGCAGTCTTGACACTTGTGGGGCCTCTCCTCCCTGTGAACCGCCTGGTGCTTGAAGAGGTTGGATCGTCTGCCGAAGGTCTTCCCACAGTCGCTGCATTCGTAGGGCTTCTCACCACTGTGCACCCGACGATGCTGACTGAGGCCCGAGCGCCCCCGGAAGGCCTTTCCACACTCCTTGCACTGGAATGACTTCTCCCTGCTGTGGATGCGCTGGTGATGAATGAGCTGGGAGATGCCCTTGAAAGCTTTTGGACACTTGCTGCACTTGTAGGGCTTCTCGCCACTGTGGGTCCGCTGGTGCTCGATGAGGTTAGAGCTCCTGCTGAAGGACTTCCCGCACTCATTGCACTCGTAGGGCCGCTCCCCGCTGTGTATGCGCTCGTGCTCCAGGAGGGCGAAGCTGCGCCGAAAGAGTTTCCCACACTCTGAGCACTTGAAGGGCTTCTCGCCGCTGTGGATAATTTGGTGCTTGATGAGGTTGGAGCTGCGCGTAAAGGTCTTCCCGCACTCATTGCACTCGAAGGGCTTCTCGCCGCTGTGGATGCGCTGGTGCTCCAGGAGGGCGAAGCTGCGCCGAAAGAGTTTCCCACACTCTGAGCACTCGTAGGGCTTCTCGCCGCTGTGGATGATGCGGTGTTTGATGAGGTTGGAGCTCCGGCTGAAGGATTTCCCACACTGCTGACAGAGGTACCGCTTCTCTGCGCCTTTGGAACTCTGTGGCCTTGACACTGAAACCTGCCTGACGCTGGGGTTGCTTCTCTGCACTGGCTCTCTTCCCGCCCCCGAGGAACTGCCTTGGCCTTTCTCCCTGTGATGGTCACCCCTGCTGGAACCTGCCTCTGGAGAACGAACATGTTTCTGTGTCTGCTCAGGTGTCTCCTCCAGCAGCCTGGCTCCCTGGCCCTTGCTGCCACCTGCGCATTCTTTTGGACAATGTTTCTTCTTGGAACTCAATGTCTTGCTCTTGATCCTTTCATCTGTAAAGACAGAGGGCACCAACCGGTGTTGCTCCCTCCCTGGATCTCTATTGAGGGTTTTTTCTTCACCCTCACCCTCATGCCAAGGCTGAGAAGAGATGAACCAAGAGATGGACATGGGCAGACAGACAGGAAAGCGAGAAGGGAGGAAGTGGGGTGAGACAGCAGGAGGTGCTCCCTTCATCTTGTGCCTCCATAGGGGGGGACTCCTTGGGGCATTTAAATCTGCCACAAAAGAGAGTTCCCCACCCAAAGTGACTGTGCCACCCTCCACTGGCCGCTGCTCTATGCGAATGGCTCAGGCAAGCTGGCCGACCACCTTTTACTCACCTGCCTGTGTTCCTACAGCAGCCCTTGTCCGGCTGTCTGTTACCCAGGGCCACTCCCCTCGCTCCAGCAGGGAGACCAGGTGAGGCTTGGAGGATGAAAATCCTGTGCACGGAAATGAAGTGAATCAGTGTCTTCAGGAATAGAGAACAAAGAACTCTCCAGAAAGTGCCACTGGAAGGGTCCAGAGAAAGGGCAGAGTCCCACTCACGAAGCAAGGGGCTCTAAGCCTACAGGGGCCAGGAAGGCACAGGGGATCTATAGTAGATGGCGATTTGGGCCACGAGGATAAAGATTTCATTATTTGGCCTCGTGGAGAGCAGCAGGCTTGTGGGGGCCTCTCTGTGTGTGGATACCCCGAGGCATAGCCAAAGGGCTAGAGCAGGGATCCACCGGGGTCAAGGCCTGAGGAAGTATCAGGAAGTGAACAGAGCCGAGGGGCTACCTGCACCCCTTTTGCCTTTTGAATCACCATCAGACAGAGCAGATGTCTCAGTTCCTTATGCCAAACTCAGCTGAGGATTCCTGAACTCCCCTGGGAAGCCCAGATCTTCCTGGGAAGGGTCAGAAAGAACCCAGGGGAAGAAGCTAGTCTCCTTTGGTGTGGGCAAATCACAGAGGTGAAATCTGTTGACTCTAAAAGAAAAAATGGAGCAAGAGGGTCCACTGCAGCCCCAAAGGCAGCGGGATGCAGTAGGGGAGTATGCCCCAGCTCCCACCCCGGCGTCTACATGCCTTGGCCTGGGCCTCCATGTCCTGGGCCCTCTGTGGCTTGATGCTGCTAAATTCTAACAAGAAACAAGTGTGAAATGTAACCTTGGTAAAAGTGAATTAAGTCTCCAGTAGGGCATAGGGTAATTTGCACCATCTTTTGGGTAGAAGAAGTTTCGTTAACCTGAGTTTATATGCAAAATAAGTTTGACGAGGGAGGGCACACATTCACCCAAAACATTTACAGGTCCAAACCATTGAGCTAAAAACTGCCCTGTTGAGACAAAAGCTGGGCTGCAATGGTTTATGGATCTGATGGGGAAATGCACTTATTTTTGGCCTCACAGTAACCAACCAGCAAAGAAACTCAAAAATAAACTGAGTTCAGCCCGGCTGGCATGGCTTAGTGTTTGAGCATCGACCCATGAACCAGGAGGTCACGGTTTGATTCTCTATCACGGCACATGCCCGGGTTGCAGGCTCAATCCCCAGTGTGGGGCATGCAGGAGGCAGCCGATCAATGATTCTCTCTCACCATTGATGTTTCTATCTCCTTCTTCCTCTCCCTTCCTTTCTGAAATCAATAAAAATATGTTTAAAAAAGAAAGAAAGAGAGTTTAGAGACAAAGTAGGAGGCACTGGGTGTGTGGGGTCCTTACCCAGTGACACTAAATGGCGGTAGTTCTCCAGCATCACTTGCTTGTAGAGGATCCTTTGTTTGAGATCCAGAAGCTTCCATTCTGTCTTGCTGAAGTGCACGGACACGTCCTCAAAAGATACTGGCACCTAAAACAAGCCATTCCTGTGACTGCAGGGAAATTCACCCTCTTGGGGCCCAGGATGAGGTGGGAGCAACTAAAGATGGGGTAAGGGCGGTACTGGGGAGAGCAGCAGCCAGGGGAGGCTCGGAGTTGCAACAGTTGTGAGGCTGGGACACGAGGAGGTGGCAAGTGGAGACCATGAAGGGGAGATACTGAGGTGAGGGGCAGCCCGAAGCTGGGAGACCCACTCACCTTGGCTCTGGTCGTTAGGAGAATGGCTGCCATGGCAGAGGCAGGGAGAAGCTAAGGGAAGTAGAAAGAGGAAGGTGTGAGAGGAGGCCCACCCTACTCCAGTACAGCCCATCCATTCCCAGCCCCTGGGGACAAGATTTCAACATATCTTTTCAGGGGACACGATTCAACTCATAACACTTAACCAAACTGAGCTTCTGTCCCCTCTCCTCACCTGCACAGTGGGCCACAGACACGGATTTACTCCCTCCTCTGGCCAGCAGCCCAAACTAGGCTTTCAAGGGAGTGTGTTTCTTAAAAAAAAATAATTTTAGTGATTTCAGAGAGGAGGGAGAGATAGAAACATCAATGATGAGAAAGATTCACTGATGGGCTGCCTCCTGTATGCCCCCCACTGGGGATCAAGCCCCCAACCCGGGCATGTGGCCTAACCGGGAATCGAACCCAGATCTCCTGGTTCATAGGTTGATGCTCAACCACTGAGCCATGCCGGCCAGGCTCTTCTTTCCTTTCTTTTTCTCATTTCCTTCTTCTCTTGGCCCTTTTCTCATGTGGGCAGTACCCCTGACCCCAACTTTCCAGCCATCCCTAGAAGCTCTGCCGCCAACCCCCTTTCCCCTCAGGTCAGGGTTCTTACAAAAAATCTCTAAACATACCGCCTCCACCTGCAAACAAACTTTCTCTCAAGGGGAAGAGAAAGACCAGGCTGGTGAGCTGCACAATGAAGGGACCCACGATAGCGGGGGTGGGAGGGGGGGTGCTTTCTGAAGAAGTAACTTTTAGGCCAAAAGATGAAGGTTGGGGTAAGGAGAACAGCAGATCAAGGGCATGGCCCATGTCCAGCCTTCAGATAGGCCTGAGTGCAGCGTTCATGGTGCTGAAAACTGGCTGGTGGTGGGGGTGGGAGGTGGCGGGGGGGGGGAGTTTGCAGAACGTGAGGCCATGCTGGGGTCTCCCCCATCCTCCCCCTTCTCCTTCCCCCCTCACCCCCGGGGGACAGGAAGGAGCCTGGGCTCACATTAAGGGCAGGAAGAGCGTGTCACTGACAAACTGGACGGAACCAGATTTCTTTCTCCACATCAGTTCTCAAAGCCAGAAGAAGAAAGTTTGCTCTAAGGATGTTGTTTCCACCCAACTGGAGACTGAAAGGTGGAAGTCCTGGGCGGAGCAGCGGAGGAACAAGGCTGTGGATGGTGGGCGGGTGGGCCTGAGCCTGGAGTGTTTCTTATGCTGCTGTGGGCGAGCACAGCGTGTTTGTGCAACAAGAGAGAGGGCAAAGGGACAGGGTCCCCAGAGCATTGAAATTGGCCCAAAGTCCCTTATCACCTGTGATATATTGTCAATCAACACTGGCCCGGAATAAATAAACTCATATGTCTTATGAAGAAGTTTCTATAAATCAGAGAGACAGAATCCCTTAAGGTTGAGTGGATGCTAAAAACCATTAGATGGCCCTAGCTGGTTTGGCTCAGTGGATAGAGCATTGCCCTGCAGACTGAAGGGTCCCGGGTTCGATTCTGATCAAGGGCAAGTACCTCGGTTACAGGCTCCTCCCCGGCCCCCCGGGCAGGAGGCAACCAATCAATGAGTCTCTCTCACATCGATGTTTCTCTCTGTCTCTCCCCCTCCCACTCTCTCTAAAAATCAATGAGAAAATATCCTCGGGTGAGGATTAAACTACCTAAATAAATAAATATCATTAGATCAGTGGTTCTCAACCTTCTGGCCCTTTAAATACAGTTCCTCATGTTGTGACCCCAACCATAAAATTATTTTCGTTGCTACTTCATAACTGGAATTTTGCTACTGTTATGAATTGTAATGTAAATATCTGATATGCAGGATGGTCTTAGCCGACCCCTGTGAAAGGGTCGTTTGACCGCCAAAGGGGTCGCGACCCAACAGGTTGAGAACCGCTGCATTAGATGAAAGGCAAAGAACAGACATCCACGTGATGTCAAATGTCTGCTGGTCACGAGAGAGAAAGCTAATCTAACAATGGTGGGACAGAGGTGGGACGTCCCTTCAGGGATGCCTTGGGGACTGCTCAGGTGGCCCAGGAGGACTCTTGCCAAGTCTTGACCTGATTCTGATGCAGCCTTGGGACCCAACTTGCAGTTCACAGAGCGTCTCAGGGACGGAGGGGGCCAGTTCAAGACACCACAAGAAAGCAAGCAGCCTGACCCAGAAGTGGGCTGTTCCCTGTTCTCTGCAAATGAGCGTCCTGGGGAAGAGAGGAGGCTTAGAGAGGATGACTGTTCCAGATGAAAAGAGATTTAAGGGGCCAACATCCAAGTGCAATGGAGTTCTTTTTAAAAATATATCTTTATTGATTTTAGAGAGGAAGGGAGAGGGAGAGAGAGATAGAAACATCAATGATGAGAGAGAATCACTGATGAGCTGCCTCCTGCATGCTCCACACTGGGGATGGAGCCTGCAACCAGATATGTGCTCTGACCGGGAACTGAACCATGACCTCCTAGTTCAGTGGTCGGCAAACTGCGGCTTGCGAGCCACATGCGGCTCTTTGGCCCCTAGAGTGTGGCTCTTCCACAAAATACCACGTGCGGGCGCACATGTACAGTGCGATTGAAACTTCGTGGCCCATGCGCAGAAGTTGGTATTTTGTGGAAGAGCCACACTCAAGGGGCCAAAGAGCCGCAGTTTGCCAACCACTGTCCTAGTTCATAGGTCGACGCTCAACCACTGAGCCATGGGCAGAGTCTTTTATCAGGCATGAACAAAAGAGGAGTCAAAGGCACTGGGGGGCATGGAGGGCCTACTGTGGAGTGACTCTCAGAGGACAATGGGACCACTGCTGCCCGTGCATTGGATGGAAAATGGCACTGAGCCATTTAACAAAATGTGCTGGTCAAGAGATGCACATTGAGCCCTAGCCGGTTTGGCTTAGTGGACAGAGCGTCAGCCTGCAGACTAAAGGGTCCTGGGTTCGATTCCTTTCAAGGGCACGTACCTCGGTTGCAGGCATCTCCCTGGCCCAGGCCCGGGTCGGGACTTGTGCAGGAGGCAACCAATCGATGTGTTTCTCTCACTTGGATGTTTCTCTCTGCCTTTCCCTCTCTCTTCCACTCTCCCTAAAAAATCAATGGAAAAATATCTTCAGGTGAGGCTTAACAAAAAAAGAGATGCACATTGAAGCATTTTGGGAGAAAATGGCCTGTAAACTTACTTTAAAATGCTGGGAAGGGAATAGAATGGAAGGAAAGGGAAGAGCAAACTAGCAAATAAGAGGAGCTGGAGGGCACTGCCTGGGAGGCTGGTACCTGGGCTTCATTACACTAGTCTCTCTACTTGTCGGTTTGCTTGATGGTGTTCAAAATTAAAAGGGAAAATAGTTTGATGGTTCCTCAATAAATAAACATAGTTATCGCATGACCCAGCAATTCCACTCCTGGACATATACTCAAAAGAACTGCAAACAGGTGTGCAAATAAAAGCCTGTACATGAATGTTTCCAGCAGCGTGATTCACCAGAGTGGCAACAGGTGGAAACAACCCAATGTCCACCGTCTGACGAATGTAATGAATGAACCAAGTGTGGTCGTACACACAATGGAATATTACTTGGCCATAAAGAGGAATGAGATGCCGATACATGCTACAATGCGGGCGAACCTTGGAGACATTATGCTCAGTGACAAAAGCCAGACACACAATAGGCCACAGATGGTATGATTCCATTTATATGATGTAATATAAAATTTCACAAGAGCTGTCTTGACCTAATTTGGAACTTATGACTGAAAACCCCCTTTTCTCTGCTCTTCATGGGCAGTTTGTTGAGCTCCCATCCCAGCTACTTCCCTCATCATGGGGCCCTCTCTCTGGGGCCACTAAACATATCCTCACCCCTTTATTGGGCTCCCACACTCAGGGGTCAGTACGAGAAAACTAGGGACAGCCCCTATGCCCAGAGGGACCCCGCGGAAACTAGCACGCTACCCCGATGCACCCCTATGTGGCAGCCTCCTTTCCTTTGAGTTGTAAGAAAGAGTTCTGCCTTTCATCTCTCTAAGTGTCACTGTCTTGTGACCTGCCATCAAAAAATAATCTTATCTTTAAAAATATGACATGGCCTTGGCAGGTGTGGCTCAATTGGGTGAGCAGCATCCCGTGCTCGGAAGGGTTGCCGGTTCGATTCCAGGTCAGGGCACATGCCCAGGTTCCAGGATCAATTCCCAGTCTGGGTGCATAGTGGAGGCAGCTGATTGATGTTTCTCTCTCACACTGATGTTTCTCTCTCTCTCTCTCTCTAAAAAAAAATCAATAAAAAGATATTTTTAAAAACTAACATATGACATGTGCAGAATAGGAAAATCCAGAGAGTCAGAGAGCAGATCGGTGGGCATGAGGTGTGAGGGTGTGTGTGGGGGGGGAGGAGCAGTGTGTGTGTGTGTGTGTGTGTGTGTGTGTGTGTGTGTGTGACTGCTTTGTGGGTATAGGGTTTTCTCCATGAGTGATGAAAATGTTCTGGAACAAGACAGCGGTGATGGTTGCACAACATTGTTAATGTACTTAATGCCGCTGAATTATTCGCTTTAGAATGGTCAATTTTATTTTATGCGAATCTCATCTCAATAAAAAAGGGGGGTCAAGAGGTGTGGCTGTCGAGTAATCATGCTGATGTCCACACGTCACATTCATTCTGACACCCCATCAGTCACTGGGGGGACATAACGGGCTATAACGGTGTAGGGTGGAGACTAGTGGGAACATCCGGGCTTTTCAGACCAGCAGCACATTATTTTGAAGAACAGCACGTGCTTCTTTTCTCTCTCCCACAGCTGTAACGCCAGGTCATGGTCCATCTTGGAAAACAGAAAAGTCTAAAGGAAGAGTGTTATCTACGGTCCCCCGCTCCAAGACATACTGGGGTCCAAGCCCCCAGTGGAGAAACAGCCATTGAGCTGTGACCGCCTGAGAGAAACAGCATGACAGGCTCACCTGTAGATGGAGACCAACATTCAAGTTCAACACCACAAGGCGCACTGGGAGGTGCCAGCCACGATGAGTGGTCGCACGCAACAGTGTCTATGCTTGAGACCTAGACCCCCAAAGTCAGCAGACTTCCCAATCCTGGAAGGAAAGACACGCCAAGCCCTTTCCTCACAGACTATAACTCCAAGTAACCCTCCAGGTGGGAATGGGATGACGCTCCCTAGCACGTGCATAAAGAACAATCTAGAAGGAGCCTGTGGAGCTGGAGAGCAGCTTCTCCTAAGACCCTTTGACCTTGGGCCACCAGAATAGAGGAGAAATGGAAAGATGATTCCGGACCCCGAAGCTCAGCTTTCCTGAAACCTGGCACTGGGATGCAGGGGAGGGTCCATCGGACAGCAGTGCCCCAGGCCAGAAGCCAGGAAGGCCCTGCCAGCCTCCTCCTGGGCTGGTTTGCCCCCAAGAAGGGGGCAGACTCCCACCCCTTGACTGATCCTGGCAGAGGGAAAGCTGAGAACGAGGAGCCACCTGCTCACCCCGAGGGGGGAGGGGAGGAGTGCAGGGGGCGAAGTGAAGCGGGCTTCAAAGCCCAAAGCGGGAGGGGTGGCCAGTGGGCTTGGGCGCTGATGCCTTCGGAAGACCACGAGATGGGGCTATTTCCCCAGAAAAAGAAAACAGAAAACAAACAAACAACTGGAAAGGCAGTCAGCAGTCCCACCACTCAGGCTGGATCAGGAACTGGGCGGCGGGGGGGGGG
>NW_005871088.1:1153351-1154669 GCF_000147115.1 Myotis lucifugus
CGCACAAAGGTGGGCTGCCCTCAGACGCTTCTCGGGAATCATGGGAAGGACACCCGGGACACTGCACCCGGTCTTCTTCCATCCTGGTGGGACTTCCTCTGGGGTCTAGTGATTCAAGACCCAACAGCCTTCCCTTGGCCCCAGCAGCCTTCCCTGAAGCGAACATCACCTGCCACCCACCTGGTGGAAAAGCTGGAAGACCCAGGGCCTGGGAAGGCCAGCCTCAGTCCAGAGCCCAGGTCTAGGCTGAAAGCTGCCACAGGTCAGCCCAGGGGCCTCCAGGCACCTGGCCCAGCAAAGCCCTCTGAGGAACAACCGTGCAACTGGTGTCTCCAGGCCCTGGCCTCAGAGGTAGAGGCTGGGCTGGACATAAAGAGAGTCACCTCCTAGTGAGCTTCTGCCCTTCCCTGCTTAGCACCCTCCCTGAAGTGCCTGTCTCACTCAGAGTAAACCCATGGCCCTTCCTGACCTCTCTCTCCCCTCCTCCCACATCCTTGCTTCCCCTGCTCCAGTCACACTGCCCCCTGAACTCTTCTTCCTACTCACCAGGCCAGTCCTGCCCCAGGACCTTTGTACGGGCTGTTCCCTCTGCCTGGTAGGCTCGCTCATTTCCTTTAAGTTTTTCAGAAATGTTGCCTTCTAACCACACTACTTAAACATGCAATCCCACACCTCCCCTCCCTTCCTCTGCTCTATTTTTTCCCTTGGCACTTCCCACCATTTAGCATACTTTATTATTCTTCATTTGAAACCATTACCTTTCATTGTCTGTGCCCTGCCACTAAAACTGGACCCACTGAGCAGGGAGGGAGTTAAAGCAAATTCGCTCCCAGATGTACCCTCAATGCCCGCAGCAACCTGGCCCACAATGGGAGCTCGGAGGGGATTTGTGAGAACTGGCCCTGCAGGGCAGCCCGGCACAATTCCCGCACAGTCCCCGCTGTTCAGTTCGGTCCCTCTCCTGCCCTTGAGGGCCTCTACCCTGCCCTGAGCTTCCTCTTCTTAAGCCTTCCGGGGGGGGGGGTTCACCGCCATCCCCCCACACCACCAAAGGGCACAACCCCCAGCCCTGTGCCTGTGGACGCTTCGCTGGTTGCCCCAGGCAGGAGTGCTGCGACCAGGGTCGCAGTGCCAGCCTGCACGGTGCTCCCACATGAAAGAGGCGAACAGTCCAAACTTACCAGGCGGCTGGGCGACGGGATGCGCTCTTGCCGGGCCCCCGGATCGGTGGCGAACCGCAGTGAGTGGGACACACAACTGGGAAACCCGGCTTGTCTTTTCTGGGGCGCCCAGGAAGGGGGGTAGCCCCGAGGGCCGG
>NW_005871088.1:1154769-1170342 GCF_000147115.1 Myotis lucifugus
TACCTCAAGTCGTCGAAAGGATTAAGAAAATCGAACTAACGCAACGAGTTATGGTTTAGAACGCCTAAAAATGAACAATTACATCCGGCATATAAGAAAGTAAATTAGAAAGGACTCGGAGCGGGTTGGGCGGGGGCGGTGGCGGCGTGGGAAAAGGGGGGCACGGAGCATGCGCGGCGCGGCAGGAGGGCGGCCCGGCCAGCGCCCGCCCCAGCGCGCCCCGCCGGGGTTCTGTCTTGGCTCCCCGCGGACCCTGGAGCACTTCTGCTCAGAGTCCGGGTCCGGATGCTTCTAGGGCTCTGGTCTCAGTGTTCGATCCACCACACCCCCCCAAGGGGACAGGAGGGGCAACATGGGCTTTACGTCCATCCAGTCATCAACCCCTCCATCTGGGATCTACCAGCCCCCCCCCCCCCTTTGCAGGGCAGCTAGCGGCAGAGAGACCAAGCCACTTGAGCCAGGAGGACAGAGATGAGAAAGTGAGGGGCAGCGAGAGGGTTTGGGGGAGGGCCGTGTGCAGGCAGGTGGAGGGGAGAGAGGATGAGAGCAGGGAGTGAAGAGCTGCTGGATTCAACTTCTTTCCCTCAGGCCCCCCATGTGACCCGCAAGCCTTCAAGCTGGTCTGCAGAGTAGGCATTTGGGTGCCTATTTACCCACGTGGCAGAACCAGGACTGAAATCCAGGGCTGACTGGGGACACATGCTGTCTTGGCAATGATGAGTTTCCGAAAAGTTGGGAATCTGAAAAAGGCTGTCAGAGAAAAGCAACCAGGAAAACCAGGCACCCTGCATGGTCCGCCCCTCCCCCAGCCCCAGGCCACTGGGAACTGAGCAGGAGCTGGGCTCCTCTCTGCTTCTCATTACAAAACAAGGAGAACCTGGGCCTCAGCGAGAAGCCCTCAGCAGCCCCCTCGCTTAGGGGGAGACCTGAGACACCCACTTAGAGTGCTTCTAGCTGTGGGGAGCAGGGCTCAGGGCATTTCCCTGGAGCAGAGGCAGGGAGACCACTTGTGGCCCTTGTCTGTGGACCCTGCTGCCCAGTCTTGTCCTCTCACTGGGGGGTAGGGGAGGGGGTGGGGACCCTGGCTGGGCAGGCATGAGCCTGGGCTCTCAAAATGTAGTGGGGAGAATGGTGGCCCCTCAAAAGATATATGCGCACCCTAACTCCCAAAACCTGTGAATGTGACCTTTTCCAGAAAAAGGGTCTTTGTGATGAAGTTAAGAATCTTGAGATGAAGTCATGCTGGAATATCCAGGTGGGCCCTAAATACAATGACAAATGTCTTCAAAAGACAGAAGAGCCTGGCAGGTGTGGCTCAGTGGTTGAGCGTTGACCTATGAACCAGGAGGTCACGGTTCCATTCTCGATCAGGGCACATGCCTGGGTTGCGGGCTTGATCTGCAGTGGGGGGCATGCAGGAGGCAACCCATCAATGATTCTCTCTCATCATTGATGTTTCTGTCTCTCCCTCTCCCTTCCTCTCTGAAATCAATAAAGATATATTTTAAAAAATAGAAGAAACAGAAGAAAGACATAGACCCGGGAGAAAGTCATGTGAAGGTGGCGCCAGAAATGAGAGACCTCTTCTAGAGCCATTGGAGGTAGGGCAGCCCTGCTGACACCTTAATTTTGGGTTTCTGGCTTCCAGAGCCATGAGGAAATAAATTCCTGTTGTTTTAAGCTATCTGGTTTTTGGTAATTTATTGCAGCAGTCCAAGAAAACTCATACAAGAGGGAATGGGCTGAGCTCAGATCCCTTGCAAGCTAATTTCTAGAAAGGGGCTGGGCCTTTGCACCCACATCAGCTGGTAGTAATTGGATGTGTGCTGGGAGCGACCTTGGGTGAGGCAGCTCCTTTGGCCTTGGGCAATTCCTAGACAGCATTGGCATCCAAGCTTCACCAAAGGAGGGGAGTGAGAGCAGGCCGCGAGGGGGGCTCCCAGAGTGTACTCCACATCCACTGCAGTGGGAGTGACCTTGTGCTCTGAATATGTAGTTGTAATAGGGCTATAAAAATAAAGGCGGGGAGACAATGCACAATTGTCTTAACCGTTTGGGAGTTACCTTATGGCTGGTGGGAGCATTACTACAGTCAGCCAAAAGTGATAGACTAATGACGAAATACTGATAAACCCACAATTGGATAGGGAAAGAAATTTCCCTACTGGATTTTCAATATTTTGTTAAAAAAAAAAGAATTTCAAACACATGCCCAGCCAGCCTAGACAGAGTAATATAATGAAAGTCCGCGGACACACCAGTCAGCTGCTATCCACACAGGGCCATCTCTCCCCATCCACCTCCTTTTATTGTGGTTGGAGGCTCAGGACCTTCTTTGAGAGAATTGGCCTCATCCCCTGCAGGCAGGAACGGCTCCCTGAGGGCAGCGACCCCAGATTCACCCACTCTGCAGTAGGTACCCTGGACCCCAGTGGAGAAAGCGCCTGGATAAGGGGTCCGGGGCAAGAAAGCCCCTTCCTCAGGAGGGAAGCATCTGAGCCAGGTCCTTTATTGGCTTCTCAGTCCATTCTGTTAATGTTGGTGTTTCTTTTTTTAAAATATATTTTATTGATTTTTTTACAGAGAGGAAGGGAGAGAGATAGAGAGTTAGAAACATCGACGAGAGAGAAATATCGATCAGCCGCCTCCTGCGCATCTCCTATTGGAGATGTGCCCGTGACCGAGGTACATGCCCTCCACCGGAATCGAACCTGGGACCTTTCAGTCCGCAGGCCGACGCTCTATCCACTGAGCCAAACCGGTTTCGGCGTTGGTGTTTCTTAATAGTATGAATGTTAGAGGCTTCATACTACTTAGTGAAACATGCATCAATAGAAATGATCCATTCTGAGAAACTGAGAGGAAAAAAGATTTAAGAAAACCAACAGAACAGAACCTCAGTGAGTTGTGGGACAATATAAAAAGGTCTGACACGTGTATTGGGGATCCCAGGAGAAAAAAAAACCATTAGTAATCTCTCTGACATAAATAAATATTACATATCTACCACTCTAGTCTACATACTTAAATCCAAGAGTCACCACTGGTAAACAATGTCCGTCTGGGGAATGATTAGCTCGTGATCACACTGCATCTCCAGCGGTAACTGACTCTGTTGTCGATGGTGTGACTTTCTGCAGCAGTTTTAACTGGTGCAGGCCTATGTTCAGGCCTGCGCTAAGCCAGGCCCCAGCCGTGTGCGTTTGGTTGATCTCGGTGACTGGTGAATGCAGGCATCTACTAGACCTATTCAATATAAACTTAAAATTACAGTAATACATATAGGAAACTTTTTTGTGATATTAAACTTTTCATAAATAATTTTAATTACACAAACGTGTCTGCATAAGTAAAAACAGGTAAACTAATTTGTCAAATTTTTAACATGCATTCAGAAAACCTACTTTATTATATAACAAACTTTCAGCTTTAATGGACACCCCCTCGCCTGAATTAATCCATTATATGGAAGTTTTACTGTATTTTGTTATAGCTGCCTATATGGACTAAGGCAGTAAAAGGATAAACCTAATTTAACCATATAAAAATTACACTCAATGTTAATGGGTCATGAACTCCCATTAAAAGGTACAGATTGTTAGCATGAGGAAAAGGGCAAATATTTTGCTGTCTACAAGAGATGCAATTTAAAAATAAAGACTCAGATGAGTGGATAGTAAGAGGATCCAAAATTATATACCATGCAAAAAGTAAGCATAAGAACGTGGAAATGGCTACATTAATACTAGGCAAAACAAATTTAAAGACAAAGACTATTAAAGTAATGGGGGGGAAGGCTGAAGGCAGGATTCCCAGTGGGGGGTCCACTGGGCAATAACGACATATGTGTTAATCAGGAACACATCGAGTTTATAAATGTATTTGTGCTTTATAACAATAAGCTTAAAATATATAAAACAAAAGTTGGAGACAACTAGACAAGAAGTCCGTAAAAATATGTCTTATGACATTTTCAACCACAATAGAAAACAAACTATGAAGAAAAATTTCCCCATTTGCCACAACGGGCTCTCCATTCGCAAGTTTACTCCGCCAACTTCTCCATCTTGTTCGCACGTAGGCCATTTTGTCCATGGAGGGCCAATGGGTGTACTTGTTGTTTTTAGAATTTCAAGACTTGGTATATCAAGCTTCATTCTCCCCCTTCCCCGCCCCCCGGCCCTCGCCAATATGTTACTGTTACATATCTGTAACATATTGCCCCCTCACGTGCTTTTTCGGATCCAATCAGCCGCCCGGAATCCAGACACCTAGAACTTTCTGGGAAGCTCTCGAGGTCTTAAGACGGAAGAACTTGGGAGACGCCGCCCCTTGGCTCCTGGCTGCCCAGGAGAGGTGAGCTCTCCAGCTCCTGAGTCGTCCACTGAGGCCAAGAGAGTAAGGCCCCCCGGGGCAGGGAGTTGGCGGGGGACTCTTGAGCTGAAACTGGGGGTGGGCCCCTGGATAAGGGGGTCAGAGAGGAGGGCTAACACGTCGGGGTATATAGGAGCAGGAACCAGGAGCGGCCCGAGGGGGCCTGACGTTAGGATTCCCGGTAGGGGGTCCACAGGGTGGGTGCCGCTGGCTGCGAGGCGGGTAGATGGCGGCGCTCTGGTGTGGGGAGGCGGTGAGTGGTGTTAATGGCTAAGCGGACTGAGCGGTTGGAGGAGGGATTGTGGAAGGAAGGCCTCCCCAGTGCTGGAGTGGGGGCAATGACTGTGCTTTGAGGACTACGGAGTGGAGCGGCGGGGGGCCGGCGTTTGGGCCTCTACCGAAGAAGGGCTGCTGGCTGCGGTTGGGTGGGTGTGGGGCAGGCAGGCTGGCTCCCGGTGCCCCGACGTGAGGGGAAGATTAAAGCTTACTGTGGGGGTGAAGAGAGGGCTAGTGGCCAAGGTGGGGCAATCAGGGGGACCCTCGCGAGGGGGGGGCTTCCGCGGTGCGTGTGAGAGAGGCGGAAGGGAGAACACGGGCCGCCAGACTAGGAGGGCTGCTCCTGCCCCCGGTGTAGAGAGCGGACATGGGCGGGCTTCCAGCTCCAACGCATCTGGTGGGGGGGGGGGGGGCGCTCCAGGCTTCAGCGCTGCGAGGCGGGGGGCGGGGAGGGAGGGGCTCTCTGGTGAAGGGAGGCTAGACGGGATCGCTTAGCGTCCTAGCAGGTGTAGGTGCGGATGGGATGTCGTGAACTCAGATGGCGTACTGCTTCTGGGACCACAGGAGAGGAGGACTGGCTGCCGGTGTGGAAAACACGCGAGGGGACGGGGACCAATGTGAGGGCTGGGGAGGGGAGGCTCCCGGGAGGAGGCCAGAAAGGAAGGCTAACGTCTAAGAAACTGGGGGCGCTTGGTTAAAGGCGAGCGCCATCACCAGGCTCGGGGCAGGGCACAGCGCGGGAGGGCGCTTCTCAGGGCGGCAGACGGGGGCGCCCCCTGCGTCCAGGGAGGGAATGGACTGCAAAGTAGAGCCACTGGCTGAGGGTGGGAGAGGAGCCGCCTGGCTGGTGGGGAGCAGGTGATCTGGTGGAGGCGGTTGGATATTGAAAATGGAGTTGGCAGTGGGGGTGGGGTGGGAGGAGGGGAGCGGTTCGGGGTGGATCGCTACAGTTGGAATCTAGAAGACCACGAGGGGATTGCAGCGTCGACAGGGGCTAGGCCTTGGCTTCCACCAAAAATGTAGATTCTTTACAAGGGTGCTTTGTATATTCACCCACATACACCATACACCCGGCCATAAAAGTTTCCATAAATTTTAAAAGATTGCACTTTTACTTAATACATTCTCTTATTTTATTTGAAATTAATTTAATTTGAAATAATTTTGAATTTTATTTGAAATTTATAATGATAACATCTCTAAATATTTGGAAACGCGTGGGTCAAAGAAAATAAAAATGGAACTTAGAAAATATTTTATGCCCATTCTAGCTGGTTTGGCTCAGTGGATAGAGCACGCCTGCGGACTGAAGGGTTCCGGGTTCGATTCCAGTCAAGGACTATGGTCGGCGCATGTGCAGGTGACAACCAATCGATGTGTTTCTTTCACATCTATATTTCTCTCTGTCTTTCCCTCTCTCTTCCACTCTCTCTAAAAATCAATGGAAAATGTCCTTGGGTGAGGATTTAAAAAAACAAAAAAAAGAAACCCTTTTTGGGTTTCATGCCCAGGCAGAGAATAACCAAATAACTTATATGCATATATGATAATCCATGGACACACACAATACTACGGTGAAAGCCTGGGGTGGAGCAGGAACCAGGTGGAGGGGGGCAATGGAGGAAAATGGGGGATACCTGTAATATCATCAACAATAAAGAGAAATTTAAAAAATACTCAATGAATGCAACAGAAGTCAAAAACAGAGAAGGGAGAACAAAAATATGAGACAAATAGAAAACAAATAGTACGATGGTAAATTAAAACCAATCAATAACTGCATTAAATGTAAAAAGGTTAAACAGTTAAAAGACAGAGATTAATAGACTTAATAAAACCCCAATAAAAATTATTTCATGCATCTCTGATAATTAGTAACATTGAGCATTTTTTCATATGTCAATTGGCCATCTGTATGTCCACTTTGGAGACATGTCTATTCAGATCCTTTGCCCATTTTTTTTCAGTGTGAATTTTTAAAAAATTTTTTATTGCCCTAGCCGGCTTGGCTCAGTGGATAGAGTGTCGGCCTGCTGACTGAAGGGTGTCCCAGGTTCGATTTTGGCCAAGGGCACATGCCTGGGTTGCAGGCTCAATCCCCAGTGGGGGGCGTGCAGGAGGCAGCTGATCAATGATTCTCTCTCATCATTGATGTTTCTATCTCTCCTTCTCCCTTCCTCTCTGAAACCAATAAAGAAATATATTTTAAAAAATAAAAAATAAATTTTTTTATTGATTAAGTTATTACATATGTGTCCTTATCCCCACATTACCCCCCATCCCTCCCACTCATGCCCTCACCCCCCTGTTGTCTGTGTCCATTGGTTAGGCCTATATGCTTGCATATAAGTCCTTTGGTTAATCTCTCCCCCTTACCCCCACCCTCCCCTACCTTTCCTCTGAGGTTTGAGCATCTGATCGATGCTTCTCTGTCCCTGGATCTGTTTTTGTTCATCAGTTTATGTTGTTCATTATATTCCATAAGTGAGTGAGATCATGTGATATTTATCTTTCTCTGACTGGCTTATTTCACTTAGCATAATGCTCTCCAGTTCCATCCATTCTGTTGCAAATGGTAAGAACTCCTTTTTTACTTCAGTGTAGTATTCCATTGTGTAGATGTACCACAGTTTTAATCCACTCATCTGCTGATGGGCACTTAGGCTGTTTCCAAATCTTAGCTATGGTGAATTGTGCTGCTATGAACATAGGGGTGCATATATCCTTTCTGATTGGTGTTTCTTGGGATATATTCCTAGAAGTGGGATCACAGGGTCAAATGGAGTTCCATTTTTAGTTTTTTTGAGGAAGCTCCATACTGTTCTCCACAGTGGCTGCACCAGTCTACATTCCCAACAGCAGTGCACGAGGGTTCTTTTTTCTCCGCATCCTCACAAGCACTTGTCGTTTGTTGATTTGTTGATGATAGCCATTCTGACAGGAGAGAGATGGTACCGTATTGTCGTTTTGATTTGCATCTCTCGGATGATTAGTGACTTTGAACATATTTTCATCTGTCTTTTGGCCTTTCTTCTGTCTTCTTTCGAAAAGTATCTATTTAGGTCCATTGCCCATTTTTTAATTGAGTTGTTTATCTTCCTTTTGTTAAGTTGTATGAGCTCCCTGTAAAATGTTGGAGATTAAACCCTTATCAGTGATAACATTTGCAAATATGTTCTCCCATGCAGTGGGCTTTCTTGTTGTTTTGTTGATGGTTTCTTTTGCTGTGCAGAAGCTTTTTATTTTGATGTAGTCCCATTTGTTCATTTTCTCTTTAGTTTCCAATGCCCTAGGAGCTGTATCAGTGAAGAAATTGCTTCGGCATATGTCTGAGATTTTGCTGCCTGTGGATTCCTCTAGTATTTTTATGGTTTCCCATCTTATATTTATGTCCTTTATCCATTTTGAGTTTATTTTTGTGTATGGTGTAAGTTGGTGTTCTAGTTTCATTTTTTTGCACGTATCTGTCCAATTTTCCCAACACCATTTATTGAAGAGGCTGTCTTGACTCCATTGTATGTTCATGCCTCCTTTGTCGAATATTAATTGAGCATAGTGGTTTGGGTCGATTTTGGGGTTCTCTATTCTATTCCATTGATTTATATGTCTGTTCTTGTGCCAGTCCCAGGCAGTTTTGAGAGCAGTGGCTTTGTAATACAGCTTGATATCTGGTATTGAGATCCCACCTACTTTGTTCTTCTTTCTCAGGATTGCTGCAGCTATTTGGGGTCTTTTTTTATTCCAGATGAATTTTTGGAGAGTTTGTTCTAGGACTGTGAAATATGCCGTTGGTATTTTAACGGGGCTTGCACTGAATCTATAGATTGCTTTGGGTAGTATGGGCATCTTGATGATGTTGATTCTACCAATCCATGAACACGGTATGTTCTTCCATCTGTTTATGTCTTCCTCCATCTCCTTTTTCAGTGTCCTGTAGTTTTCTGTGTATACATCTTTTACCTCCTTAGTCAAGTTTACTCCTAGGTATCTTAATTTTTTTGGTGTGATGGTAAATGGGATTGCTTTTTTAGTCTCTCTTTCTGTAAGTTCATTATTGGTGTATAGAAATGCCATAGATTTCTTGGCATTAATTTTGTATCTTGCTACATTGCCAAATTCATTTATTAAGTCTAATAATATTTTGATGGAATCTTTAGGGTTTTTTATGTATAATATCATGTCATCTGCAAATAAGGAGAGTTTTACTTCCTCTTTTCCAATTTGGATGCCTTTTATTTCTTCTTCTTGCCTGATCGCAATGGCTAGTACTTTCAGTACTATGTCGAACAGGAGTGGTGAGAGTGGGCATCCCTGTCTTGTTCCTGTTCTTAGGGGAAATGGTTTTAGTTTTTGCCCATTGAGTATGATGTTGGCTGTGGGTTTGTCATATATGGCTTTTATTATGTTGAGGTATGATCCTTCTGTTCCCATCTTGCTGAGCGTTTTTATCAAGAAAGGGTGTTGGATTTTGTCAAATGCTTATCTGCGTCAATTGATATGACTATGTGATTTTTATCTCTCAATTTTTTTATGTGATGTATCACGTTTATTGATTTGCGGATATTGTACCATCCTTGCATCCCTGGGATAAATCCTACTTGGTCATGGTGTATGATCTTTCTGATGTACTACTGGATCTGATTTACTAGGATTTTGTTGAGGATTTTGGCATCTATGTTCATGAGGGATATTGGCCTGTAATTCTCTTTCATTGTGTTGTCTTTACCTGTTTTTGGTATTAGGGTGATGCTGGCTTCATAGAATGTGCTTGGAAGTGTTCCTTCCTCTTAAATTTTTTGTAGTAGTCTGAGGAGGATAAGTTTTAGTTCTTCCTTGAGTGTTTGGTAAAACTCCCCAGTGAAGCCATCTGGCCCCAGGCTTTTGTTTGCTGGAAGCTTTTTGATGACTGCTTCAATTTTTCCCATAGTTATCAGCCTATTGAGATTTTTAGTATCTTCCTGATTGAGTTTTGGAAGGTTGTATTTTTCTAGGAATATGTCCATTTCCTCCAGGTTGTTTAGTTTGTTAGAATAGAGTTGTCCATAGTATTTTTTAACAATCCTTTGTATTTCTGTGGGGTCTGTTGTTATTTCACTTCTTTCATTTCTGATTTTGTTTATTTGGGTCCTCTCTCTTTGCTTCTTGGTGAGCCTCCTTTGCCCATTTTTAAAAATATTTTATTGATTTTTCACAGAGAGGAAGGGAGAGGGACATATGTGTTTCCCCAGAAACATCTATGAGAGAGAAACACCGATCAGCCGCCCCCCGCAGACGCCCCACTGGGGATGTGCCCGCAACCAAGGCACACGCCCCTGACCGGAATTGAACCTGGGACCCCCAAGTCCACTGAGCCAAACCGGCCAGGGCTCCTTTGCCCATTTTTTAATTGGATTGTTTGTCTTCTTGGTGTTGAGTTGTATGAGTTCATTATATATTTTGGAAATTAACCACTTATCAGATATATCATTGGTGAATATGTTGTCCATAAGTGGATTCCCTTTTCATTTGGTTGATGGCTTCTTTTGCTGTGCAGAAGCTTTTTAGTTTGATGTAGTCCCATTTGTTATTTTTTCCTTTGTTTCTCTTGCCCTAGGAGATGTATTGGTGAAAAAAACTGCTATGTGAGGTGTCTGAGGTTTTGCTGCCTATGTTTCCTAGGATTTTTGTGATTTTACCCATTTTGAATATTCTTGTGTATGGTGTAAGTTAGTGGTCTAATTTCAGTTTTTTTGTTTGTGCCTGTCCAATTTTCCCAGCACCATTTATTGAAGAGACTATCTTTATTCCGTTGTACTCTTTTGCTTCCTTTGTTAAATATTAACTGTCCATATTGATATGGGTTGATTTCTGGGGCCTCTGTTCTGTTCCATTGATCTATATACTTGTTCTTGTGCCAGTACTAGGCTATTTTGATTATAATGGTTTTGTAGTATAGTTTGATATCCAGTATTGTGATCCTTCCAACTTTGTTCTTCTTTTTCATTGTTGCTGAGGCTATTCGTGTTTTGGAGTATTTGTTCTAGATCTGTGAAATATGCTGTTGGTATTTTAATAGGGACTGTGTTGAATCTATAAATTGCTTTGGGTAGTGTGCACAGTTTAATGATGCTAATTCTTCCAACCCATGAGCTGCAGGTATGGAAACTGCTAGTATATGCTTTCGCTTGTTTGTGTCTACTGTCCTTTAGCTGAGATCCGCATCCTGTGGCATTCATCTCCAGCTTGCTCTGCGAATAGCCTCTGAGCTCCGCTACAGTCAGCCAGCCCACCCCACCGCTCAATTTCATTTCTGGGATACAGCGAGGATTTTATCTTGTAAGTTTATTTTTTTTAAAGTTTCATAAAATCAAACAAATAGAACAGGGAGAGGAGGTGCTCCAGGCCTCTGC
Source organism: Myotis lucifugus (assembly GCF_000147115.1). NCBI lineage: Eukaryota > Metazoa > Chordata > Mammalia > Chiroptera > Vespertilionidae > Myotis > Myotis lucifugus. The sequence continues at coordinate 1,165,809 of NW_005871088.1, forward strand.
TGGGTGGGACATGGGGCTCTGGGTGGGCAGTGGGGTGGGCTGTGTAGCACGAACATGATTCTCTCCCCTTTGACCCAGGACAAGGACCACACTGCCACAGCCTGCACACTTTTCATCATTCACTTTCCCCCACCCTTCAGGTCCTCAATGATGGCAATGGCACTAACCATCCTGCGAGACTGGTGCGGCTTGATGGCCATAAACGCACAGCGCTCCCTGCTCATCCTGGGCATCCCAGATGACTGTGAGGAGGAGGAATTCCAGGAGACTGTGCAGGCTGTGCTGAGGCCCCTGGGCGAGTACCGAGTGCTGGGCAGGATCTTCAGAAGGGAGCTCCAATCCAGGGTCGCCTTGGTTGAGTTTCCTGAGTATTTAAACCGAAGTTTGATCCCCCAACAAATACCAGGCAGGGGGGGACCCTGGACTGTGATCTTCCTGCCGCAGGTTCCTGATTCTGACTCACAGGATAGACCAGATTTCCCTGAACAGCCCCAGGGGCAAGCAGTGGCTGGCAGGGCAGATGAGGCAAGAGCTGCAGGTGTGGAAACTGCTGCAGGTGAGGAAGGAGCTGCAGGTGAGGAGGGAGCTGCAGGTGAGGAAGGAGCTGCAGGTGAGGAGGGAGCTGCAGGTGAGGAGGGAGCTGAAGGTGAGGAAGGAGCTGCAGGTGAGGAGGGAGCTGCAGGTGAAAAGGGAGCTGCAGGTGAGGAGGGAGCTGCAGGTGAGGAGGGAGCTGAAGGTGAGGAAGGAGCTGCAGGTGAGGAGGGAGCTGCAGGTGAAAAGGGAGCTGCAGGTGAGGAGGGAGCTGCAGGTGAGGAGGGAGCTGCAGGTGAGGTTATAGCTTCAGGTGAGAATGTAGCTGCAGGTGAGGATATAGCTTCAGGTGAGGATATGGCTGTAGGTGAGGATGTAGCTGTCGGTGAGGATATACCTGCAGGTGAGGATATAGTTTCAGGTGAGGATATGGCTGCAGGTGTGGATGTAGCTGTAGGTGAGGATGTAGCTGTAGGTGAGGATATACCTGCAGGTGAGGATATAGTTTCAGGTGAGGATATGGCTGCAGGTGTGGATGTAGCTGTAGGTGAGGATGTAGCTCTAGGTGAGGATATAGCTTCAGGTGAGGATATGGCTGTAGGTGAGGATGTAGCTGTAGGTGAGGATATACCTGCAGGTGAGGATATGGCTGAAGGTGTGGAAGAAGCTTCAGGTGAGGCTATAGCTGTAGGTGAGGATATACCTGCAGTTGAGGATATAGCTTCAGGTGAGATTATGGCTGCAGGTGTGGATGTAGCTGTAGGTGTGGATGTAGCTGTAGGTGTGGATGTAGCTGTAGGTGAGGATATACCTGCAGGTGAGGATGTAGCTGTAGGTGTGGATGTAGCTGCAGGTGAGGATATAGCTGCAGGTGACTCAGATGAGGAGGGAGCTTCAGGTGACACAGGAATCGCAGGCATGGCAGGATCTGTGAGTTTGGCAGGAGCCGCAGGTGAGGCAGGGTCTCCAGGTGAGGAAGCTGTGGGTATGGCAGGAGCCCCAGGACAGGCAGGCGCCTGGAACCAGCAATGGAGGCAGGCCCTGCAGCCTCTGCTGGAAAATATGGCCTATCAGGAACTGAGATCCTTTTCTGGCCTGGACGAGCCAAGCCACCAGCAGGAGTCCTTTGAGACTTGGCTGGACCACGCCAACGACATGCTGTACCTGTGGCGCCACATATCGGAAAGGGAACGGCGGCGGCGGCTGGTGGAGAGCCTGCATGGGCCCGCTCTGGATCTCGTGAGTGGCCTCCTGAATGAAAATCCTGACATCACAGCGCAGGACTGCCTGGCCACGCTGATTCAGGTGTTTGGGAACAAGGACAACCGAGCAACAGCGCGGCTGAGGTTCATGACTTGTGCCCAGCGACCCCAGGAAACTCTCTTTGCCTATGTGATGCGCCTGGAAGGCCTGCTGCAGGCGGCCATGGAGAAGGGGGCCATCCAACCCTCCAGCGCAGACCAGATGCGTGCCAGGCAGGTGCTGATGCGGGCTCGCCCCAATGAGATTCTCTGGAACAAGCTGAGAAGGATGCGCCTGGAGAGGAGACCACCTGGCTTCCTGGGGATGCTCCGGCTCATTCGGGAGTCAGAGGCATGGGAGGCCACTCCGACTACGAGCCAACAGCAGTTTCCAGTGGAAGAAGGGTCCTGGATGAACATTGACGATTTGGCTGCTGCCCAGGCTGCTCTAGCCCGTGAAGATGCCCAGGCCGCTCTAATTCTTGAAGATGTTGGCCAGGCCTCTGCAGCCTATGAAGGTGCTGCCCAGGCCGCCCCATCCTGTGAAAATGCCGCCCAAGCTGCCATTTCCGAGGAAAATGCAGTGGCCGTTGAGGCGGGTCCTGCCACTGCCCATCCTGATGAGGAGGGTCCTGCCACTGCCCATCCTGATGAGGCGGGTCCTGCCACTGCCCATCCTGATGAGGAGGGTCCTGCCACTGCCCATCCTGATGAGGCGGGTCCTGCCACTGCCGATCCTGATCAGGCGGGTCCTGCCACTGCCCATCCTGATCAGGAGGGTCCTGCCACTGCCCATCCTGATCAGGCGGGTCCTGCCACTGCCCATCCTGATCAGGCGGGTCCTGCCACTGCCCATCCTGATCAGGAGGGTCCTGCCACTGCCCATCCTGATCAGGCGGGTCCTGCCACTGCCCATCCTGATCAGGCGGGTCCTGCCACTGCCCATCCTGATGAGGAGGGTCCTGCCACTGCCCATCCTGATCAGGCGGGTCCTGCCACTGCCCATCCTGATCAGGCGGGTCCTGCCACTGCCCATCCTGATCCGGCGGGTCCTGCCACTGCCCATCCTGATCCGGCGGGTCCTGCCACTGCCCATCCTGATCAGGCGGGTCCTGCCACTGCCCATCCTGATCCGGCGGGTCCTGCCACTGCCCATCCTGATCAGGCGGGTCCTGCCACTGCTGATCCTGATGAGGCTGCTCCTGAAACCGATGATGCCCCTGGGGCAGACCCTGCCCCTGAGGATACCACCAAGGCCTCCCCTGCCATTCAGGGAGATGAGAATGCTCTGGCTCCTGCAGGTCTAGGTCAGGCAGGGCCCTCGCCTGCCCACGTGGGCATTGCTTTCGGGGTGGGCTCAGGAGGTCCTGGCGGTGACCCAGAGGGCCTGTCCCAGGAAGAAGATGAGGAGGCTGAGGAGCCCCACGAGGAGGAGCTCATTCTCTTCCAGGAGGAGTCAGAAAGTGACGACGGGTTTGGGGAGATGAGTTCCCCTGAGCCCTCCTTCAAGTAAGCTTGGAAGGGCCAGTGGCCTCCTGTTCCCCGGGGCACCAGAGCTCTGGAGGCAGGGGAAGGCCACCTCACCCCCACATGGGGAGCAGGGCCCATGGAAGGGTCTGCCCTGCCCCTTGGTCCCCCACTACTCCCAAGGGGCCCTGACCACCCCCCTCAGCCCTTCCAAGTCACCAAGATGACCATTTGTGATACCAATGGGATGGGGAGAGATGCCCCCTCATAGTGTCACCACATTCAGCCCCAAACCCTGCCCACTTGGGCATCCCTGGGCAGCCAGTCCCAGTCCAAGTTAGGGGCACTTGAATATGTCTGCCACCTGCATTGGACTGGGAAACGTTAGGGGCCATTTCAAGGGTGCCAGTCTCTGGGACCCCCATCCTCCATCCCCTGGGCAGCCCTCACCCTATTTCTCTGTAGGCCCTATAGTGACACCCCGCCACACACACACACACACACACACACACACACACACGCGCGCGCCATGGTGCCTGTGCAGAACCTCCAGGTGTGTGTGAACTCAGGTGGGTGTTCCGGCCCACCCCCCAGGGCAGCGACCTTTCAGCCCTGGCACGTGCTGTGAGCCCCACTGCCAGCCAAGGTTCTGCCAGCTCTCGTCCAGTGTCGTGAGCTCAGCCTCTGCTTTCTCGGTGTAGATTTAGGCCAACCGCTGCTTGTGCTTGTGGAGATGTGTGTGTTCTTCTCTGAGCAGTTTACTCCCTCCCCACCGCCAACATCACCCACCTTGGAGACCCTGTGCCCAGGCCCAGGAGAGGGCGGGAAGGACCGGCGAAGGTGTGGCCGATGCTTACCCAGTGACCCCTGGAAGAAGCGGATCAGGGACAGAAGGCGGCTGCTGGAGGTTTCATGGACACTGTGTACTGATGTCACCCTGTTCTTTGTGACTCAGTTTCCTCAGCATGGTGGAGTGTCCCTTGCTGTGTTTTGCAGTGTCCTGTGTCTGTCCTGTGCAGGCCATAGGGCAGAGCTAGGCCCTAGCATGTCGTCCAGAAGGGGAGGGAGCCCTGCAGTGAGTGGACATCACCAGCGTCCATTATCCTGCAAAGACCAATTGTGGGGCCCTCAGGGAGGGAGACTGTGGTGTGAGGGCTGTGGTGTGGAGGAAGTTTGAGGCACCTCATCCGGGGACCCCAGTAGAAGGCAGGGTTAAGACCTTCTGAGCTCTAGTGGGCAGTTAGAAGTTTCCCTCTGTTGTCATTCCCTTTGGTTCATGGGTTCACAAATATTTC
>NW_005871088.1:1170960-1179829 GCF_000147115.1 Myotis lucifugus
GATTAATCACTGCTTTAATTATGTTCAATGTGTAACAAAAAAAATACATCCTGCATATCAGATATTTACATTACGATTCATAACAGTAGCAAAATTACAGTTATGAAGTAGCAACGAAAATAATTTTATGGTTGGGGGTCACCACAACATGAGGAACTGTATTAAAGGGTCGCGGCATTAGGAAGGTTGAGAACCACTGGCCTAGGACATGATGAGGGGTTTTGTTCCATTTACTAGGTGAATTATAACGTTTTCGGTTTCCATTCATTCTTGTCTTGGGATGGTCCTGTCCCCTTGGTCTTTTGAAAATGGGTCAGGGAGGGAAGGAGCCACTGGCCTCCAGTGCCTGGGATTCAGGACTGCTGAGTGTGTGATGTGTGAGGTAGGGCTACGGAACAAAGAACTCATTCCCCATAGCATGCTTGCTGAGAAGCCAGTATTAGACTGTTAAGACTTTTGTAAATACCCCAAGTGCATTTTAATTTGAACTGTCCTAAAATGTGAAGATATCCCCATGGAATAACAATGATGGCACTTACTGAGCAACTCAGAATCTCTAGACACCTTTGCGGTTTCTGGGAGAGTGGGCACTACCTTATCCGTAGCACCTCCACCTGCAAACCACTTGCTCCACCCAGCCGGCGTGGCTCAGTGGTTGAGCGTTGACCTATGAACCAGGAGGTGACGGTTTGATTCCCGGTCAGGGCACATGCACATGCGGGTTGTGGGTTTGATCCCCATTGGAGGGTGTGCAGGAGGCAGCTGATCAATGATTCTCTCTCATCATTGATGTTTCTCTCCCTTCCTCTCGGAAATCAATAACAAAAATTTTTTTTAAAAAAGAATTGCTTCCAAGGACAGGAAAAGACTAGGTTAGTGAGCTGCACCGTGGAGGGACCCCGGGAGAGGCTGCCCTCTGAAGGGGCAGCATTCAGGGGAGGGAGGTCAGGGTTTATGTTAACGGCAGTGGGAAGCTGCTGGACCATTTAGGCGGGCCCAGTGGACACTGCTCCTTCCTTCTGGCTCCAGAAGTTGCCACTTTATGAGGCTGAGCCCCACCTCCCATGAGAGGAGCCGAAAAGGCTGGGTCTGTGTTCTCCCAGCTTTTCTTGCAGCTAGGGCATGGGCACGTGACCAGGTACGTCAATCAAATGCACGTGCTGCCCACTGGATCTGGGCCCAGAGGTGGGAAGAGGCAGGCCCTCCCAGGTTCCACTTGGGTGGTGAGTGGCAGCAGGGGCGGTGAGGCTTGTTACCTGAGGAACAGTGATAGCCACGGTTCTCCTGGCAGCGCCCGAGTCCCACATTGGTGATGCAAAGCACGGTGTCTGTGTGTGTGCCAGTCGGGAGGGAGCCTGCCCAGCACTTTGCCGTGATGCAGACCCTGTTCCTCCAAGCCTGGGCCTCCAGCCTCCCCGAACACCCACGAGCCACCCGCCATCCTTCAGCTAATTTCCCTTCGAGCTTTCAGCAGCCACAGTGAGATGTGATGGCTAAAGACCTGGGTGGTACAAGAGCGTCCCAATGACACCCGCCAAAAGAGCACCCCCATCCACAGGAGGGTGGCTGGGATTCGGGAATACCATGCCTAGTGCCTGCAGGGCAGGTCTGAGGGAATGTAAGGTATGGGGCCCTGGGCTGGGGGGGGGGGGAGGGACAGGGTCAGGGCGGGTAGACCAACTCAGGGGGCCGAGCAGACTGGTTGCTGGGGGAGCCCCTGTCCCAATTTTTCGCCCTGTCCCCATTCCCCAAAGCTTATGTCCCAGTTGGGATGGTCAGGGACATTCCACAGACCTTGACGGTGCCTTTCACATTTCCTTCTCATTCTTCCTCTTGTGTCCTCTTTCCTGCTTGCAATCCAAGTGCACGTCACTCTAGGCCAGCGTTCTCAACCTCTGGGTCGCGACCCCTTTGGCGGTCAAACGACCCTTTCACAGGGGTCGCCTAAGACCATCCTGCATATCAGATATTTACATGACGATTCATAACAGTAGCAACATTACAGTTATGAAGTAGCAACGAAAATAATTTTATGGTTGGGTCACAACATGAGGAACTGTATTTAAAGGGCCAGAAGATTGAGAACCACTGCTCTAGGCCCTTCCTGTCCCTGCCTGTAGCCCAGGGCAGCTGGCAGAGTCCCGAGGAGTGGGGAACTCCTCCACCCCACTTGCCATGTCTTTTCCAGCCCGTGGGACCAGATTCACGGCTGGCACAGGGCATGGTGGCTGGGTAGGTGCATGGCCCTCCCTGAAGCGTAGTGCAGATTCTGCTGGAGCCCCATCCCTGCCCCATGCTCATCCCCTTCCCAGCCCAGCTCCCATCTGCAGAGAGGGAGACAGTATTCACCAAATGACCGTTGGGATCCTGCTACCTAGTGGCCCCTGAAAAATGAAAGACATAAACTGATGAGCAAAAAGGGATCAGACAGAGACAGAAAAGCATTGAACAGACCATTAAACCTCAGAGGGAAGGCAGGGGATGGAGGAGGGGGTAAGAGATCAACCAAAGGACTTGTATGCATGCATATAAGCATAACCAATGGACACAGACACTAGGGGGGTGAGGACATATGCTGGGGGGTGGGGGTGGACGGGGAGAGGTCAATGGGGGAAAAAGGAGATTTATGTAATACTATATGTAAGACTTTAAACAATAAAGAATTTAAAAAAAAGAAAAAGAAAGACAGGCCTGTTGGCTGCTGGGGTTGGCGACACAGTGCCTGCCCCTTAGGAGGCACTTGGGATTTGGCCTTCAACACTTCCCTGACAAGGACTTTCAGAGTCTTAATTCTGAGAACACATTCCATTCCAATGGCCACACTGGACTTCGGAGGACAAGTCCCCCGGAGCAGGGCTCCAGACACTCTCTCAGCTGCCAGGTCCCCAGGGAGCCAATGCCTTCTGGGTGAGCGGGGATTCGGGCCCACGTGGCCTTGAGAGAGAGCTTGGTGAACCTGTGCCCCAGTGGCCACCTCGCGGGCCCCAGAGCCCAGACCTTCTGAAGGTTTAGGGCTGGAGAGGCAGCACAAACCCACTCACGTGATGGACAACTTCCATAATCATTGTGTAAGTTGCCTCTTTTTCCAACTGGAGCATTCTAGACTCCTGGGACCCCGCAGACTCTGCCAAGGGGGCTGCATCAGGAACTCGTGTTCAGCTACTGCCAACGCTGTTGCAGGGGCAGTGATGCCTGACTGTGCTCTCCAAGCTGCCAGCTGGGAAGCTCCCCCTCAGCCTTGCCTGCCAGTGCCCAGCCCTGACCACCAGTGCCCACAGGGCTGCGGGGGACTTGGGGGGCCGAGGGTACATGTGCACCTCTGAAGCGTAAGATAAATGTCCCCAGGTGCACATAGAGGGGTAGTGGGGCAGGGTGGAGGAAGCAGAGAGGCATCCCCAGATGAGGGACGGCACATGTCAAGTGTATTATGTCTGCTGGGCTAAGCTGCAACTACTTGTCCCAGAATTCCTTGCCCTTTATGGTTCCAGGCTAAGGTTGATCACAGGGAAAATTTGCATGAAATTTGGAAGGGAGAAATGAAGCAGGGGTTTTTATAAAATTATTTATTTTTTTAAAAAAATTTTAAATTGATTTCAGAGAAGAAGAGAGAGATAGGAACATCAATGATGAGAATTATTGATTGGCTGCCTCCTGCACCACCCGCCCCCCCCCCCACCACTGGGGATTGAGCCCACAACCCGGGTATGTGCCCTGACCAGGAATCGAACCATGACCTCCTGGTTCGTAGGTCGACGCTCAACCATTGAGCCACTTCCTCCTATTGTCTCCAAGTTCTGGGCCCGCTCAAGTACAGCTCCAAGAGGATGGACTCCCATGTCCTGCAGGCCACTGCATCATCCAGATTTGAGGTGGTAGGACACACATGTGGCTCCCAGTTTGTCCTTACTCATCGCTCCACTTCTCAGTGGTCTCTGCGTCCCTTGCACCAGCCCTGCTGACTACAGGCCCAGAAGCAGCAATTCCCCTGATGGACTGAGGGTGTCATCCCCATGGTGCATCGTCTATATCACTCAGGGAGTGGGTTCTGCTTTGGAAAGAACCGTAACTGGCAGGCACACCATGACCTGCGCCTGTCTTCCTCCCCACAGAGCAGCTCTCAGCTCAGATGGGCTCAGCCTTCCCAGCCTAGCCCTTATCTGGGGTGGCCTCCCAAGCTGGGGCCCCTTTCCAGTCCCAAGCTCCCCAGTGACAGGCTTTGCCCGGGAGCAGGTGGAGCTGGGGTACTCTGTGCTCTTGCCTAAATCTTAGCTGCCTGAGAAAGATACTGACTTTGAGAAATTCCTTCCAGGCCTTGGGCTCTTTTCCTCTCCAGTTATACAGAGAAACGATGGGCTGGCCTGGTTTCAAACACAGCTTCAAAGAGAAAAACAGCATTGGAAACAGCTAGAACCCCAAACCACAAATTAGGACGCTCTCCAGTCAAATACCGCCCTGTTTGCACTGGGTTGGGGGGGCAGCCGGGCCAGCGATGCTTTCTCAGAACCGAAGCAGGAATCAGACCGCCCCAAAGTCAAGGGCCACAGTCTGGAAAGCCAGAGAAAAAATACAAAACAAATATCTGGTTTGATTAATGAAACGTAAGGACACAGGCCATGGGAGTGGTGAAATGTCATGGGGGAGGCCGGTCAGATAGTGTGGAAGTGGGAGACTTAGTGGACATGTTGGCAAAATTAAGTGCATTTACAACCCAATGTGGGTCCCACACACAAATTGGCAACAGTTACAAAAATGATACAATAGGGAGAAAACAGAGGCAAACAGCAGATGAAAAGCACATTGCTAGGGGAATTACACAGAAATACAGGAAGGCAATAGACCAGAAAAAAACAACCCCACACACAAAAACAACCAAAACCTCTCCACAGACACAAGGAAATTCCAGAAAACACGGTTTCTCAAAAGAAAAGAGAATTTAAAGAAGAGATGTAGAGTTTAAAGAAGAGATTATCCTATCTAATAAAGAGGGAATATGCTAATTGACTGCCCCATCCTCAAAGATGGCGGTGCCCACAGCCAATAAGGAGGGAATATTCTAATTTAATGCCACACCCTCAAAGATGGTGGCGCCCACAGCCACAAGATGGTGGCACCCAATTCCCTCAGCTCCACTGCACGCCTGCCTCTGGAGTCCCCCAGTCCCCTCAGCCCCCCAGCCCCCCAGGGCCGGCCTGAAGTGCAGGTAACCAGGGCTGGCCGAGGCTTGCACTGCCGGCAGTGGCAGCAGCAGAGGTGTGATGGGGCATCACCTTCCCCTGGTCGCCAGGTCACCTCCTGCCCCTGAGGGCTCCTGGACTGTGAGAGGGGGCAGGCTGGGCTGAGGGAACCCCCTCCAGTGCATGAATTTTCATGCACCGGGCCTCTAGTTTTTTAATAATCAGTGGTCAGCCCGTGGACTGATGGGTCCCAGGTTCAATTCCCGTCAAGCGCACATACTTCGGTTGCAGGCTCAATCTTGGCCCCAGCCAGGGCGCGTGCAGGAGGCAACTAATCAATGTGTCTCTCTCACATCATTGCTTCTCTCTATCTTTCCCCCTCCCTTCCACTCTCTAAAAATCAATGGGGGGAAAATATCCTCAGGTGAGGATTAACAAAAAATAAAATAAAATAAAAACCAGAAGGAAATGAACGGAAGGCAGCAGAACTCAGAAAAGAATTGGGAGAGAAAAATAAACATTACTGAGATGACAGCGTTGTTTGTCGTTTCATTCGTTAACTTTTGTGGATCTTTTAGGAACTAATACTTCTTGTGAAGAAACATTTATTACAAATTCAACAATTTTTAAAGTTTTCTTCCATTTTCTTTTTCTTTGTCAGAATCAAATAAAATGAGTGTAATGCTCCAGATTAAACACAATCCTATATAATAAAAGCCTAAAATGCAAATTGCCTGACCAGGAGTTCGACCGCTTGCTATGCCATGCGCTGACCACCAGGGGGCAGCGTGGAACATGACGGGTGTTGGCGACTGGTGCTGGCAGTGGGCAGCAGTGGAGGCGCTGCTGGCCCCAATGGGTCCTGACAAGAGCGGGACCACAGTGGGATGGTGGAGCAGATGAGCAGGTGGCACCAGGCCAAGGCGAGTGCAAGCGGAGACCCGATTGCCCCATCGATCGCTCCACAAACAACAACCAAGGGAGGCAGCGGGGAGGGGGGGGGGCGCTGCCCAATTCCCAGGCGCTGTGGGGCTGTAAGGCTGGGGGCACGAGCTGGGGCCCAATTCCCACAGGCCACCCTGAGGGACCCCACCCATGCACACATTCGTGTACCGGGTCTCTAGTGTATATATAATGATCTGATTTTTTTTTCTGAAGTATAATGCACATACCATAAAATTCACCCTTTTAAGGTACAATTCAGTGTGTTTGGTATATTCACTGAGTTGTACAACTATTATCACTATCTACTCCTGGGACATTTTCACTTATTTACTTATTTATTTATCCTTATCCTAGGATATTTTTTCCATTGATTTTTTTTAAGAGAGAATGGAAGAGAGGGAGGAAGATGGGGGAGAGAGAGAAACATTGATATGAGAAAGACACATTGACTGGTTGCCTCCTATTCACACCCAACCAGGGGATGGAGCCTGCAACTGAGGTATATGATCTTGACCGGGAATTGAACCTGCAACCCTTTGGTCTGCAGGCCGACTCCTTAACCACTGACAAAAACCGGCCAGGGCTCCTGGGACATTTTTATTGCTCCAAAAGAAGACCCTATGCCCATGTGTAGTCACTCCCCATCCTTCCTCCCCCAGTCCCTGGCAACCACTGATCTATTTCTGTCTCAGGATTTGCCCATTCTGCACATTTCATATGAATAGACTCATACACCATGTGGCCTTTTGAGTCTGGCTTTTTTTTCATGAGTATACGGGATGATCCCATTTTGGAGAAATAGTTTCATCTCACCTACCCATTGCTGCCTCTGTCTATACTTTCTATCTTCTCCCACCTAGGTCTGGGGCAATGTTGACAATGGTGGTTTCTGGGTGCTGGGATATGGGGTGGATTCAATCTTGTCTCTGGTCTTTTCTGGAACACTTGACTCACTCCTATGTGCATTTATTCTCTCTCTTCTCCTTGCTAGCTGCCTCATGGCGATCTCTCTCTCTCTCTCTCTCTCTCTCTCTCTCTCTCTCTCTCTCCCAGTTATTTATTTGAGAAGTATTTCCCTTACCCCTCCCATGCTGTTAATAGAGTGGGCAGGAGTGAGCGGCAGGGAGAATGGAGGGGGGGTGGGTGGGTGGCTGGACTCAGGTGCACTGAGGCATTGAAATAATGAGAGTTCCTGACAGACTGGCAAGGAGTGGGAGCTTGTGGTTGAGGAAGAGAGGGAGTCAAAGATGATGTGCAGGTTTGCAGCCTGGGCAACTAGATGGGGTTGCTGATCAGGAGGCGTGCCTATCTGGGGCTGGGAGACGTGCTCTGAATGTGGGCTGTTCTCAGGTTGTGAGAGGGAAGGGCCCTGATCCATGAGGACGATGAAGCTATTGGACAGGAAGTCAATGCAAGCTGGGGCCTCACTTGGTGTGCCCTGTTGGAAACTGCCTCCCCCCCACTCTGGCATCTGGGGCCACAGGCTTGTAGGACCCCTCCTGGCTGACGCCTTTCTAGGTCAAGCTGCTTTCATGCTGGTCTGGGAAGCCGGATTGGAGGGTACGCACGATGTATGTGGCAAAGAAGTACCCCAACGAGCTGCTCTCATGTCAATCTGCACTTAGTGGGTGTGTGAGAGAGGGAAAGTGCTGGGGAGACCTTTTCATAGATGGAGCCAGGCACCCTCTTTGAGAAACCACCATTTCCCAGAGCCTGTGGACCCTCCCCCAGTGCCCCCTCCTCCCCCCGTCGCAGCACTGAAACTGCATTGAGTGAAAGGTACCGGGCAGGAGGCCAGAGTGTTGTCCCCTCCACCACAGCCTCCTGGTCAGAGATGGGAGAGGGCCCTGCAAGCCCCCTCCGCTTCCAGACAACAGCTGCAGAAGCTTGTCTGGGCTTGAGACTCCCCACATTAGCACAGGGGTGCTAGCTAGCGCTCTCCCCCTTTCTGTCTGTCTCTGTCCCCCCATTCCCCCCCCCCCCGCCCCCGTGTCACACACATAAACTTGAGCCAAAGCTGAGAGGCCCCTGAGGAAAGCTGAGACCCTGCTGGGTACAAGGTAAGCCTGTGCGGCTTCCAAGCAAAGCCAAGAATGATCCAGCCCTGCCTGTTCTCAGAACTGTGCTGTTTCCTAGACAACGAGTTTTGTGTAATCATGGTCAAGGCAACGTACATTTCTGCTCAGAATCAAGGTCACAGTATAATACCAATTCACCACGGCAACAGCAAACTACTCCTCTGACATGGGAGATGGGATTTGCAAGAAAAAGCACATGCCGAGGGCTCGTGCCCAGCCTGCCCAGCTCACCTTTCTGTTTTGTTGGGTTTTTAAAAAAATATTTTTATTGATTTCAGAGAGGAAGGGAGGAGAGATAGATAGAAACATCAATGATGAGAGAGAACCACCTCCTGCACGCCCCACACTGGGGATCGAGCCCCCAGCCCAGGCATGTGCCCTTACGGGGAATTGAACTGTGACCTCCTGGTTCATAGGTCCATGCTCAACCACTGAGTCACACCAGGTGGGTCCAACCCACCTTTTTTTTCCCCTCCCTTGTTTTTTCACCTCACTTTTCTTGATAGAGAGGCATGGTGATTTCTGCGCCATCAAATAGGCTGGAATCTAGATTCCAGTCCTTAAAAGGCACTGAGTCCCCTGTAAGATCAGCATAAGTAATTTGCAAGACAGAGACAGCCAGGCAGATGTTGCCCCAGGTAAATCAACGAGTTACTCAGGAGCCATCTGCCT
>NW_005871088.1:1179968-1182034 GCF_000147115.1 Myotis lucifugus
GGGTTTAATTTCAGTCTGCAAATCACCTGAGTCATCTTGCCTTTTGTAACAGGCCTGAGCTGATCCAAATCAAGCTAAGGATTTGATGAACTCCATCAACAGCTCACTCTGGGACAAAGGCCGGCGCCATTCCTTTCTCGGGTCTCAGACCAATGAATTCTGATGAACAGTGGTTCTAGAACAAAACCCTGTAGCTTAAAATTTGAACTTGTTCCGGCCTGACTGGGTTGCTCAGTGGTTAGAGAGTCGGCCCTGAGACCAAAGGGTTGTGGATTCGATTCCTGACCAGATTCGTCCCGTTCCCTGACTTGAGGGAGGCAACCAATCGATGTGTATGTCTCTCTCTTTTCCCCTCCTCTCCCTCCCTTCCCCTCTCTCTAAAAAAAACAAAATCAATGGAAAAAATATCCTCTGGTGCGGATTGAAAAAAAAAATTGATCATGTTCCTAATTCCTTGGCCCAAGGCCAATTGTCAGTCACCTCCTCTCTGGCACCTAAAATCAGTGCCCCCTCTGTTTTGATAAGTGTGGGCCTGGGGCTATTTTGCAGTCTGTGGGTCTGAGCACCATGTGGGTTTATGCCTTTCTGTGAACATCACCTGGAATGATCTCTGGATTTGCCCCATCCCCCACCCTAGTGAGGAGGCCTCACTGTTGGCCCTAGTGGGAAAGGAAAGAGAAGACAGGCGGGAGGAAGGGCAAGAGGCTGCCCCAGAGAGGTCCTGAGCATGAATATGGCCAAGTGAGGGAATGGCTCAGGCACTGGGGTTGGTGTGTGTGAGTGTGTTGTATGTTAGGCAGGCTGGTGGCATAGGGAGTGGACTTCGCACATTCTTTTTTTTTTTTTTTTACCACACTTTTATTATTATTATTATTATTTTAAATATATTATATTGATTTTTTACAGAGAGGGAAGGAGAGGGATAGAGAGTTAGAAACATCGATGAGAGAGAAGCATCGTTCAGCTGCCTCCTGCACACCCACCACTGGGGATGTGCCCACAACCAAGGTACATGCCCTTGACCAGAATCGAACCTTCAGTCCGCAGGCTGACGCTCCATCCACTGAGCCAAACTGGTTAGGGCTATTATTTTTTTAATGATCACATAATTTTATTGTACCACAATTGATGTTCTGTTATTGTTACATATTTTATTTATTTCTAGTTTTCAAAATTTTAAATATTGTTGAGATGAATATGAAATATATTTTAATTATATTATTGCATATATTCATATTATTATTTTTATCTTTTTTCTTTATTGATTAAGGTATTACATATGTGTCCTTATCCCCCCATTGCCCCCTCACCCCCCCACTCATGCCCTCACCCCCCTGGTGTCTGTGTCCATTGGTTATGCTCATATGCATGCATATAAGTCCTTTGGCTGATATCTCCTCCTTACCCCCATCCTCCCACATTCTTGTCGTTGTCATTGAGATCAGAACTCAGGATGGCAATTCCATGTCACTTCTGGTGTCTGTCCCAAGGTGGCTCCATGCATTTGAACTTGGGTAATGGAGTCCTGAAGCAGGGACATTTCTTTTTAACAACTTCTAGGACAAAAGGAAAGATGATTTTTAACATCAGGTCTAGGATGGTTCCCCTCATTCATCTCGGCCAATGAGAACGCTCAGGTGACCACGTCGGGTTAGTGAGCCCTCAAAAATCCATGCCCAGCCCAGCCAGTGTGGCTCAGTGGTTGAGCTTTGACTTATGAACCAGGAGGTCACGTTCGATTCCCAATCAGGGCACATGCCCGGGTTGCAGGCTCGATCCCCAGTGTGGGGCGTGTAGGAGGCAGCTGATCAATGATTCTCTCTCCTCATTGCTGTTTCTATCTCTCTCTGATATCAATAAAAATATATATTAAAAAAATGCATGCCCAGGACATGACAATTCACAAGTGTGAAGGTGGGGCCTCCCTCTGGCCCTGATTCAAGGTCAGGATGTACGGTTGGAGGGAGCTGTTTCAATGGTGCCTAAAGCATGACAGGTCCCTTGAAAGCACAGTACCTGATGGAGTAATATGTGGAGGGTGGCAGGGCCCTTATGCTGCAAAGCCC
>NW_005871088.1:1182134-1202454 GCF_000147115.1 Myotis lucifugus
TGGAAGGCAGTTTCAAGTCCCCCTCCTAGGGGAGGGCAGGTGATAGGGTCTCTGAGGAACTCATGGGGGCAGAAAAGTAGTGAGAAGTGGGACTGCCTTCTATGTGTGTCCCTGAGTGTCCCAGGTGGAAAGAAGGGGGCACAGAGAAACTAGCTGACATATTTTTGTAACTGGACAATCAATGGGTCCGGTCTGCCTGTCACTACTTGAGCCAATTCGGCAGAGACAGGGTTGGATCATACATGAGCGTTTATTCCAATCCTGCCGGCAGTATGGGCGAGCAGCAGGTCACCCACAAAAATCTGCTCTGCAGCCCCCCATCAGCCAGCTGCTTATATTGGGTAGAAGGATGAAGATTACCTGGGGAATTAGGCAAAAGGGCAAATGGGCAATTTACAGGTAATGTGGGCTGGGGATTTCCACAGGCCTGCGGGTATGCAAAGGGCTGGCGGCTCTGGTTTCTGCTACAAGGTTGTTGATCTTTCCATGATAATAGGCAGCTCCCAGATGGAGAGGATGGGCCGCATTTCCAGGAGAGCTCCCAGGTCCCGCGTGCAACTCCCAGCCAGGTTAGAATGTGCCTTCTTTAATCAGAACAAAACCATCACGGTTAACAGAACATGAATAATATTTCTTATACTTATGGCTGGTCCCCAATATTCTATTTCTGCCCCTAACATTTTGTCAAAAGAATCAAATAGCCCAACATGCCAGCACCCCCACTGGCTACCCTTGCTTCTCCCAGCTTTGAGGCCCCTGACTTTGAGACTTTCAGACTGAGAGCCCCTCCTGCCACAGACACCCTCTCCAGGGTTACAGCCTGCCACTCCAAGGGCCACCTTTGTCGCACCCACTGGCTTGAGAGCCTCCCAGAGCCTGGCTGACTCCCTTAAAGGCACCATTTAAAGGCACCATTTAAAGGTGCCTTCCACTTAAAGGCACCATTTCCAGAACCCCTGCCTTGGTGGTTTCTATTTTCTTGTTTTGTTTTGTTAATCTTCACCTGAGGATATTTTTTCCATTGATTTTTTTTTTTTTTTTTTAGAGAGAGAGTGGAAGGGAGAGGGAGAGACAGAGAGACGCATCAATTGGTTGCCTCTTGCATGCGCCCCAACCGGGGCTGGGGATTGAGCCTGCAACCGAGGTATGTGCCCTTGACCAGGAATCAAATCCAGGATCCTTTAGACCATGGGCCGACGTTCCATCTACTGAGCCAAACTGGCTAGGGCAGTGGCTTCTATTTCAGAGCCCCAAGGCCTCACAGTGGAGAACTGGCCCTTGGTCAGCGAGTGCAGCTCCAAGAACAGGGGCTGGAGGGGGAGCCAGTGTGACAAGATCTGTCCTCGATCGGCAGCTAGGCTGATGGGAACATGTGTTCTAACTTAAGAGAGTTCCGTGACTTAGGCCAGGGTCGCTCAAGAAGGGCTGGGGGCCACCTCCACAGCCACGTGATCAAGTGGTTAAAGCCATCCTGCCAGGAAATGCTCTCAATTCCACTGCTTTGGTTACCAACTTTCCGAAACTTACATTCCATTCAGACCTCATGGTTCAAAGAAATGCCAAAAGCACTTTGTTAGCAGATGCCGTGCTGGGCACTTTCCCACAGCTCACCTCATTTCATCTTCATAAGCCCTCCCTTCACTTATTCTGCCCACGGGTGTTGAGGCCCAGCCTAGAGCAGGCTGGGTCCTGGGCCCCAGGATGGAGAAGATTCCGCCCACAAGTTAAAAAAACAATGAATTGGGAGAAGTGCTCCGAAGTGAACAATCAGGATTGAGATTCACAGGCGTGGGCTCAGGGAAGGGGCTCTGAGTGGGTGACCTTGACTGTGAAACCTGAAGGATGAGCAGCAGGGGCAGGAGAATGTTCCACAGAAGTGGAATGCACACGTGCCAAAGCCTCGTGTGGCACCCAAGCCCGAAACTGCTGAACCCATTAGGAAACTGAGGCTCACATTGGTGAATGGTGTGGCTAAGATGGTGCCACAAGAGTGGCTCTGCTGTGTTGAATTTTGTGACCAGAGTCATGCTCTGCTCAGCGCGCTTGTCACCAGCATCATTACTTCACGACCTCGCTTCTTTCCAGGTGAGAGATGCCCGTTTCCCTTTCTTGACCACGGGCTCTGCGAAGGCAGGGAACCAGTGGTTGCCCGAGGCACCTCCAGCTCCTAGACCTCTGCCTGCACATAGTAGTTATCGTTCAAGAACATGGACATTCATGGAGCTTCCACGCTGGCTAGCGTGGGCTAGGGGTCCGGGCCACAGACATGGAGCTCAGATTGGTGAGAGAAAGGGAAGGTTTTCCATCTGGGGCCCTGTGAGAAAAGGGGTTAGAAATAAATCAACACCTGTACCTGATGAGAATTCTTATTAAGCAAAGCCTAGAGCCCGGCCGGCGTGGCTCAGTGTTTGAGCATCGACCTATGAACCAGGAGGTTATAGTTCGATTCTGGTTCAGGGCACATTCCCGGGTTGCGAGCTTGATCCTCACTGGGGGGCATGCAGGAGGCAGCCGTTCAGCGATTCTCTCTCATTATTGATGTTTCTATCTCTCTCCCCCTCTCCTTTCCTCTCTGAAATCAATAAAAATATATTTTAAACGATAAAACAAAGACTAGAAGACAACTTCTGTAACCTAACGGAGATTAGCTACCAAAAGCCCTCTAGCTGCCATAGGAATTGAGGCAGGACCCATTCCCTCTGCCTGTTACCACCGCCACTGCTGGCCTTTCATTGGAAGGACCAGCCAATGCAAAAAGAAAAAGAAATGAGCAGATGGCGATTACAAAAGGAGACCAAATGATCAGCACTTGAGGATTATTGGATTATGGATTGTATATTACAAAAAAGAGAATTATTAAAATTAATAAAAAGTGCACCAAGGTAGGTAGCCAGATAAATGACCCCCCAAAATGTATACACACTGTAACAGCTGATAGCTCAATTTTGAAAATGACATGTATTTTAATAAACACTGCCTTTATAATTATTCAATTTGAAAGTGAAATGTATTTTAATAAACACTGCCTTTATAATTCTTCAATTTGAAAATGAAATGTATTTTAATAAATACTGCCTTTATAATTATTCAATTTGAAAATGAAATGTATTTTAATAAGCACTGCCTTTATAATTATTCAAAGTGTCAGCATACATTTTTTTGGGACATCCTGTATAAATCACTAGTATCCCTATCAATCACCAAATAGAAAATGAGTTGGAGACAAAGGAGATATAATTCACCAGAACAATGACAATGAAGAGGTGTCTGGGAGTAAAACTAACAAAATGTACAACACCTTATGGAGATAATTATCATATTTAAGTGAAGGATATGAGGATGGTACACTCTGAAAGGACAAAAATCATTTCTAGAGGACTTACAGATGTAAATGTGAAAACAAAATTCAAATACCATAAAAATTAAATATAAGACAAATGACCTTGTAGTAGAAAATTTTCTGAAACTTTCTTAAATAAGGCAAAAAAGCATAAAGACATAGGTATATTTCACTATATCAAAATTTAAAAATATGGAGTATTATGCAGCCTTGAAAAAGATCGAGGAACTTCTCTGTGAACTGATGTAGAAAGATTTACAGAAGTTATTGTTAAGTAGAAAAAGCAAAGTGCAAAGAGAATATACAATGTGGTGCTTTTGAGTAATGAAGAAGGGAAAATAAGAAAATAGATGCACATGTGCTAAGCATTACAAAAAGAAACAGCAGAAGGATAACCCAGAAAACAAAGAAGCTGGCTACCTCCAAGGGGTGGGACATGGAGCAGAAGGGGATCAAGAGGGAGCTGTATGTCTCTGAGTATTCCTTTCTGATTAGTTTCCACTTTTGTGATCAATGTTCTTCATATTCAGAAAATAACATCAATTAAGAATGGGAATGGGAAAACCTAAAACTGAAAGCAAATGAACCTAACTGTATATCAACTAAGTACCTTAACCACACTGAGGGGGAAATAAAACACCAAAGAACTCATAAACACTTTAAAATTATTATTATTTTAATACTAGGGGCACAGTGCATGAATTTGTGCACCTTGAAAGGAACTGTGGGCCGAGAGGCTTCGGTGGACACAGGGGCGGGTCTTGGCCCATCCTCCATGCCCCCACCTGACCCCTTCGGCCTCAACTCCTGGTCTCCTGTCTGCTGGCAGCCCTGCTCCCGCCACTGCCGCTCCCACGTGCTGACGCACTGGCCCTACTCGTACCCACTGACGGCATGGAGTGATTAGGGCCGGTACCAGCAGTGGGTGTGAGTGAGGATGGCGTCAGCAGTGGCTGTGAGCAGCGGCTCCAGCTGGTAGCAGGTACAAGAGGTGCCTGCCAGCCCCAATCACCCCTCAGGAGCAGGGGGAGGTGGAGAAGCCCTGAGGGGTGATCGGGACTGGTGCCAGCAGCAGATGAGAGTGCCAGGCCAGACTGCAGCACATGGGAGCAAAGAATTTTCAGTAACCACCAGAGGCTCACCCCGATGACAACAATCGGTGCCCTACCTTGGTCTGGTGCCCCCGCAAACCTGCTCCACCATCCTGCTGCAGCCAATGCCTGCCATGTTCTGTGCTCTGCCACCTGCTGCCGACACCCGCCATGTTCTGAGCACGCCCCCTGGTGGTCAGCACACGTCATAGCGACCAGTTGTTCAGTTGTTCCTCTGTTCAGTCTATTTGCATATTAGGGTTTTATATAGAGAGATATTTTTATTGATTTCAGAGAGGAAGAGAGAGAGAAACATCAATGATGAGAAAGAATCATGGATCGGCTGCCTCCTACAGCCCCACACTGGGGATCATGCCCACAACCTGGGCATGTGCCCTGACTAGGAATTGAACTGTGATCTCCTGGTCCATAGGTTGACACTCAACCACTGAGCCACGCCGCCTGGGCTGAAAAAAATATTTTTAAGCTTCAGTCTTGGGAAAGGTTACTGGGGCAAGGGGCCTACCAAGAAATACCAAGCTCTTAAGTTTGTTTTTGGGAGTGGGATGTGGGAAGCAATTTTGAAACGATCTTTGATGATCTATAGGACTGGGCAAATGAGAAAGGTGTTGTTGGGAGGCAAGGTCCTCACTGTGGAGGAGGGGAGGCTCAAATATGGGATGGAGGAGACAAAAAAAAAAAGCCTGTGGGATGGAGGTAGAATAAAGGTATAGATGTGTATGTAGGCATATGTGCACATGGATATGTGTATGTGTGTAAATATGTATGCGTGTATACACACCTGTACATGCATATATTTCTCAGCTTCTCCCACTGGAAAATCCCAGTAGCAACAAGCGCACCCAGATCTTCGTCCATAATATCATTCCTCACTAAAAGAAACCAGGGCTTCCTGGAAAAATGGCTGATCTCAGAACTGGGCAGGAAGTAAGGAATGATGGTGCCATGTCCAAAGGACCCGGGAGCTAGCCCGAATGAGCTTACACTGGCCAAATCCGGGACAATTTGGGCACCAAATAGGTAAGGACAGTAGTGAATTATAAACCAATAAAAAAACCAGAAACCTGTGAATCCAAACAAATAATAGAGATAAATAATTGGGGGAGAAGAGAAGACTGGCTTCCAGCAGCAAAGATAGAGAGGATGAGAATGATAACGTAAATGGGGCAAAATGTTAATAATAGTTTAATCTGGTTCAAGTGTATAGGGATGGTGTTTGTACTATTCGTGTTCCTTTTCTGTAAGTTTGAAATTATTTCCAAATGAAAACGATAAAACATTTCATTTATACCCGCATCTAAGATTATAAAATACTTTGACATGGCAAGGGTGATGGGCTGTCACTCCCATACATTTTAGGTACGTATCTCTAAAAGACAGATCTTTATTAACGTTACTACAATGCCATTGTCACACTAAAAATTAACAATAATTCTTTAGCATCAACAAATATCCAGTCAGTGTTCAAATTCTCCATTGTCACATTTTTTTTCTTTATAGTTTGTTCGAATTAGGCACCGATTGAGGTCCATACGTAGAACGATATGTTACTAAGTGTCTTTTCATCTTCAGGTTCTCCCTCTCCCTGCCCCTCCTTGCAATTTATTTGTTGAGCACACTGTGTTGTTTGTACTAAAGCTCCCGCAGTCTGGATGTTGATGATTGCATCCCTGTGGGGTAGTTTTAATAAGCTCCTCTGAACTTCATATTTCCTGTAAATTGGTAGCTGGATCTGAAGGGCTAATGAGATTTGGATTTGAAAAAAAAATTTTTTTAGCACAAAACTAATTCATATGTGGAGTTGGAAGACTAACACACCTCTCTCGGTTCTTGGCAGATCAAGCAGACAAAACACCAGGGAAGATACAGGTCTGAACCACTGGCAGCTGATCTAATGGGTGCGTGTAGAACATCAACTGCAGACCGCACATTCTTTGGGGCACACATGAAACCTTTAGAAAAAATGACCACATATTGGTCCTAGCTGGTTTGGCTCAGTGGATAGAGTATTGGTCTGCTGACTGTAGGGTCCCAGGTTCTATTCCCAGTCAGGGCACAGACCCGGGTTGGGGTCTCGATCCCCAGGAGGGAGGGCAGTGCAGGAGGCAGCCAATCAGTGATTCTTTCTCATCATTGATGTTTCTATCTCTCTCACCCTTCCTCTCTGAAATCAATACAAAAATATTTTTAAAGAAATGGCCACAGCCCTAGCTGGTCTGGCTCAGTGGATAGAGCGTCAGCCTGTGGACCGAAGGGTCCTGGGTTCGATTTGGGTCAAGGGCACATACCTCGGTTGCAGGCTCCTCCCCAGCCTAGGCCCTGGTCAGGGGGTTTTGCAGGACGCAACCAATCGATGTGTTTCTCTCACATCGATATTTCTGTCTTTCCCTCTCTCTTCTACTTTCTCCAAAAATCAATGGAAAAATATCCTTGGGTGAGGATTCAAAAAAAAAAAAAAAGATCATATACTGGAACCTAAAATAAGTCTTAACAGGTTTCAAGGGATCGGAATTATTCAGAGCATGTTCTCTGACCACAGTGTAATTAAGCTGGAAACCCACGAGAAAGGATAAAAAAAGAACGAAGCAGCAGCAGCCCTTGGCATCTGCAAGCTGGCCTGGCGCTCACAGCTAGGCCATGTTGTTCTCTTCCTGGACATAAACATTCTCACAGAACACCAACCTCAAACAAGGTTACTTTGAGACCAAGATCAAATGAAACAAAGCAAGGCCACTTCGTGACTTTTTTTTAAAAAGCACAGATAAAACCAAGGGCAATGTGTAACCTGCAAATACCAAACATCTTTCTCTTGCTTGGCTAATATGGGGACCCGCTGCTGCTTTGCCAGCCACAGCTTTAGCCTGGCAGCAGACTGCCCTCTCTATAGAGAACATAGATTGAGACCCTCAATCAGAGAATTGCCCTTGCTTTCTGACAGCATCTATAGCAAACCCTCACTTCCTTGGACTCTCCCCAAGATCACCCAACCACAGTCCAAATGTTATAATAGGTTCTTTCTAATACACTCTTTCTGAGATGCTCCTTTGCTTCCCATGTATTAGGGCCAATTTGTTCACCTACAGATGTGTTCCTGGGGGCCGTTGGCAGGAGGGTATTAACACTCGCTTATAAAAAAAAGATAACTAGAGAAATCTCTACATATTTAGAAATGATGAAATACACATTTAAATAACCCATGGTTCAAAGACAATAATATGATGGAAATTGGGAAATGTTTTATTGAACGATTAAAAAAATACTACGCATCTGAATCAGTCAGTAGCCTGACAGGAAACAGATGGTGCATGCAAACTAAGTAATTTGAGGAGAGTTAAATAAAGCCATTGGGGCAGCTTTGTAGTATGTCAACTTGGCTAGCCTGAACTACACTTCCAGAATTCTCTTTCCTATAGGTTTCACGTAGGATGGGCCACCTGAGAGATTCTGATGGGAGATTTGGAGAAGAGAAAAACACATACAATCAAAAATGTTCTTGTGACTAGAAAAAAGAACAAAATAACAAGCAAAAGACAAATGACACAATAGAAAACTAGGCCAAAGCCTTGAACAGACAAATGGTCCACAAACATATGAAAGCACTCAACTTCATGAGATACCATTACACGCCCACCAGATTGGCAGAAACCAAAAAGTCTGATGAGTCTAAGAGTTGGCAAGGCGGTGGAGCAATGGAAAAACTTTAATACACTGCTGATGGGGTGTGTTAGAAAACAGGTTGACATTCTGTAGGAAAATTGAAGGCATACTTCCCCTGTGGCCCAGGATTCCACTGCCAAGTATACAAAGTATGGGGAAACAAGTTTAAATGGTTGGAATGGGTTCAACAGTGGCTCCTCAAATGATATGTGCACATCCTGACCCCAAGACCCTGTGAATGTGACCTTATTTGGAAAAGGGGATCTTTGCAGATGTGATTAAGTTAAGAATCTTGAGGTGACATCATCCTGGGTTATCTGGGTGGGCCCTAAAACCAATGACAAGTGTCTGTATAAGAGACCAGCAGAGGGAGATTTGAGACGGACAGAAGAGGAGAAGGCCATGTGATCAGAGAGGCAGACATTGAAGTGATGTGGCCACAAGCCACCAGAAACTGGAAGAAGCAAGGTAAGATTCTCCCCTAGAATCTTCAAAGCAGGTGTGGCCATGCTGACACCTTGATCTTGAATTTCTGGTCTTCAGAACTGGGAGACACATTTCTGTTGTAAGCCTTCAAGTTTGTGGTATTTCGTTACGGCAGACACAGGACACCCATACAATGCTTCATTGCAGCATTTGGGTGCTGAAAACAAACCAGATATCCAGCAGGGATACAATAGATAAATGCTCTGTGGTAACATTATACAGTGGAATACCTACCAAAATAAAAAGGAATAAATGATATATGCTACAGCTTGGATGGATTTTAAAGACACAGTATAGAGTGAAAGAACCAAAACACAGAAGAATGCATAAATTATACTTCAATTTATATAAAGTTTAAAAATAGGCAAAACTAAATCATATTATTTATGGATGGATGGATGTTTAGGTGGCAAAACTCTAATGAAAAGCAAGAAAATGATTTCAATAGAAATTAGGGAGGCATGGAGGGACCAGGAGAACAATATGTTAAGTGAAATAAGCCAGTCAGAGAAAGACAAGTATCACATAATCTCACTTATATGTAGAATCCAATGAACAAAATAAACTGATGTCCAGAGACATAGAAGTAAGAACCAGGCTGATGAATCTCAGAGCGAAGGCGGGATTGGGAGGGTGAGTAGGGAGAGATTAACTAGGGAACTTATATGCATACTAGAGACCTGATGCACGAAATTTGTGCACTGGAGGGGTGGGGACCCTCAGCCCAGCCTGCACCCTCTCACATTCCGGGAGCCCTCGGGGGATGTCTGACTGCTGCGGAGGAGAGAGAGGCTTCCGCCACAGCCACTGTGCTCGCCAGTCATGAGCCTGGCTTCTGGCTGAGCAGCACTCTCCCTGTGGGAGTGCACTGACCACTAGGGGCAGCTTCTGCATTGAGCGTCTGCTCTCTGGTGGTCAGTGTGCATTAGAGCGACCAGTCATTCCGCTGTTTGGTCAATTTGCATATTACCCTTTTATTATATAGGATAGACATAACCCATGGACACAGACCATAGTGTGGTGAAGGCCTGGGAGGGCGGGTGCAGGTGAGAGGGTCAATGGGGGGAAAAGGGGGCACATATGTAATACTTTCAACAATAAAATAAATTTAAAAAATTAGGCAGGGAGAAGGTGGTGATTGTGGGGAGCCATGCTGGGGCCAGAGGGCAGGGCTCTAGTTCTTGACCTGGGAGTTGTTTCAAGAGTATGTTCACTTTATATAAAGTGCAGAAAATGCCTGTAAAACATATATAATTTATACCCTCTCTGCATCTGTGCTGTATCTTACAATTTGCAAGGTTAAAACATTAGAAAGCAGAATTAAAATGGTGGCTATTTGTAGATGATATGCCTGAATATCTGGAAAATCCAAAAGCATCTGCCTCTAAAAATGTCATAAAGAGTAAGTTGGCTGGGTGCAAAATAACTTAGACAAGTTAGAAGACATCATAAAAGACTCCACTGAACAAAAAAGATAAAATATCCAGAAATAAATTTTATAAGAAATATGTAAGACCTGTGTAAAGAAACTTTAAAATGTTCCTCGGGGACATAAAAAAGGCCTGAATGGCCTGGCCGGCATGGCTCAGTGGTTGAACATCGGCCTATGAACCCGGAGATCACGGTTTGATTCCCGGTCAGGGCACATGCCTGGGTTGTGGGCTCAGTCCCCAGTGGGAGGCATGTGGGAGGCAGCTGATCAATGCTTCTCTCTCATCACTGATGTTTCTATCTCTCTCTCCCTCTCCCTTCCTCTCTGAAATCAATAAAAATATATTAAAAAACACTCTCTCCCAGGCATGTCTCATTATGTGAAGGGAGCAAATTTCAGAATAAACATATGATAAGAAACTCTCCGGGGTATGTGTACATATGTGCATGTAATTATGCAGAAAATGTTTATACATTTTTAAAAATAATACAACACAGGATGATAATCTTACTCAGTGGTTTGGAATATGGACCTGGCACTTGTAGCATTATGTAAAAGCACTTTAAGAATGGAATAGTATTCAGTTGTTTGATTCCATTTAGGTTGTGAGTGCTTTCAGAAAAAAAGTCCTACGGGGAAATCTCATTTTGCAAGAATGAAATAAAACAGAACCTCCAGGAGGAAAATCTCCAAAGTTGTACACAATTGTGTCTTTTATTTGTTGTTAATCCTCACCTGAGACTATTTTTCCACTGATTTTTAGAGAGAATGGAAGGGAGGGGGAGGAACAGAGAGAGAAACATCAATGTGAGAGAGACACATGATTGGTTGCCTCCCGCACATGCCCCCACCAGGGCCTAGTGCCAGGATGGAGCCTGCAACTGAGGTACTAGTAAGTGCCTTCGACCAGAATCAAACCTGGGACTCTTCAATCTGTGCATCAACACTCTATCCACTGAGCCAAACTGGCTAGGGCGCAATTGTGTCTTTTAGAAATCATTTCTGATCCTGAAATAATAATGTGAACATATGAAGAAAAGAGTCAAGTTTTAGAGAAAAGTGAGGTTCTCAAAACACATTTTGATCCCACCTAAACTAACCTCAAACCAGACTGTACCAACTACTGCAGGAAAACAGTTGCTGAGAAATGTAAAGGAAATCCTCACAGGGACTGCTATAGTCCCCTGTTGTTTTCAGTAACTAAAGACAAAGGGGTTTTGCGATCTGACCAAACTGTGAATCCAGGGTACAAAGTTCCTTCCGGAAAACAAGCTACTGAAACCTTTCTTCTGAAATACAGTGGGCTTCCCAAAGAACGTCAGGTGTCATCACACAGCGCGTGTGAAGTGGGCAAGTGCGCAGCACAGGAGCCCAGGGAGTCAGCTGCAGGCCGAGACCATGGGTCCTGCTTCAGAAGGCCAACCCCGAGCCGGAGGGTGACAGTGGAAAACAAAATTATAATAACAGGTACAATTGTTGAAACATTTCAGAATTATTGAATCTCAAATTCATTTCCTGGTAGTGGGATTTGCGATTTGGCCTTGACCATCTCGCATTGGCCAAATGTGTCTTCCATGCTCTTCATTGCCATTCAGTAGCTGGCTTGGTGCTGTGAAGCTTCTTGAAGTTCAGGGTCAACAGCCCCCACCCATTAGGCCCCTCTCATTCAGCCGCCCACTGTGTAGGCAGCCCTTGGCCTTGAGGGGCCTTCTGAGTCAAGGCTGAGACTGCACCCCATCCTCCAGGTACCTGCCCCCTCCAACCAGGAGATCCCACCACTGCCACCAAAGTGGCTTTCCTGGAACACAGAGGCCTGAAAGGACTTGAGTCTGGATTTCCTGCTCTCTGCCGTGCCTGGCACCCTCCCTCCTGCCCTTGGCTCCACCCAGTTTCCTGGACCCTCCACCTTCCTGAGGGTCTTGGGTCTCACCTCTTCTTGGTGAAGCCTCTGTGCTTCTCTATCTGTGAAGGGGACCAGCAGGGCCCAGGTTGAGAGGGGCTGTGGGCAGAGGAGGAGCCATGAAGGGTGGGGAGTGGGGGTAGCCCTGCCCCCCAGCGCCCAGGCCCCGTCTGGCAGCTGGCATCAGCCTCCTTCCCCCCACCCCGCCTTCACACCTGGACATGCTACAGAATCTTCTGGGTGCACCAGTTCCCCAGCTCCACATAGTTGCCCGCCAGCTCCTGGTTTGCTCCCACCAGGTTGAGCAGCATCATGGGCACCACCATGGACTCTGAGGCTGGGGCCCCTGGGAGCCAGGGCCGGCCCAGTCCCGATGGGTCTTTCCGCACCCAGTGGACGATCTGATCCATCATCTCCACAGCTTCGCTCTGGGTGGGGGGAGGGGAGGGGAGGCCCAGGCTGAGGCTGCATCCCATCCAGCCCGCCCACTCACAGGACACCTTTCTCCACCCAGGGCCCCCTCCGGGCCTGGCCCCAGGTTGGGTGTGGGGGGCCAGGGTGGATCTGCCCCACCCTGACTCAGAGGCTCCCAGTCTGGGGGTATAGGCCACTCCCAGGCAGTGAGGTTGGGTCTGAAAGCACAAGGGGCCCCAGGAGGAGGGAGAGGCCCCCTCCCAGCCAGGGCAGAGCATGGAGGTCCTTGAAATATAAAATTAGCAGGATCTGAGCATGGAGGGAAGGGGATTAGTTTGCTAGTATTGTGTTTGGCTCTGTAGTTTTTAAAATTGAAGTGTAACCGACACCCACTAAAGTGCACAAATCCTAGGAGTCCAACTTGGTGAGAATGTAGGTGCCACTTGTGGTGACATTTTTGCTACGTCTGCCTTGTTCTGGCATTCTGTGCTTGAGGGCAGGGATTATGTCATTTGCTTTTGGAGCTTGGCATACAGCAGGTACTCAATAAATGCTTATGAAGCTTGGCATACAGCAGGTACTCAATAAATGCGTGCGGAGCTTGGCATACAGTAGGTACTCAGTTAATGCTTGTGGAGCTTGGCATACAGCAGGTACTCAATAAATGCTTATTGCATGAAGGTCAGGAAATGGGTAAGGGTGAGGAACACAGGATATTTGTGACCCAACTAGTCTGAAAAAAGTGAGGGGGGCATGTTTTTTAATTATATATTTAAATATATTTTAATTAAAGAAATAATAGGTGCTCAGTGGGGACAAAATTCAAAGAGCTCACCAATGTATAAGTCCTAAGTGCCCAAATCCAGAAGAAAACCGAGTACCCTCACCTCTGTTAATGGTGAGCAGGGCATCCTTGCCCAATGTTTCTCTTCTTTCCCTCATTACCAGTGTGATGGTGTTAGGCCAAAATCGTATTTTTTAAAAAAATTTTTTGTTAATTAATCCTCACCTGAGGATATATTTTTCCCCCCATTGATTTTTAGAGAGTGGAAGGGAGGGGGAGAGACAGAGAGAAACATTGATGTAAGAGAGACATCGATTGGTTGCAGCGCCAGCGTCCTGACTGGGGCCAGGGATCGAGCCTGCAACTGATGTACATGTATGTGCCCTTGACCAGACTTGAACCTGGGACCCTTCAGTCCACAGGCTGACGCTCTATCCACTGAGTCAAACCCGCTAGGACAGGCCAAAGGTGTATTTCAATGTGAGGCTAGAGACAGCCCCAGTCATTTGAATGAAATACATTTCAGCCCAGGATTCCAAAGATGAACTGGGCCACAGCAGAAACTCTTGTAGGGGCTGGTGATTGTGGAATCTTGAGGCTAATGGGTTGGGAGGATACTAAGCTAAAATGCAGTGAGATTCAAAGCAGAAGCCCCCCTTTCTATCTGCATGCCTATCATGGACTGAAAGTGTCACCCCGAAGTTCATACATTGACATCCTAGCCCCCAAGGTGGTGGTATTGGGACATGGGGCCTTTGGGAAGTTATTACATCATGAGTGTGGAGCCCCCATGAAAGGAATTTGTAAAAGAGACTCCAGAGAGCTTTCCTGTCTGTTCCATGCGGGGACACTGCAAAATGACAGCCATCTATGAATCAGGAAACAGGTCCTCACCAGACACTGGCTTTGCCAGCAACTTGATCTTGGACTTCTAGCCTCCAGAACTGTGAGCAATAAATGCCTGTTGTTTATAAACAACCTGACTTATGGTATTTTCATTACAGCAGCCTGAACAGATTAAGACAATGCTAATGGTCCCTCCCAGGTGGGCCACAAGCTGGACAGAAGTGGGTTGGGGCAGAGGGTCGTGCTTGGGAGAATGGACTAGGGCAACAATGTCGGGTTCAGGGGATTGTGAACCCTCAGGCCAGCAAGACTCATGGGGAGGGAGTGCTCAGAAGAGGGTGATGTTGGAGAAGCTACTGGGCTCCAGAAGGCAGTGGGCTCTAGAACATTCTCAAACCCCTACTAGAGGCCCACAGGGGGTCCTGAGAGAAAAGCCCCAGGCTGTCCCCTCC
This sequence comes from Myotis lucifugus, assembly GCF_000147115.1. Lineage (NCBI taxonomy): Eukaryota > Metazoa > Chordata > Mammalia > Chiroptera > Vespertilionidae > Myotis > Myotis lucifugus. The sequence continues at coordinate 1,196,558 of NW_005871088.1, forward strand.
CCTGGGGTCTAGTATTAGGTGTCCAAGTGGACCTGTGGCTTTAACTTTTGTCAAACCAAAGCTTGCCAGAACAGAGTTTGCATGGTTTCAGGAAAAATGGGTAGAATTCTCAGTAGCAAGCATATCATGAAATCGGCAAAGCAAATGATTCTTTCCAAACATGTGGCTTGCAAGCAGAGTTGGCTGGGCTGCAAATGGGGCAAGGAGCTATCACATCCCTTGCCTAGAAGTTGGCAATTGACAGCGTGATGAGGAGGGGGCCCTGGAGGAAAGATGGCACGGTCGTTGCCTGGGAGCCTCCAGGGAGACTAGGTGGGTGGGGGGAGTCATGCTCTATTCCAATGTTGCTCTCTCCTGTTGGGGTACATTGTGGACCAAACGGTCCAACCCAAGCACTCTGGAGCCTACTCTGTGCTTGCCCTTCCAGGACCAGATAACTGACTCCACAGCTGAGCCAGGAAGCCAGGGTCCTGTCCTCATTACCCGCCTTTTATGAGATAATGGTCATCGGAGAGAGGGCCAGCCACTGGCCACCAAGAGGACTGACCTCCCCACTCCTGTCCTCACCCAGCTCAGAGAGGCTGGCCAATTCTCAAGTCCCAGAAGCGATTTGTTACCCCATTCCTTAGGGGAGGAGCTTAGGGTCCAGCCTGGTCTTCTGCTCCCACCTGGAATTGACTAGAGGGGGAAGGCACGTGGCTGAATGACAGGCCCCTTCTGCCAAGGGGGAGCTCCAACTTCCAGGAAAACCAGCCCTCCCTCATCAGAGCATCTCCTCTCCCCTCTGAGTGTCCAGCAAGTGGAAGCCAACATAGCACCTGGACCCCAGAGTGTGGAAAAGGCCAAGGAAGAATTGATAAACTAAGTTTTGACAAAATAAGTTAAGGAGACCAAAGCCATTTAACATATATTTATTGAAATCTACTTGATGCAAGGCACTGTGCTAGGTCTGGTAGGGGAATAAGACATGAAAGACCACCCCTGTCTTCTAAGAGCGCACAATCTAACGGGTGGGGGAGGCAGGGAGGGCGAAGCTCTAGTGCAAGGCTGATTATAGTCAAGTGCCATAAAACAGACAAGTTATGGAGATTGGGAGGAAGGAGAAAAGAGTGCCAACAACCAAAATACGAACTGGGGTGGGACATAGCTACTGTTCTTAGATATGCAAATACTGCTGAAGGCCCAGTTTAAAGAGACCATTTCTACTTTTGAAAGTAAACACCCAAACTGATGCAATGACAATTACAGAATGTAAATATACAGAGTAACAGAGAAGTTATCGATTCTTTGTCTGATGGATTTGCTGGAAGTAGGGAAACACTTCCAAAAGCAGGAACATGGTAGGTGGGGCAAACTTGGGGTCAGTACAGGAATGATAACCAGACAGAAAAGCATTGGTCAAATTCACTGATACTAGAAGGCATAGATTTTTTAACCCATCTTAGCAAAGAGAAAACAGTACCACATTTAAATGGGTGTTTACTATAGTCAGGGGGGGACTTGGGCCAGGAACTCGGGCCATGTGAACATAAGGAAAGCCAGTCACGTGATGCTTCTCAGGAAGCAGCCAAATGATACATGGGCTCTTGACAGATTGCAAAAAGCAGAGACCCACTCAAGCTGGCTCCGTCAAGGAAGTCTATAGTGGAGGGCAGTCCTCAGAAATCCAAGAACATGAGACAAGGCTTTCCCCAGGGTGCTAGTATTGAAGCATCTCTAGGGCGCCTAGCAGGAACCCATAGATCTTCAAGCCAGTGCTGCCCAACTCCTCTAAATGCGGAGTGCTCCCTCTTTATTCCAACACCAACTAGAAACTTCTTAGTTTCCTTGTTTGCAGAACCTGAAAGGCCTGGCCTATCATCTCCAGCCAGCTCTGATGACCAGTTGCTGCCCATGAGTCACGTGGTTAGTTGTGGTTGAATGAATGTGGCCTAGAAGAGGGCTGGGAGTCACATGGCACACAACAGGGCCCAAGCCAGGGGCACTGGGAATGCAACACCACATGAACAGGATGCCCACTGTGATCGGGTGGGGCTCATTGTGGAAATCTAAGAGTGGGTCTGACACAACTAATCAACACAGTTAATCTCAAGCAGCAAAAATGGTAAGCAATCGCTTTTTTGGGAAAATTTCAGCAAGTATTCAAAACTTTAATAAAAGCAATGGAGGCTTTCTTTCAGAATATAAGAAAAGGATAGATTTCTAATGAGAACTAGCATTCTATGTAACTCAACTGCTCTTCGTTTCCCTTGCAAAAGGTCTGTGTGATTAGAAAGAAAAGTGAAATGAGGTAGATACACAAATGCATAGACAAGCACACACGACAGAAAGCTGGATCACATTTTGCATCTGACGTAGTAGTATAACTAGAGAATCCTAGGAAACCCACCCCCTAGTTGCCAGAGGCAAAAATGGAACTCGGGGCAACTACAGGACATACGTGAAAGCCACAAATTGATTGTTTGGAGCAAACACAGTGATGGAAAAGATGCGGTATTTAGTGTTAACTCTGGAAAAGGGTTTCTTTGAGAGGAAAGTATAGAACCAGGAATGGAAAAAAGTAAAGGAGGGCATGACGGGATGGCAGGACGTCGTGTCCCGGCTGGGGGAAACAAGGCAGTGTTGATGATGCTAAATTCCGAGTTAATACTGCATCTGGATCCTTCAAGAAACCCGACAAATGCCTAGTGAATGGGCAAGAAATGGCAGAGTACTTGCAGGTACAGGTGCCAGATTGTCCCCCCCCATGACGTCACCATTCCTTACCAAAGGACACTTGTATCAAACACGCCATAACAGCTTGAAAAGAGAAAAACTGCTGAGAGAAGGAAGTAGCGATCTCAGACACAGATTCACGACTATGCGAGAACTGAAGCCCACAGAGCAAAAGGAATTGCTATGTAACAAGTGCTGTCGGCGGATCTCCAGCCTGGGGCTCAGGATGGAGATGTCGCAGATAGCCACTGGTGTGGCCTGGCGGCCATTCCAGAGTACCTTCTGGCTAAGGTCACAGGGGTCACTGTGGGACCCTGCTTCCCAGGATGGGAAGTTCCGCCTCAGCTTTGGTGGGCCCATCAGAAGGGCACACTTCCTCTCCAGGCCCTCTAGTGCCCCTCCTGCTGCCTCTGATCCCAGACACAGCTGCTGGGAAGCCACAGCCCGTGTGGCTGGCTTCTCCCTGTGGGCTCTGCAGGAGGGGCCAGGCTGCTGGCCAGCCCTGCTGCTATTTCTCCTGGGGAGGCTGCTGGAAGTAACAGCCCAGCCCCAGAATGACCAGCTTTTATTTCTATGCCACACGGGCCATCAGAAGGGCATCATTGCCCTCCAAACCCTTGTTTTGTTGCCCCTTCTGGGTGCACCTGCTGTAAGTCACAGCCCAGGCCTGTGTGGCCAACTTCGATCACAATGACATGCAGGCCACCAGAGGGGCACGGTTTCTCTCTGAGACTTTGCTCTGTTGCTCCTCTCAGGTGTGGCTGCAGGTGACATCAGAAGACGCGGGTGAATTTCCCCCTCGTTGCCAAAAGTGGAAGCCACCAAACTGACTTCTTTCTTGTTCCAGAGTCACTTCCTAAGAGGAGGATGCGATTCACGTGACATCATCGTCAGGTGAGTCTTCTTGTGTTGGAGGAGATGTCTCTTGGGTGGATCTGCTACTCAGGCACTGAATCCACGCCAGACATGGCCAAGGCTCCCAGGAGCCCAAAGGATGGCCAGCTGTTGCCAAGACCAAGTTGGGACCACCCCATCGATCAGGTGAGGCCCAGCCCTGCTGCTGATGGCTAGGGCTATACTGAGGAACAGTCAGTGTTCTGGCCAAGCTGTGATGGAAGTTTCTCTCACGTGCCTGAGTGGCCAGGTTGGATAGTCAAGTACTGCCTGCAGACATGCGCAGAGTCTGCGTCTTGGATGAGGAGCGAGCCTGCTTCTCCGGCCCATTCCCATCCAGCCTGCCCGCTTGGAACATTCGCCTTCTGGTGGGGCAGGGCTTTCAACTTTTCGTTTGTAGTTAAAATTCTAGAACAAAATGTCATCTCTAACTACTCAACCAATGAAAATTATGACTTAACGGACAATGAATGCTTGGGTACGTAAAAGTCAAAAGCTTACATAACAAAAAGTATAATAAAACTGCTACAGAGAACAAAGCAATAAAATTGAAAAAGAGATCGTCATAATCGATATAGAAAGAACTTCTGTATAAAGTCAATATATCCAAAGGTAACTTGATAACTGGTCAAAGGAGATGAACGTACGATTTGCATGCAAGAAAACGGAAACAGTATTTAAGTCATTGCATGAGAAAGAAGATGAGACTAGGAGTCAGAAGGCCTGGGTCCATCCCCAGTTCTGGTACTAATGAGCCATAGAATGACAGCAATAACTATGACGATGACAGCAGATGCCCTTCACTGAGTGTCTCTCCATGCAGGGCGTGGTGTCACAGTCCTCACCATAACCCCAGGAGGTAGTCCTGTGATCATCCCCGTTTTAGAGCCGGAACTGAGGGTTGAGAAGTAACATCTAGGTCCCATTCGATGACAGGCAATTGTTCTCGAAAAGGAGGTGTCACCTTACACTTGAGTCCTTGATGTCCCTGTTACTATGGGGATGCTCTCTCAACTACTTGATTTTGAACAAGATAGTGCTGCTAAGGACGACTCATTAGCCTGAAGCAAACTCCAACCGATGCTAGTTTTGTGTATGTGTGGGACTCACTAGATAGAACTGGTTTCAGAAAAAAGGACACAAAAGAAATGGAACCTAGGAGTATGACCTCACAATGACAAGTTTTAGATGCTTAAAAGGCTTTGAAAGGTCATTTAAAAAAGGAACACCTTGAGTGGTTATATTGTAAAGTTATGAGACAATTTTTAAAAACAATTGTCCTAATCTTACATGGACACGTACTTATGGTTTGGGAGGAAATTTCTAGTGAGAGCCTTTGTCACAATGCTACATGGAACACAGCTCGAATGGATGGAAACCATTTGATGTGCTTTGAAACTGATGACTCAAAAGGGGCTCCCAGGCTAGTGAGGTCAGAAATGCACGTGAGGAGTTAGAACAAAATGATATGGAGCCGAGTGTGGGGGGAAAGGGGAATATTTTCTAAATTAATATATTATTCTATATAATATGTGATTTATAATATGTATGTGTAACTAAATAAATTAAACATTATGACATATTTGAGTATTCTATTTACATCCCTAAAAATTTATAGATTCAAGTAGGCCAAAAGACTTTGGGGCAATCTTTTCTTCGGGAAAGTTGGGCTCACATTATGTTGACACCATCACTGAATAGCTGTGTCAGTTTCCCTGAGGTGGGAGCTCAGAGGGGAGGACCAACAAGCTGCCCTCCAGCCCCACATCCAGGTTTCTCCTCGCATTCTCAGATTCAAGGCCTGCAGATTTAAATACCTTGAAGATATCTGATGCGAGATAAACTAGCTGAAATAAATTAAAATGGACAAAGCTACTCTCGAGAGGCAAAATGGGAAATGTACACTTATAAATTGCTGGTGGCAGTATAAATTGGTTTCAACCTTTCTGACAATAAAATATATAAGCGCTACAAAACTGTTCATCTCCTTTGACTCTGCCATCCCACTCGAGGGTGGGGAGGGGGGTGGGGGGGACAGGGACCCACGGACAGACAAGGGTCTTCGGGCCTCATCTACTCATGATGGGTTGGCTGATGCTTCTGCAGCGAGGATCGCCTCTTGAACACGCGGCCACACTCACTGCACTCACAGCGCTTGGCTCCACTGTGGGTTCTCCGATGGCGACTCAGGCCTGAGCTCCTCCGGAAGGCCTTCCCGCACTTGTCACACTCGTAGGGCTTCAGTCCGCTGTGGATCCGCCGGTGTTTGATCAGGTCGGAGGGGCCCC
>NW_005871088.1:1202554-1212181 GCF_000147115.1 Myotis lucifugus
TCGTATGGTTTCTCGCCCGTGTGAATCCGCCGATGCTTACGTGAGCTCTGAGCTCCTCCGGAACAGCTTGCCGCAGTGGGCACACCCATAGGGCTTGGCACCGCTGTGGATGCGCTGGTGCTCGGCCAGGCCATTGACCCCTCGGAAGGACTTGCCGCAGTCGTCACAGTCGAAAGGCAGGTGGCCGGTGTGCATTCGCTGGTGCTTGAGAAGCTCTTGGCGATCCGGGAAATCCCTGCTACAGGCCTTGCAGGCAAAGGGCTTTTCTGAAATATGCAGCTTCTGATGGCGAAAGAGGTGGGTGTTCACTTTGAAGGATCGCCCACACTCCTCGCAATCAAAGGGCTTCTCTCTGCTGTGGACGCGCAGATGTTGACTAAGGCCTGCGTTCTTCTTAAACCTTTTCCCACATTCCTCACACTCGAAGGGCTTTGCCTCCTCCTCCATTTGCTCCCTCTTCTCCATGGCATCATCCAGGGCCTGGCTTGGGCCAGGGCGGGGCTCTACAGCCACGTGGCTCTTCCGGTGCTCGTTGAACTCAGAGACCCCCCTGAAGACCTTCCCGCAATCCCCACACTCCCAGCCCTTCTCCTCACTGTGAATACTCTGGTGCTGCACAAGGAGGACCTTAAGCCGAAACGCATCCCCACACTCTTTACACGCAAAGTGATGCTCTACAGGCAGATTCTGGGGGTTCCCTCCCCTCCCCTTAGAGTCCCCATTCTGTTTGACCTCAGGTTTGGGCTCACTGGCCCTTGAGGAACTCCTGGATGCCATCTCCTGTGGTTGGGCGTCTTCACCCTTCGTCTGGTGTTGGGTCGCCAAGATGCTTTCTGAAATGAGAACCACAAGACACTGCAGTCTGTAAAGGAGGGAGGAAGGAGGTTATTCTTTGTTAAGAATCGCTTTCCTGCCCAGCCGGCGTGGCTCAGTGGTTGAGTGTTGACCTATGAACCACGAAGTCATGGTTTGATTCCTGGTCAGAGCACATGTCTGTGGTTATGGGCTTGATCACCACTGGGAGGTGTGCAGGAAGCAGACAATCAGTGATTCTCTCTCATCATTGATATTTCTATCTCTCTCTGTCTCCTCTCTCTCTGAAATCAATAAAAGTATATATTTTTTTAAAAGAATCGCTTTCCTCCTGAGACAGCTGCAGAGCACTGGGCCTGGGGGCCACCGGGTCAGGACAGCTGGTGCTCATCCGACCAGAAGCAAGGACCATAGAGGGAAGGGGCAGAAGAGCCTGATTGATCGTGCTTCCTACCAAAGTGAGCCCAGGGAGGTCTCCCCTTCTCTGACTGAGCAGCAGCCACACCCTTTCCCCAAAGACTCAGCTGGGCTTCCCCCACCATTTCCTCATATTTCTTTAGGATTCTTTTTCACTCACCAGAATACGTAGCTCGATCCGTGTTAAGGGTCTGATACCAATAGTGCGTGTCCTGGCAGCCAGTGAGAGACCAAGGCAGGATTCAAAACAGGAACTCCTGCTCGTGGGAAAGGAAACGGGTTATGGCAGCGGCCAGAGATGGCATCGGAAAGAGCACAGAATAAGCAGGGACTTCAAAGGGGAACCTCCTTCAATTCTCAAAGTCTAGGTTGGCTGTGACCTTCGGAAGTCATTCGTCCATTTCAAATGCCTTCCCCAATGGGTAACTCCTGCCAGGGGCTCGATGAGATGGCTCTGGGCCTGCTCTGTCGGAGTGGCAGGTGGTCGTCGTGGGGAGTGGACCCTCCCTTTCTCTATATCCACCCCCTCGGGGCCCTACACTGAACTCCATGCTCTTCCACAATCCACACGTGACCCCGGCGTCTCTCTTCTAAGAACCCTCGCTACCTCACACATCAGCATGATGGTGAACAGGAGCTTGCTGTTGCCAACCTTTCTCTCGACAGTCAACTATAATGAAATGGCCATGCGATTTGTATCATTTGTGAGATTAATTAATTATAAATTACAGTGGCATATGTATTTCAATTTCTTTTCTAATAAAAAACTGGAGGGGAGTCTATCCATGCCATTAGAAATTGGGGGGAGCCCTGCGAGAAATCAAGTGTAACAGACCCTTGTATTTTCTTACAGCCCATCCCTAGGGGGCACAAGCCCCCTCCATCCCACTCCTGCTGCTTAGGATCATGAAGCTGGTGGAAGGGCTAGGGGTGTCCTTACCCACAGAAGTCACGTTGCCGTAATATGCCGGCGTCCTCTGCTCAGGGTCCAGCCTCAACCACTCCCTTTTTGTGAGGTACTGTGCCACGTCACCAAATGTCAGTGAATCCTGAAAGAATTAAAAAGGATCATCAGTTCTCCCATCCATTCTAGAATGAGGTAGAGGCAGTCCCAGTAACAACAGGGACATGAGGTGAGGGTCTGGAGTGGGTGTGCCCCCCTGCTAACATGGAGATCTACGCGCAAGTGTCGAGAAGTCCTAGGAAGACAACCTGATCATGTGCCAGGAGACCTGGGCCATGGCACTGGCCTCCCAAGGGACCTTGGTTCAGTCCCTTTCCTGGATTGAAATTTAGCTCCCCCAGTGGTATGATGGGGATTACAAGCCCAGTGGGCATCTATTCCTTGGCAGAGCCCAGGGAGAGAAGCGGAGGGAGGGAGAAATGAAGGGAGGGAAGGCAGCAGCTGAGGTCCAGGCCCTGCCTTGTGTCATGCTCGGGCAAGAGGTGAGGCTGAGGCTAGAACAGGGAGGAGTGACGGGCAGAAGACAGCACAGCTCACCTGGGCCTCCAGCATCTCAAGATGGCCTACTGGGACCTGTTTTCCCCAGCTCTATCCCGGGGAAGGGCAAGACCCTGGTGGGGGGCAGGAGCAGGCAAAGTTAAGGGAAGTGAAAAGAGCTGTGAGTGACAGCAGCCCTGGGATGTGACTGGCAACTTCCTTTCCCCTGGTTTTATATCTTGTTGAGTCTTCTCTTGCACAGCCGCCGAATGACAAGCCACAGCCTGGGTAGGCCTAAGAAAACATACCCCAAGCAGTGGGCAAAGTGGACTGACAAAGAATGAATGCAGGCAGGCCAGAGGGAGCCCTGACGAGACAAATGAATGGTAGCCCAGGCACAGCCAGGAGAAGACAAAGACGGAGGGCCGATGGCGGGGAGACTGGCTCTCAGAGACAGGCCAGCCACAGGCCTCCCAGCAGTGAGCCTTGAAGAGGTCAGTGCCCACTCACACTGCACAGGAAGAAAGCGTTACCCGAAGAATATCAGAAGAAATAATTAGGAAGTGAGAGATTCTTTCCAACTGTGTAGGGGCAACATAAAGCTAGATCGGGCCACTGGAGAAGAGAGGCAATGAAGGGCAGGAGGCAGGGTTTTCTGCCCAGCGGCAAGACCTTTATTAGCCACCTCCCACCCACTGAAGCAGTGCGCCAGGTGACCATGAGTCAGCCACAGACAAGAACACTTGTGTGATACATTGGACAAAAGGGAGATTTTTTTTAAAAAGCTGGAAAAAGAAGCATCAAAGAAAATATCTTCAAGCACTAACTTGCTAAATAAATAAAAAAGGTCTGAATAATATATATGTTACCTTTTTCTCCCAGGTTGCAGAATTGGTGAAAAATTACAAGATGCTACCACAGACGTGCGCATCACAGACCTCCCACTTCCGTGAGTTCAAAGAAACAGGAGCATGGTGTCTGTTCTGATGCCAGGTCAATTCAATTCCATTTATAATTAAATGAAAAGGAAGCATTTTTACACCAGCTCAAGGAGTACAAAGCCCAGATACTCCAGCTGAAAGACTTACATAAAATTCGATGCTATGTTAAAAGGATGGATGGAGATTTCCACTTCTGGCTGTGATGGAGTAACAAGGATAGACTTCATGTCCTGCCATAAACAAGCAGAAAACTGTATAGAATAGATGTAAGGCAACAGGATTTTTTTGTTATTGTTGTTAATCCTCACCTGAGGGTATTTTCTCATTGATTTTTCGAGAGAGTGGACGGGAGAGGGAGAGACACAGAGAGAGAAACATCGATTGAGTTGTCTCTCGCACATTCCCCGACCAGGGCAGGAATTGAGGCTGCAACTGAGGTACATGCCCTTGACCGGAATCGAACCCAAGACCCTTCAGTCCGCGGGCTGGTGCTCTAACCACTGAGAAAACTGGCTAGGGCAAAGCAACAGTTTTTAGACATTGGGCAGCATGCAGCACAGGATCATGATCCCTGAGAGAAGAAAAACAAAATGAGGTGAGCCTTATCGCTGTCCAGGTTCTCTCTCTGGAAGCAATTTCCAGATTGAGAGTGTAGAGAAGGAGGACCCAAATAGAGCTCGCTGGCTTCAAGGCACAGATCGGTGTTTAAGGCAGCCGGACGTGCCAGAGCAGAGTTCCAGAAAGGAGGGAGCTATGCAGAAAAAAGAGCTCCAAAAAAAGGTCTTCATAAAACTCCCCTCGAGTCTTTCCTGACTCCCCAGCCATGAATGCACACAGTGAAACTCCAAGCCTGGGGAAAGCAGGACCAGGAAGCTGTAAGCGGAGTAATTCCCAGAACACACAAAGCAAGAGAGATGTTCAGGGTCCAAACAACCAGCAGAGAGTCCTCCTCAGTGATCACCTGGGGCATTCAGTAGACAATAGTGCAGTGAAGGCCTGGGGAGAGGGCAGGAGAGAGGTTGGGGGAGTCAATGGGGGGGAAAGGGGAACATCTGTAATACTTTCAACAACAAAGGGAAATAAAAACAGAAATAAAGGAAAAAGAAGAGATGGGACAGACAGAAACAAACAGCAAGACAGTAAATTTAAATCCAACCATATAATTAAGTGAAATGCAAATGGAGTCAAAAAGGGTAGGATTTCCTTCTTTTTTTAACAGCTCAGTAGTATTCCATTATGTAAACGCGCCTCACTTTTTTGGGGGTGGGGAGAGCATTATGCTAAGTGAAATGAGACAGAGAAAGACAAGTGCCATATGATTTCACTCATAGGTAGAATCTAATGAATAAAATAAAGTAACAAACAAAATAGAAACGGACTCATAGATAGAGAACAGACTGGTAGCAGAGGGCTGGAGGCTGGTGAAGGGATTAAGCAAAAAAACAAAAAACCCCTCATAGGTACAGGCAACAGTATGGTGACTACCAGAGAGAAAAGGGGAGTTGGGGAATAGAAGCGAGTAAAGGGGGGATAAATGGTGATTGAAGGAGACTTGACTTGGGGTGGTGAACACACAATACAGTGTACAGATGATGTGTTGTAGAATCGTGTACCTGAAATCTGTAATATTTTGTTAACCAATATCCCCCCAATAAATTTAATAAAAAGAAAAAAAGTACAAACGGACTACACACTCCAAATAAAAGGCAGAGATTATCAGACTGTATTTAAAAAATGAGACTCAACTATATGCTGTCTACAAGAAATCTTAAATTTATATAAAGACTTTAAATGTAAAGACCTGGGTAGGTTAAAAGTAAAAGGATGGAAAACAATATACTATCACCAACAGGAAGGGTCTGAGTTATCCCCATGTCATAAAAACGAGAGAGAGTGGGAGAATTATGAATGCAGCCCAGAGCTCTGGAGACTGTACTGAAGGGTCCTAGAACTCAGAGCGGGCACAACCGGAGAGGTTAGGTATCAAATCAACAGGTGGCAGAAAACCAATAAACAAACGAACAAAACAAAAATAAATACAAATGAAAAAAAAATCAACAGGTGGCCAATGCAGGATGACATGCAGATTATAAAAATGCGAATCCTTGGCAGAAGATGTAGACAGACAGAACTATTTGTTAAATCATCAAAAAAAGGTAGGCAAAGGGGAGAGGATGGCTAAATATAGATTTGCTTTTCAGGAGGTGAAAGGCATAAACTGAGATCGGCTTGTAGCTAAAATGGGCACACCTCTACTGCAGTGAGTGCTACCCTGGGGTGGGGTCTGGGTCTAGAAAGGTCTGCTTTCTGTTTCTGTAATGCGTGAATTACTGGTAACCAAACTGCATTTCTTTGGTAATCAGAAAAGAATAACGATTTTAAAAGGTGTGGGTAGATTTTGGATAAAAAAGGTGCTCAGATGCAAGAGGACAGGGCTGAGGCCAAGGAGACAACAGGGAACCGCCCTCCAAGCTGGACAACATCCTGAAGAGTCCACATAGGCAAGGCAGGCACAGACAGGGAAGAGGGGCTGGCAGGAATGTGGGTAGTCCCAGAAAACTTAGAGGCAGCACCATGGGGTTGCGACCAGGGCTTGTTTCTCCCCTCCCCCCACATTGTCAGCGCCATGGACAGGTGTGTGCAGGCCTTCCTTGGCCCCAGCATCCACAGAAGCCCCCTTCCCATCTCTAACCAGCTGCCCAGCACAGGCGATTCCCTGGTGTGTGAATTAAGCCCCAAGTGCCCAGCAGCCAGGCCCTCTGTGTCCTGCTATCACCTGGGCAGGGCCCTCTCTGAGCAGTTGGATTCTTCCTGGTTTACATTTGATGTCTGGTTTGACTTCCAACTCGAAACGAACTGGTCATAGATTGCTTATACGATTCATTTATTAAGATGTACTTCCAACTGACATTGAGGTTTTGCTGCCAAGTGTAAGGGCGGTGGGAGAACACCTTGCATTCACCTTCTGAGAAAGATGGCCTGGTACAAACCCTTAGGCCAGAGACCCAAGTACGCTCTTAACCCCCGACAGGGCCCTGGCTGACCCACCAGACCCATATTCTGCACCCCAAATCTCAGTCATTCCTTCCAGACACTCTGACCTTCATCCTTCCTAGATATGCCAAGGCGATGCCTTTCAGGGCCTCTGGCCATTACACAAGTGGCTTCTTCTAGGAATTCAGACCTCACTCGAGTGTCTTCACTCTCCAGCCCCATCAGGGTATACTAGGAATAATAGTAACACTTTTTACTACCTAAAAATTATCCTCTGAAATTGTTTGTTTTTACCTGACTTTCCCCAGAAGAAATGTCACCTCTCACAGGACAGGGGTCTTTTTTTTCTTGGTCACCCCGACCCCCAACATCTGCAGCAGCTCCTGGCCTTGAGTGGGTAGTGATAAACAGAGGGGAGGGGCACATTAAACAGAGCAAACTGCCATTTACGGGTTTGGAAATGTGTTCCCGTCCCCAAAATTAATTTAATTGTCTAATTGTCACAACCTGTAAGTTATTACGCCTCCATTTTACAGAGCAGGAAGTCATGGATCCAAGAAGTTAAGTAACTTGCCTAAGGTCCAGCTCCCAATATTTTAGACTTTTCGAACCACAATAGAGAGAAATAATACCCAACCCTCTATCACCAGAAGATAGGCAGTCACGGAGAGTCCCTGCAGATGTATCTCTCTCTCTCTCTCTCTCTCTCTCTCTCTCTCTCTCACACACACACACACACACACAAGCACACACAGTTCTTCCAAGCCACCCACATTTGAGAAAATCCTCTTGAAGTGTTCCATTTAATGGAGCGGATCCCACCAAAGTGTTTTTATTTATCTGGCCTGATTAACTGTTGAAATCCCGGAGCCACAACTCCCAAGCGAGTCGTTGGTTATTCTTTCCCAGGTAGCCACAGGAGTGGTCCTTCTTGTACCAGGCTTGCCCAGGGTCTTCACCTGAGGGCACTTCACATCTCCGCCCACAGCAACAGAGCCCACAGACACAGAAATCATTTAGAAGGTGCTCACAAACACGGGAAGGAAAAGGTGAGCCCTGATTTCACAAAAGGAAGCTAAACTCTGCGTAATTAACCAAGTGTGTCGGGTAAAAGCTTTCGGAGAAGCAAAGACAGATCGTTACAAGAGATAATACATATTAACCCCCCACTGCAGTTAAAAAATAAAATTATCACCAATCTTGGACTCAACCTGATCATTTAGAAGCCATGTTGCACAATGGCTCCACTTTAAAATGGTGGAACTAATCTGGAAATGCTGGATGCCGTGACCAGAGTAACAAAAACAGGTGTCTGCTGCCTTCTGAAAGTGGACCTTGGGGGACCAAGGTCAAAGCAGTTCCAGGCAGAATATAAAAGCCATTGTGGTGTATCCAATGGATCCAGAGGATGAGGCTGACCTTTAAAAGTAAGTCACTGTGGATAAGCACCCGCCAAACCTCACACAGTGCACTCCTACACCCAGCCGGGAAATGTAACTTCAGAGAAAGATACAGGAAGGCATATCTCTGCCTCCTAATATAAATCATATTATCTTCCTTTATTAAGTGAGATGTGAAGTGTGGTTAATGACTAGATGCTCTCAGAGACCCAGAGCCCTCAAGTGACTTCAGATTCCACCTTGAACCTAGTCGAGTGCCATGCCACTGCGGCTGTTTCATAAACACAGGGAGATCATGTCCATGCTAACCCGCTGCCTGGCAGTCTGAAAAGCCATGCTCTGCAAAGCATGAGAGCTCATGGCGTGAACAAGTGTTCCTGATAGTGCTTTAGATGGCAAAGTGAATTTCAACCAACTCATTTAAATAGACTTTTGCGCAGGGAATCAGAAACATTAAGAGAACCAAAATAATCATTTAGCTTTGATCAGAGAGAACAGAAAGAGTTGAATTCAATGGAGACAAAAACCAACCCATAATCACAAAAAGAATTACGTGTCTTCTGGGCGACTTTGAGCTGAGGACCCCTCCTCTGGATATCTGGCTGCTAGTAAAGGTTGATTTGGAGCCTGAAAGATCAGTTTTTGACCAACCACATGGCACAAACAGCCAAGCAACCACCTTGGCATTCGTCAGTCCCTGGGTAGTGGGGGCAGGGGACAAGCAGCAAGGCCACCCAAACTAGATTATTCTGGCAGCTTCTGGAAATTTCCAAGGGGTGCCAGAAATACCTGGACTCCCTGGAGTATCTAGATAAGGATTGCAGCAGAATGTTCACAGGCCCCAGAAGACAATAGGCGGCTCATGATTTTCAGTTTGGTTCTGGGCTGGAGCAAAAATGTCCTGGGGGGTGCCTTTTTGGGTCTTTTTTTCAGCATCTAATTCAGATAGGTGCCTTCAGCTCCTTCTCCCATCCAAATGATCACCTGGATTCCCAATTCTCCTTACTGGATACCTGCTCTTCCTTGAGTTGTGTCACACTGAGAAAACTGTCTGGGCAAAGACAGCGAGGCGATACTGGCATATATGAAAATATAGTCACTTCCACAATGGAGACAATATTTCTCACCATCTTGCCCCCCCACCTGTGGGGTCTTCTAACAGCAAGGCCAGCTTTAAGGCCACCAGATAGGTCTATCAACACCCAGACTTAACCCAAAGGGACACACAGGGATGGCTCATCACGTCTTGGAACGATTCTGAGTGATTAGTCAACCAGATAAATGTCCTACCTGTTGGAACAAAATAATTCAAGGAGACAGAAGCAGACTTGGGAACATGTCTTTTTGGGTCGTGAATGATCAACCAAAGGACAGGCTGAGACTGAACATACTCTGCAAGATCCCGAACTCTGCCCCTCCTCCCGCCCCCGGCAAGGCCAGGTTGCTGAGCCCAGGGCTGGAGCCGGTCTGGCTCTTTACCTGCCTGGCCAGGATGGGGCCCCAAAGGCCTCATTTGGGCCCACCCTGTACTGTACAAATGCACTGCTACTAGAAGTGGCAGAATCTTAAAGGGCCAAAAGAGAGGGTGTTTCACCAGGAAAAGTCTGTTCTCTCAGGATGT
>NW_005871088.1:1213239-1215733 GCF_000147115.1 Myotis lucifugus
TATTTTACTGACCAAGGAGACTGGAGGGGGCTGGCGGGCTGGGCTAGGCAAACGCTGGCTGGAGGGCGTCAGTTGGAACAGGGTGGGACCTCCGGGAAGAGGGCCAGGATTTTGGGGGGGGGGGGTGGGGATTGAAAAGGACCATGAGCTTTGGGCAGCAGGCGAATGTGTGTGTGTGGGGGGGGGCGGGGGGGAGGATGGAAAAAAAAATGTAATTTATCCCCCCAATATAGACTAAAGGAGGGAGCAAAAGAGTTTTGGGGGAGGGGGGACTGGAACAAAAAAAGGGGGCCCCCAAAAAGGGAAAAAAAAAAACCCTGTTTAAAACAAAGGCCTTGAGCAAAGGCTGCCCCCCCCCCCCCCCCCCAAACCTTGGGCTCTAATCTATCCCCCTCCATCCCCCCTGCCAAGAAGAGGGTCGACCCCCCACCAAAAACAAAAGAGGGACTCCACCAGCAGGAAACCTCCCAGCTCACTTACCAGGGGCCCCGGAATGCGGGTCAGCCCTCCCCCCCCTCCCAAAATGGGGAAATGCCCTTTAAAAACCCACCTAACACCCTCCCCCCTCGGCCTCCATTACGTTTGGGGAGGGGTCAGTTCCTTCCCACAGACCCGTTCCCACGCCTTAACGTCTTCCGAAAAAGCAGCGTAGGCCTCCACACGTCCTCGAATCCCGCCCCTGACCACCGCCCCCTGCCCGCCGTGGGAAGGCCTTCGGCCTTCCTCCTACCCCCCAACCCGGACCCAGTCCCCTCTCCGGCTGGCCCCAAGGCCAAACAGCCTACTGCAGGCCCAAAGACGCCCCCCCACCTCACAAGGCTTGACAGTCCCCTCTAACCTCACACTCTCCGAAGCACTCATCCCCAAACCCCCACATTTTCCCGGGGTCATCCCCCTGTGCATCCTTCCGCTGTCCATAGGATCACCTCAGTCCCGCACATTCACCCGCAGCCCGCGTACTGTCCCGGGCTCCCAGGACATCGTTTCGCGTCCCAAATGACCACCCGTCTCAGCACACCCTACATTGCTCCGCGCACATCCTCCCGTGGCCCGCACGCTCACCCCAGCCCAGCGGTAGTCGACGCGCGGCTCTCAGCGGCGCGGGGAACGGCCCCGGCAGGCCCCGGCGTGGCAGGGAAGCGCCACGGAGCCACCAGCGCCCGGCTGAGCCCCACAGCCCCGCGGAGCGTTTCCGGAACCGCGGGCGCCGCCAGGGGTAGTGTGGGAGCGAGGCTCCGCCCAGACCCTGGCCCCGCCCAGTATTCAGGCTACGATTGGTCCAGAAAGGGGGCGGGGCGGGGCGGGGGCGGGACTGAGGCCGGGAGGGGGGTGGGTCCAGCCAGAGCCCTTGGAGTCATGCGCGCGCTGGCGAAGCCTGGGTGGAGGTGGGGGGAGTGGATCGAATGTACTAGTGAATTAATGAATGAACGAGTGAATGAACCTACCAGCCCACGAAAAAAGGGAACGAAGGAATATAAAGGACGCCTTCTCCCGGGTGCCTTCTGGACGGGGGTGAGGGTGGGGAGAGGAGAATGTCGGGCGAAGTAGAGCAAAATCAGGCCCCACTGGAGGGGTCAGAGTGCGTCACTGATTTACTAAAGATGTGAGCCCTGGTTGCGCCAGGGACTGAGAATACATCTGTGAGCAAAACCAGGCCACATCCCTGCCCTCAGGGGGCGCGCATTTGGCGTCCAAGAGTTCCTGTGAATGTGTCTGTGTGTGCGTGCTCGCTCGCGCGCTCTTGCGGGGGTGGGGGGGTACGGAGGACTGGTGGAAGGGAAACGCACTTGAATTAATTTCAAAACAACAGGTTATCAGTAAAGGAAAAGGACAGGGTTCTTGGATCCGGGATGCTGCAAGTAGTGACAGCTAGTTGCAGATGAATTTGCTGCCAATCAACCAAAATGTAGGAAACTGCAGTAGCCCTGCAGTGTGCTAAGCCCATGGATGCTTTCCTGAAGATGCCTGTTTCGAAAGGAAGCTGGTAATCAACAAGGATCAACATATAACACAGAAGAGTTATCAGAACTGTGAAGACCATCAATTAGGGTGATGGCTCGGGGACTTAGGTGAGGCTACGGTTGAGATGAGACTTGAATGACAAGAAGGGCTCAACCATGTGAAGGTTGTTGAAGGCAGGAAAGTGTTCACAGGTAAAAGGAACAGCAAATTGGACGTGTTCCAGGATCCAAAAGAAAATGCTGGAGTGCAGTAAGTCAGCCAAGGGAAAGAAGAGTCACACGCTGGGCACTGAAATTGAGTCTGAAGGATATGGCCTAACTTTTTTCTTCATTTTTAAATTAATAAGCATGTAATGATTTATTATTAATAATGAAATATAACCAACTTTCTTAAAATATTTCTCTTAATTTTATCCATTAATGCAAACAACCTTTTTTCGTATTTTTTCCTCTACATTTTTATTATGAAAAACTTTGGCACCATACAGCTTAATTGAAAGATTGGTAACCGTGTACTATTTATGCTCTACTTG
>NW_005871088.1:1217162-1267976 GCF_000147115.1 Myotis lucifugus
GAATGGGGGGGGGCGATCAGGGGCTGGGCTGGCTGCGGGAGGGGCTGCAGGATGTTGGGGGCCCAATTGGGGCCCCTATTAGGCTGGTTGGCCACCGCAGTGCACATCATAGGGACCAGTCATTCGGGTCACTTGGCTTTTATATATATAGATGGAATAATGTAATAAGTGTTTTTTAAAAATCTGGCTTTCACTCAAAATTATTTTGATATTCATCTATATTGTTGCGTGTACCAACAGCTCATTCATTTCTATTGCTGAATAATATTTCATTGCATGACTATACCACAATGGGTTTATTCATTCATTGGTTAATGGGCACTTGGGATGTCTCCAGTTTGGAGCAACTGTGAATAAAGCTGCTAAGAATATTTGTGTACAAGCCTTTATATGGACATATATTTCCTTTTATCTTGGGTAAGTACTGAGAGATGATATGGCTGATAGTATAGTAGAGGTATGTTTAACTTTTTAAAAAATGAACAAACTGTTTTACAAAGTGGGTGTACCATTTTACATTCCCACCAGCAGTGTAAGAGAGTTGCAGTTGTTCCACATTTTTGTCAATACTTGGTATGGTCAGGCTTTTTAATTGTAGCCATTCTAATAGGTGTGTAGTATAACCTCATTATGGTTTTAATCTGGATTTCCTTGACTAGTGATGTTGAGCATATTTTCATATCCTCATTAGCTATCTTTAGTGAAGTGTCTGCTTAAACATTTTGTCCATTTTATTATTATTGAGTTGCTTGTCTTATTAAGTTGTAAGAACTATTTATATATTCTTGATACAAGTGTTTTTTCAGGTATATGCTTTGCAAATACTTTCTCCCAGTTGGTGGCATGTCTTTTTATTCTCTTAGCAGTGTCTTTTGAAGAACAGAATTTCTAAGTTTTGATGAAGCTAAATTTATCAAGCTGTTCTTTTATGGATTATATTTTTGGTGTCATACCTAAGACATCTTTGTCTAATTCAAGGTCACCGGATTTTCTTTGCTTTTAGAAGTTTTATGGTCTTAGGCTTTATATTTATTTAGATTTCTGATCCATTTTGAGTCCATTTTTGTATGTAGTGCGAGATATGGGTCAAAGTTCATTTTTGTGCATGTGAATATCCAGTTTTTCCAGCATCATTTGTTGAGAAGACTACCATTCTCTACTGTACTGTTTGTGCCTTTGTCAATGATCAGCTGTTGATAAATGTGCGGATTTAGGGCTCTATGCTGTTCTGTTGATGTATTGTCTATCTTTACACCAATAATATGCAGTTTTTATTACTGTAGTTTTGGAATGATTATTGAAATTAATTTGTGTAAGTTCTACAACTTTTGCTATTTTCAGTGTTGTTTTAACCAGTTTAGGTTTTCTGCATTCCCATATAAATTTTAGAATCATCTTAGTTTCCAGAAAAAATGTCTGATGGGATTTTGAGTGGGACTGGATTAAATTCTGTAGGTCAATTTGGGGAAAATTGACATCTTAACAACATTAAGTTTTCTGACCCAGGAATGAGGCCTTTCTCTCCATTTCTTTTGTCTTTTAATTTCTCTCAGCAATGTTTTGTAGTTTTCAATGTACAAGTCTTTCATATCTTTTGTTAGATCTATTCCTAAGTGTTGCATATTTTGATGCTATTGTGAGTGGTATTGTTTTGAATTTTTTAAATATCTAGAATTGTTCATTTCTAGTATATAGAGATGCAATTGATTTTTGTATATGGAACTTAAGTCCTGCAACTTGCTAAACTCACATATTAGTTATAGGAACTGTTCTGTAGATTCCCATGTATTTTCTACATAGATAATCCTGTCATTTGTGAATAAAGACAGTTTACTTCTTCCTTTCTGATCTGCATGATGTTTCTTTTCTTTGCCTAATTTCTCAGGCTTGAACCTCCAGTACAGTGTTGATTACAAAGTGAAAGAGTGGACATCCTTGTCTTGTTTTGATTTGGGGGGGGGGAGGGGACATTCTGCCTTTCACCGCTAAGGATGATGTTAGCTGTAGGTTTTTTTTCTATAGTACATATATTTTTTTATTGATTAGGGTATTACATATGTGTCCTTATCCCCCATTGCTCCCCCCTCCCATTCATGCCCTCACCCCCCGCCCCGTGTCTGTATGCATTGGTTATGCTTATATGCATGCATACCAGTCCTTTGGTTGATCTCTCCTCCTTACCCCCTCCCTCCCCTAGCTGTAGGTTTTTTATAGATGTCTTTTATCAGGTTGAGGAAGTTCCTTTCTATTCCTAGTTTTCTGTGATTTTTAAAAAAATCAGGAATGGATGTCATATCCTGCTTTTTCTACATCTATTGAGAATATTGCTACTGTATGAGTGTGTCCCTCCCCAAAATTCATATGTTGAAGTCCTAACCCCCAAAGGCATTAGAAGGTGGGATCTTTGGGAAGTAATGAGGTCTCAGGGGGATTAATGCCCTTATAAAGGGGCTCCAGAGATCCCTTACCATGTGAGAACATGCACAGAAAGGCACTGGCTATGAACCAAGAAGCGACCCCTCACCAGAACTCAACCATACTGGCACTTTGATCTTGAACTTCCAGCCTCCAGAACTGAGGAATCGGTTTCTGTTCTTTATAAGCCACCCAGTTGGTGATATTTTGTTATACTGGCACAAATGGACTAAGATAGAGATTAGAGGGTTTTTAGTTTTTAGTTTGTTAATATGCTGAATTACATCGATAAAATTTCAAATGTTTAAATGAAACTTGCATTCTCATGGTAAACTACTTAGTCATGTTATGCTATCATTTTTGTTTCTTATTGAACTCAATTGGCTAAAATTTAGTTTAGAATTTTTTTGCATGGATGTTCATGGAGCATATAGGTCTAGAATTTTCTTGTCATATGTTTTTGTATAGAGTCGATATAAAGGTAATGCTGACCTCATTGACTGAGTTGGAAGTAGTCTTTCCTCCTCATTTTTCTGGAAGAGTTTGTATAGTGTTGGCATTATTTCTTCCTCAAACAATTGGTAGAATTTGAGTTTCCTGTCTGCATATTTGTTCATGTGTGAGATCGGGCTAAAGAGGATGCCATGTTGGATGCCAAAAATCCAGAGACCCAGAGGGCAGAGTGCAGGGTGACCAGGGCAGAGGGAAAGCAAGAGGGAATATCCTAAAGAGGCAGAACCACAAACAGGGAACCCACGTTTGGCATATACACTCTGTCCAAATCTCTGGGAGCCCTGTGTTGGGTATGCACTCCAAGAAAAAAGCTGAGCAGAGATTTCAGTTGGTGCCTAATACAGGGGAGACCAAATCTGGAGTCTGAGTTTAGCTAACTGCCTGCTAGTCAGAAACACATAGAATTCATAAATGTGTATGCACCCAATGCACCCAGAATTTCAAGCTATCTTATATAATAAAAGGCAAATATGCAAATCACCCGAATGGCGGAACAACCCGTTGCTATGATGCGCACTGACCACCAGGGGGCAGATGCTCAACGCAGGAGCTGCCCCCTGGTAGTCAGTGCACTCCCACAGGGGGAGTGCCACTCAGCCAGAAGCTAGGCTCACGGCTGGCGATCGCAGCAGCAGTGGCGGGCTCCTGCCTCCGCTGTAGCGCTAAGGACCCATGGGGGATGTCCGCCCCAGGGAGCGGGCTTATGCTGGCAGGCAGACATCCCCTGAGGGGTCCTGGACTGCGAGAGGGTGCAGGCCAGGCTGAGGGAACCCTCCCCCCCTCAGTGCACGAATGTTGTGCATTGGGCCTCTAGTAGGAAATAAAACTTGACAGAATAAAGGGAGAGAGAGATATTTCCACAATTATAGCCAGAGATTTTAACACCCTTGCCTCAGCAATTGATAAAATTAGACAAAAAAAATCAGTAAATATATAGATCTGTATGACATTAACAACTACCTTTACTTCATTGATATTTACAGAACACTATAGCCAGCAACTGCAGACTATAGATTCTTTACAAGGGCATTCACCTGGATAGATCAAATACTGGGCCATAAAAACAAGCCTCAACACATTTAGAAAAAGTGAAGGTTTACATAATAAGTTATCTGAGTCCACAGTGGAGTTCCATTATAAATTAATAACAATAATATGTCCCCAAATGTTTGGAAATTCAACATCACACTTTCTTCTTTGTGTCAAAGAAGAAAACACAAAGGAACTTTAAAAGTATGTAAAATTGAATGATAATAAAAATAAAACATCAAAATTAGTGGGAGGCAGCCAAAGAAGTGATTAGAGGAAGACTTATTGCTTTAAATCATATCAGAAAGAAAAAAGGCATAAAATCAATGCCCTAATAGCCCATCTAAAGAAGTGAGAAAAAGCAAAGCAAAGTAAATCCAAAATAAGTAGAAAAAAGAAATAACAGAGATAAGAGCAGGACAAAATGCAATGGAAAACAAACTATGTAGAAAATGAACAAAGCCATATATTTTTAGAAGAGCAATGAAATGTATAACCTCCAGCAAGACTAATCAAGAAGAAGAAGTACACTAATCATCAGCATCAAGAATGAAAGAGGGCTATCGGTATAGAATCATGCAGATACTAAAAGAATAATGAGGGGCTACTGTGGGGATCCTTACGTCAACAATTTTGATAAATTCAATAAAATTGAAAAATTCCTTGCTAACAAAACAATTGATCAAAATTGACAACAGGTTAAATATAAAATAGGAATAGGCCTATTTCTTAGAAGTGAATTTAATTTACTATAAAAAAATGTTCCTGAAAACAAAACAAACACAACAAAAGAACAATCCAGGCCCAGATGACTTCATGGGTAAATTCCAGCAAATGTTTAAGGAATGAAACTCGCCAATCTCACACATTTTTAGGAAATAGGGGAGCAGGGAACAATTCCCAATTCATTTTGTGAAGCTAGGATAAACCTGGAAATAAATCTTGATTTAAAAAGTGATGGATAAGCCCTGACCAGTTTGCCTCAGTGGATAGAGCGTCAGCCTGCAGACTGAAGGGTCCCGGGTTCGATTCCAGTCAAGGGCATGTACCTTGGTTGCAGGCACATCCCCAGTAAGGGGTGTGCAGGAGGCAGCTGATCGATGTTTCTAACTCTATCCCTCTCCCTTGCTCTTTGTAAAAAATCAATAAAATATATTTTTAAAAAAGTGATGGTTAAGAAAAAAAGAGAAAATTACAGGAAAATATCCCTCATGAACAGTTAGCAAAAATCTTTACCTATCAGCCAGTCAAATCCAGCAACGTATGGTAAGGAAAGGTTTTCTATTGCCTATTCACAGGTGTAGGGCACAGATGTTCAGTGACTTGTATGGCTCCTGTGTTGGGCTCACACAAGCCCACAGACCTTCCTCTGCAATGGCTGCCTGCCTGGTTAAGAGCTGGCCTCACAGTGTAAAGAGGTGTGATGAGGATGCTGGCATGGGAACAGCTAGCCTGCCTCTCTTGTGGAGATTCCAGGCTTAATGAGGGCAGGTTGTGACTGCAGAGGGGGCATTGGGGACCTGTTCTTAGGTCCCTCTGGCCCCTGTCTCCTGGTTTTCAGCCCCCCCTGCACCCCCATATTTGCTGCAGTTATTGATGGAGGCCATTTTGTGGCTGGAGGACCAATGGGTGAAGGCTCCAGGCCTTGCCTCATGAATGCCTCACCAAGCGCACCCCCATTGCCAGGGCAACACTGACGCCTCCTCACGTGCTCTCCGGATCCAGTCATTTGCCCTGCACCCAGACGCAGAGATCTGTCTGCCTCATCTACCCGGGGCTTCTAGAAGCCCCGGGAAGCCCACCTGGCTTTAACTCCGAGGGAGCTACCCGGGAGACCCCTGGACTGCGCTGCCCTAGGACACGATCTTCTGACTCTCCGACTTCAGGGCTCTGCGGTGGCATCCGCAGTGGGCTCCGCAGCCCGCAGGCGGTACCCCCCCGCCGCCCCCGCCCCCGCCCCGCGGTAGCGCTTGCAGAGGAGGAGAGAGTCAGCAGGTGACTGGGGACTTCGCTGGAGCCGGACCCCAGAATTTCCGGGGACCAGCGCCCTGGGTAGGGGTCGGATCTCAGCCCGGGCGGGAAGCAGTGGGGGCGGAGGGGGGTCCTTGGCG
The DNA here is from genome assembly GCF_000147115.1 of Myotis lucifugus. Lineage (NCBI taxonomy): Eukaryota > Metazoa > Chordata > Mammalia > Chiroptera > Vespertilionidae > Myotis > Myotis lucifugus. Next base: position 1,223,231 of record NW_005871088.1, read on the forward strand.
GGTGCCGTTGGGGAAGGGAGGGAAGGAGAGGTGGGGTACCAGACTGCAGGGGTCTGGGGAGGAGTGGGCTCCTGGCTGCGGAGGGGTCCATTCTAGCGGGTGGGGGAGGGGCCCTGGACTCTGCTGCGGCTGCGGGGGCTGCGGCAGCGGGTTTACAGGTTGCCTGTGTCAGAGTAGGAAGCGCAGGAGCTCTAGCCCCGCTCTAGGAAAGAGAGGGTGGGAGCACTCCTGGCTGCGGGCTTTGCGGATGATGGAAGGATAGATAGGGCTCCTGGCTGGGGGTTTGCAGATGATGGAAGAAGGGGCTCCAGTTGCTAGGGCTGGATCAGGGGTTTAAGCCCAGACCAAAGGGGTCTTCTCGTTGCGGAGGTGAGGGGTGCAGTGGGGGATTATGCGGCAGTAGGGGGTGGGGGCGCGAACTGTCCTGGGAGGAGGTGGGGTGGGCTGTGTGGCACCAACGTTCCTCCCCCCCCCTTTTGCATTCCCAGACCGCCCCAGCAGAGACTGCGACAGTCTGCGCACCTCTTTCCTATCGCGTCTACTCCCCCCCTTCCCCCCCGCCCCCACGTCTGGGAGATGGCGCTGACGATGCTGCGGGACTGGTGCCGCTGGATGGGCGTGAACTCAAAGCGCGCTGTGCTCATCCTGGGCATCCCTGACGACTGCGAGGAGGAGGACTTCCAGGAGGCCCTGCAGGATTCCCTGTGGCCCCTGGGCAGGTACCGAGTGCTGGGCAATGTCTTCAGAAGGGAGCTTGGGTGCAGGGTCGCCTTGGTTGAGTTTGCTGACAATTTAAACCGAAATCTGATTCCCCGACACATACCGGGCAAGCAAGAGGACTGGACTGTGATCTTCCTGCCTCAGGTCTTTGACTCTGAGTCACAGGATGCACCCAATTTCCCTGCACAGCCCCAAAGGCAAGCGGTGGCTGGCCCGGCTGATGAAGCAGGAGCCGCACAGCCGGTTGGAGCTGCAGGTGAAGCAGGAGCCCCCGGTGAGGAGGGAGCTGCAGGTGTGGCAGGAGCTGCAGCTGAGGAAGGAGCTGAAGATGTGGTGGGAGTTCCTGGTGAGGCAGGAGCTGCAGATGAGGCAGGGGCCTCAGGTGAGAAGGGCGTTGCAGGTGAGGAAGGAGCTGCAGGCGTGGCCTCAGTTGAAGATGTGGTAGAAGCTCCAGGTGAGGCAGGAGCTGCAGCTGAGGCAGGAGATGCAGCCGAGGCAGGAGATGCAGCCGAGGCAGGAGATGCAGCCGAGGCAGGAGCTGCAGCTGAGGCAGGAGATGCAGCCGAGGCAGGAGATGCAGCCGAGGCAGGAGGTGCAGCTGAGGCAGGAGATGCAGCCGAGGCAGGAGCTGCAGCTGAGGCAGGAGATGCAGCCGAGGCAGGAGGTGCAGCCGAGGCAGGAGGTGCAGCCGAGGCAGGAGGTGCAGCTGAGGAGGAAGCCTGGATCCAGCAATGGAATCAGGCCCTGAAGCCTGTGCTGGAAAATATAGCCTACCAGGAACTGAGAGACTTTTATGGCAATGAACAGCCAGGTCACAAGAATGAGTCCTTTGCGAGCTGGCTGGACCACGCCAATGACATGCTGTACCTGTGGCGCCACATATCAGAAAGGGAGCGGCGGAGGAGGCTGGTGGAGAGCCTGCACGGGCCAGCACAGAATTTCATCTATGGCCTCCTGAATGAAAACCCTGCCATCTCTGCTCAGGAATGCCTGTCAGCGCTGGCTCTGGTGTTTAAGAACAAGGACAGCCAGGCGGTCATGAGGCTGAAGTTTGTGACTTGTGCCCAGCAGCCCCAGGAGACTCTCTTTGCTTATGTGATTCGCCTGGAAGATGTGCTGCACGCGGCCATGGAGAAGGAGGCCATCCACCCAGGCGTGGCAGACGAAGTACGGATGGAGCAGGTGCTGATGCGGGCCCGCCCCAATGAGAAGCTCCTGAACAAGCTGAAGAAGATGCACCTGGAGGAGAAATCACCTGGCTTCCTGGAGATGCTTCGGCTCATTCGGGAGTCAGAGGCATGTGAGGCCACTCCGACCATGAGACAGCAGTTTCAGGGGGAAGAAAGGGCCTGGGTGGACATTAGAGGACTGGCTGCTGCTCAGGCCACCCTAGCTCATGAAGGTGCTGCCCAGGCTGCCTCAGCCCATGAGGATGTTGGCCAGGTCGCACCAGCCCATGAAGATGAAGCCCAGACCGCCACAACCCATGAAGATGCAGCCCAGACCGCCATAACCCACGAAGATGCTGTCCAGGCCTCCCCAGCCCATGAAGATGTTGGCCAGGCCGCCCCAGCCAATGAAGATGCAGCTCAGGATGCCCAAGCCAATGAAGATGTTGGCCAGGCCGTCCCAGCCAATGAAGATGCAGCCCAGGCTGCCCTTTCCAAGGAAGATAGTGCCGAGGCCACTCTGGCCAAGGAACTGGCCATTGAGGGGGGTCCTGCCACTGCTGATCCTGATGAGGCTGCTCCTGAAACCGGTGATGCCACCAGGGCAGACCCTGCCCCTGAGACCGCGAAGGCCTCCCCTGCCATTCAGGGAGATGAGAATGCTCTGGCTCCTGCAGGTCTAGGTCAGGCAGGGCCCTCGCCTGCCCACGTGGGCATTGCTTTCGGGGTGGGCTCAGGAGGTCCTGGCGGTGACCCAGAGGGCCTGTCCCAGGAAGAAGATGAGGAGGCTGAGGAGCCCCACGAGGAGGAGCTCATTCTCTTCCAGGAGGAGTCAGAAAGTGAGGACGGGTCTGGGAAGATGAGTTCCCCTGAGCCCTCCTTCAAGTAAGCTTGGAAGGCTCAATGGCCTCCTGTTCTCTGGGGCACCAGAGCCCTGGAGGCAGGGGAAGGCCACCTCACCCTACATGGGGAACAGGGCCCATGGAAGGGTCTGCCCTGCCCCTTGGTCCCCCACTACTCCCAAGGGGCCCTGACCACCACCATCAGCCCTTCCAAGTCATCAAGATGACCATACTTGCCACCTAATGGGATGAGGAGAGGTGCCCACACATGGTAGCACTACACCTGGCCTCAGCCCCAGCCCCTGCCAACTTGGGCAGCTGGCCTGGGAGCATTGCCAAGGCCTCCCCGCCATTCAGGGAGATGAGAATGCTCTGGCTCCTGCAGGTCTAGGTCAGGCAGTGCCTAGGCTGAGCAGCCCATCTCAGCCTAGGAGAGGGGCACCTGAAGACATCTGCCACCCGCGTGGAACTGGGAGACTTTAGGGCCCATCACAGGGGTGCCAGTCTCTGAACTCCCATCCTCCATCTCCTGGGGAGCCCCCAACTCATTTTTTCATAACTCCATAATGACCCATGTGTCAAGTAATCACCCTCCCACACACACACAGGCCATGGAGCCTGTGCAGAACCACCTGGTGTGTGTGAACCCAGGTGGGTATCCTGCCCAGCCCCCCCCCCCCCCGGGGCAGCCACCTCTCAGCCCCGGCACGTGCTGTGAGCCCCACTGCCAGCCAAGGCTCTGCCAGCTCTCGTCCAGTGTCGTGAGCTCAGCCTCTGCTTTCTCGGTGTAGATTTAGGCAAACCGCTGCTTGTGCTTGTGGAGATGTGTGTGTTCTTCTCTGAGCAGTTCCCCACCACCGCTCCCACCCCGGACGGAGACCCCGAGCCCGGGCCCAGAAGAATGGATGAGAAGAACGGACCAGGGCGCGTCTGGCGCTCACCCAGTGACCTCTGGCAGGAAAAAATAGACCAGGGACAGAAGGCGGCTGCTGGAGGCTCCACGGGGACTGTGCTCTGATATGCCACCCTGTTGTTCCCTGTGACTCAGTTTCCTCAGCATGCTGGAATGTCCCCTGCTGTGTTTTCCAGTGTCTTGTGTCTGTCCTGTGCAGGCCTTAGGGCAGAGCCAGGTCCCAACATGTCGTCCAGAGGGGGAGGGAGCCCTGCAGTGAGTGGACATCAACTGTGTCCACTGTCCTACAAAGTCTAATCAAAGGGCCCTCAGGGAGGGGGACTATGGAGGGAGGGCCACAGTGTGGGGACATTTAAGGCACCTCGTTAGGGACCCCAGGAGAAGGGGGTGTGACCTATGGGCTCTATTGGCCTTTAGAAGTTCCTCTCTGTGCTGTCATTCCCTTTCTTCAATGGATTCAATAAATATTTCTCTTCAATAAACATCATTGAATGTTTCATCTGAGTTTTGGCTCTGTGGTGGGCAATTGAGGGAAGGGTCTGCTGGGGACAGGGTTGGGGAAGAACAGTGGCCTGGGACTCCAAGTCAGAATTGGGGTATGGTAGGGGCAGGGTCCATGGGGGCTGTGAAATCCTCTGGGCTGGATGGTGTAGTTGGCAGGAACAATGGCTGGTTGGTTCTGCAGGAAACTCTGGGATCCCCCAGAAATAATTGGGTTAAACATTGAAGATAGGGGGATGGACAGCAGGCAGGATTGAAGGCCCTAGGTTCTCTGGTAGCATTGTGGGGGCTCAGGGCCAGGGAAGTCACCTGTGTAGTCCCAGAGACCAGTGCACCATAGTAGGGCCTGGGAGTGAGGTCAGATGCCCCTGCCAGAAGCTCAGTGCAGGACTCTGGGGTGAGGTGGGGTGATTGCCCACCCCTCTGTGATCAGCCTAACCCTGGCAGCTGACAATTGGCCAGCCTTGGTATAGCCACTGAGAGATACCGGAGGGATGGAGAGCAGACCAGGTGGGTTTCACAGGGCTTATCCCTTGCCAGGAGGGGAAGAGAGGCTAAGGTGGTTTTATCACTCCTGGATCCTGCCCTTTCACCCCTGGGAACCACAAGCCCACCACACATTGAGGACGGCCCTCCATAGGTCATTGAACTGATTTCAAGTCTTTGAGAGGCAGACAGAAGGAGGGACTGGGTCCTTCCTGCATGTATTGGAGGAGGGGAAAGTATTGCTGACCCAGAAATGGTGAGAGACTCACTGGGGTTCCCTTAGTCTGTGCCCAGAGGTGTCCTCCAGCTATTCTGACAGGACAGAGTCTCTGACCACCCCCACAGCACAGATGAAGGGCACAGTCCCCATAGCAGCTGAAGAGCCAGGGCTCTGAGGCCTGGGCTCCGCAGGAACCATGCATGTGGGGAGACTTGGGCCCTGTGGTGAGGGCTGAGGACAGTGGGGCTGCAGGGATGGAGCGGCCCCTGGAAGTGCTGGGCACCTAGGCAAAGAGGGGCAGTTGCAGTGGGGGGTGTTGGGAAGGAGGTCACAAGGGCCATATCAGCTCTGCCCTCTGAAGTTTCCCCACCAAAGTCCAAAGCTATCATTTGGCACCCTCCCTCTCCGCCCTTTCAAGACCACCATCCTCCTCTAGGCCCCACCGCTGCCTCCTGGAGCCTGGAGCAGGGCCTGCCTCCTGAGCAGCTGTCGCTGCACATGGGAATTCTTCCCTTGAACACTTTATTTTTTTATTATTATTTTAAAATCCTCACTCGAGGATATGTTTTTATTGATCTTACAGAGGAAGGGAGACGGAGAGAGAGAGAGAGAAATATCAGTGTGAGAGAGAAACATGGATCGGTTGCCTCCTGTACATACCCCGAATAGGGGAAGGAATCCAGATCGAACCTGAAACCTGGGTATCTGCCCTGACTGGGAATCAAACCCTAGACCCCTCGTGCATGTGTTGACGCTCCAACCAAATGAGCCACACCACCAGGGTGTTCCCTTGAACACTTTAGCTGCCTGTACCTCTGGCTGTCCTGCTCCTTCCCCAGCTGTCCATCTGGGCTGGAACTCAGGGCTCCCATTCTCACACTAGAAAGCTTAGGTCCCTATCTCCTTAGCACCTCTTGGGAGCCATGATTTCCATCACAAAAAGGGAAGATCAGCCCCCTAAGCAGATTGCTTTCTTATTCCAGGATGTGGCTGGGCACATTTCTCTCCAGCAGGGTTGCCAGCCAGCCCCGATGACCACTGAGTACCTTTGGGGCCTGTAGCCCTGTTCCAGGGCACCGTGGTGTTGCATAAGACTGGGCCCTAACCTCCCTGAGCTCAGGCTCAGGTGTCCTAACACATGCCCACCTGGGCTCTGCAAAGGCTCAGCCCAGGTTCAGCCCTATGCTGCCTGCCCTCTATACTGGGCTTTCTGTGGCGCTGCTTATGGGAATGTCTCCCATAAACCCCCACACCTTGCTTCCAGTTCTGCATGGCAGTCTGAGAGCCATGGTCCCACCTGGCCAAACAAGGCACAGTGGACCTGGCCCTATCGGCCCTGAAACCATCAGCTGTGTACTCGAAAGGTGCTGAAGCTTAGGGTCCTGGGAGAAGAGTGAGTCCCTCCTTAATGTTGACTGCCCACCAGGTAGTGGGCTGAGCAACTGGGCCTGCATTTCTCTGGGAGTCCTCAGAGGAGCCCTGGGGGGAGGTGGACGCTGTTATGACTCCTCTGCTGCAGATGAGGACACCAGGCAAAGGAAGGCTCATGGACCTGCTCAACGCCCCACAGCTCCTTAGTGGAGGTGCTGGAGTTCCAGGCCAGACAGGTGGACCTCTCAGCCTGGGCCCTGGAAACACAGCTGAAGGACATTGAGGTGTGTGGTTAGCAGTGACAGTCCCCGGAAACATGGAAACACAGAGGGGGTAGTGCATGGGGGTGGTGGAGATGCCAAGGCCAGAAGGACCGGAAGGAAGAGCAGGAGAGGGGGAGGCAGGGAGGGAGCGACTGAGAAACAAGCATCATCCCGCCCTCCTTTAGGTGACTCGGGGCCCCAGCAGGCCTAGATGAAACCACCTTCCACCTCCGTAGGGCACATCTGCTCAGAGGAAGGGCCAAGGACACATCTGGAGGTCTGTTGCTTTTATTTATTTATTTTTACCAAGAAGGGCTCCAGGCTCACTCACTGCATTCCCCTCCAGGAGATGGGCCCTGGGGGCAGGGAGAATTCCGTGGAGTTTGTTGCCAGCTTGTTCATTCACACTTCGGGATGGCTGTTCTGTTTGGCAGACTCAGTTTCTGTGCCAGCAGCTGGGCACACAGAGGGCGAGGGACCAATGGCAGAGCAGATGTAGGTAGGTGGCAGGGACGAAAACAGCTCACATGGAGGACTCAGTAAGTGCTGGGCACCACCTTAGGACTTTGTTGCATGGGCGCTGCTTTACCTGTGGAGTCTTGTGTCCTGTGTTGGAGTGACACAGGCTGAGTACTTGGCATGAGGTATGTGTGATGGCCAAGGGTAATCGACTTTGATTACATGGAACTCAGCCTGGGATTCACAGGGGCTCCCTGAGGCAGATGTGTTCTGAGCTCAGTCTTTTAAAAAAAATGTAGTTTTATTGATTTCAGAGAGGAAGGGAGCGGTAAAGAGAGATAGAAACATCAATGATGAGAAAGAAAGATTGATCGCTGCCTCCTGCACACCCCCTGCTGGGGATCAAGCCCGCAACCAGGCATGTGCCCTGACTTCGAATCGAACCATGACTCTCCTGATTCATAGATTAATGCTCAACCACTGAACCACGCTGGCTGGGCCTGAGTTCAGTCTTAAAGACCCAGCCAGTTCTAAGGTAGAGGGAGGACTGGGAGAAAGTGTGGCTTGTTCCATCAGAGAGGAGAGGCATGAGTTCTATGACACACGTGTGCCTGGAGTGCCAGGGATGCTGAGAGAGAGAACAGAGGTGAAGCATGAGCTGGAGAAGCAAACAGGGTTCCATAGTGAGGTTTTTCATAACAGGTAAAGAGCTCTCTCTCTTTCTTTTAAATTAAATTAAAATTGTTCCATTACCTTTTATCCCCTCTATGCCCTCTACCACCTCCACCCATGCCCCTCCACCCCCACAATTTTGTCCATATCCATGAGTTCTCTCTCCTTTTTCTCTCAATCTCTTCAACGCTGCCCCTCTCCCCCCGCCCCAACCTACCCCCTGCCGAAGAGCTGTCTGCATGCTCTCTATCTACGAGTCTGTCTCTCTCTCTTGAAGTTGCTATGGACAGCGCTCTGTGGAAAAATACTCGAGTGGTCTGCATCAGAAAGAGGTTGGCCAGCTCCAGTTGTTGCTAAGGAAACCGCTGCAATTATAAGTCAAGAGTGGCTAGAAAGCAATTTGGAAGGAGGGTGAAATTTTGATAAAACAGAAAGAATCCTCTGATGCATGAAAAATACAGTCACAGGAGATAGCTTTCCTGAGATGCAGGCTAGCCCTCCTGTGCTAGGCAGGCTTTGGGTCTCAGGACCTTTGCCTCCTGAGTCATGGCCTTTGAATATGTAAAGTTACATGGCAGATGTAATTATGGCTACTAATCGGTAGCCCTTACAATAGGGAGATTATCTTGGATTCCCTGGTGGGTTTTTTATAAGCAGAGCCCCCCCCCCCCGCCCCCCGACGGAAGGCACAAGGGGAAGTCAGAGAGGTTTGTAGCTTGTTTGCAGAGGGAGGGGGGATGGATATGAGAAAGAATGTAGGTGGCAGTGGCCCCTAGGATCAGAGAGTGGCCCCCAGAGGACAGCCAACAAGGGAATGGGAACCCCAGACTGACAGCTGCCTGGAACTGGATTCTGCAGACGGACCACCATGGTGAACCTGAAAGGATTCTGCTTCAAACCTCCAGAGACAACCCTGGCAGGCCAACACTCTGATTGTAGCTTCTGGAGCTCGGTGGTGCCTGGAGCTCAGACCCAGGGCAACTGTGTGTACTAGCTGGGCATTATTGTAAGCTGCTAAATTGGTAGCCAGCAAGCCTGGCCAGTGTAGCTCAGTGGTGAGCATCAACCCATGAACCAGGAGGTCACGGTTAGATTCCCAGTCAGGGCACATGCCCGGGTTGTGGGCACCATCCCTAGTAGAAGGCATACAGGAGGCAGCCGATCAATGATTCTCTCTCATCATTGATGTTTATCTCTCTCCCTCTTCCTTCCTTTCCAAAATCAATCAAAAAATATATTTAAAAAAATTGGTAGCCAGCATAACACTCCCCCAGTAAGTGCAGCTTCTTCCTATGGGTGTGGCCGGTGGGTGTGGCTTTCTCCTCACTGCCCAGGCCCCAAGGCATGGTGGGTGCTGGGCCCAGTGTCCCTCAGTCTCCTGGCTCCCTTTGGTCAACTTCCAACTGTTTTCCTGGCTCAAATGACTACTGTGGTTACAGCAACACAATGTTTTCTTCGTCACTTGTCTTTCTTTACAAGGTGTCCTTCTCTAAATTCACTAACCAAGCTCATTTCATTCGTAGCCACATTTCTCATCATCATAAGCTGCATCTTTAAATGTCTGTGAGGCCCCAAATTTTAGATTTTAGAGTTATAGAGGACTCCACTTTTCTTCTTCCTTTTTTGTTGTTGTTGTTGTTTGTTTGTTTTTGTTAATCTTCACTCGAGGATATTTTTCCATTGATTTTTTTTTAGAATGGAAGGAAAAGGGAGATACAGAGAGAGAAACATCGATGTGGGAGAGACACATCGATTGGTTGCCTCCTGCACTCGCCCTGACTGGGCCGGAGATCAAGCCTGAAACCAAGGTATATACATGACCTTGACCAGAATCAACCCCGGGACCATTTAGTCCTCGGGCGGATGCTCTATCCACTGAGCCAAACTGGCCAGGGCTTTCCTCTTTCTTGTCCTCCGTACCCCCTCCTCTCTTGGACTTTAGAATTGGTTCTAAAACTTGCAGGTCCAGATTGTTCTCCCCACCTGCAGCATCTGAACAGGACTGACTTATAGGAATGTGAACTCACTCTCCCAGCCCAGCAAGAAATTTAATAATAGAAGACCCAGTTCTCCAAGGAACATTTCCATGTACTTGGTGATAAATAGCAACGATGCCACGAGGAAATTCAAGGTTTGGTCCTGGAAACCTTCTTGGTTCTTTATTGCCATGGACCAAAATATGAAATTGGCTTCCTTGATTTGACCCCATGGTTTTAACTCATGCCTCTTTTTCTTATAATTTCTCTAACTTGTCATTGTCCATCGTTATGGGTTGAATTGCGTCCCCTTAAGACAGTGGTTCTCAACCTTCTGGCCCTTTAAATACAGTTCCTCATGTTGTGACCCAACCATAAAATTATTTTCGTTGCTACTTCATAACTGTAATGTTGCTACTGTTATGAATCGTAATGTAAATATCTGATATGCAGGATGGTCTTAGGCGACTCCTGTGAAAGGGTCGTTTGACCGCCAAAGGGGTCGAGACCCACAGGTTGAGAACCGCTGCCTTAAGAGGATGTGTAAGAGTCCTAAGACCCAGTGCTTCAAAATGTGACCTTATTTGAGGACAGGCTCTTCACAGAGATAATCGAGTTGTCATGAGACATTAGGGTGGCCCCTAATTCAATAGGATGGGTGGAAATTTGGAAACATACACATGCACACCCAGGGAAAACACTTTGTGAAGATTGGAGTGATGCTGCCACAAGCCAAGGAAGTCCCAGAAACTAGGAGAGCAGATCCTCTCTTAGTGCCCTCAGAGGCGCATGGCCTTGCTGACATCTCGATCTTCAGACGGTGGGACAAGAAACGTCTGTTGTTTGAACCACTCAGTTTGTGATATGCTGTTACAGCAGCCCTAGCAAACTAATACAACCCATTTCTTTCTTTTTTAAAACTGGGGCTAATTTATTTTTAAAAAATATTTTTATTGATTTCAGAGAGGAAGGGAGAGGGAGAGAGAGATAGAAACATCAATGATGAGAGAGAATCATTAATCGGCTGCCACCTGCATGCCCTACACCAGTGATGGCGAATCTTTTGAGCTCGGCGTGTCAACATTTTGAAAAACCCTAACTTAACTCTGGTGCCGTGTCACATATAGAAATTTTTTGATATTTGCAACCATAGTAAAACAAAGATTTATATTTTTGTTATTTATTTTATATATTTTAATGCCATTTAACAAAGAAAAATCAACCAAAAAAATGAGTTTGCGTGTCACCTCTGACACGCGTGTCATAGGTTCGCCATCACTGCCCTACACTGTGGATCGAGTGCACAACAACCCAGGCCTGACTGGGAATTGAACCGTGACCTCCTGGTTCATAGGTCGATGCTCAACCACTGTGCCACGATGGCCGGGCTACAACCCATTTCTTTATCTCAGGCAGTTTTCAAGCTGAAGCCATAATTCCTTATTTATAGTGTCACTAGAGGCCCAGGGAGAGGGCCTAAGCCACAATCTGGCCTCCGGTCTGAGGGAGGCGACCTGGAGATCAGGGGAAGGTGCTGCCCCCATCACCCCACCGCTGCTGCTGCCGGCTGCCGCAGCTGCCTGCCCTCGGCCCTCACTGCTGCAGCAGCTTTGTCCAGAAGAACGTTCGGCAGTCCGATCTAATTAGCATATTATGCTTTTATTATTATAGATTTGCTGCTTAATAACAGGAAAACGTTCTGAGAAATTCATAGTTGGTGATTTTGACATTGTGCAAACATCAGAATGCACTTACACAAACCTAGATGGTATAGCCTACTACACACCTAGGCTATGTGGTGTAGCCTAATGCTACTAGGCTACAAGCCTGTACAGCACATCACTGTACAAAACAACATGAGATTAAGTCAAGAACAGGCGAAAACGATGCAATGTGAGATTACATCAAGCACAAGATTAAACTATGCAATCAAGGGACGAGGTAAACACCAGATGGATGAGGCTGCTGCTGGTATAACAGGCGTGCTGTCTCACAGCAAACTGTTTTATATGAGAAAGAGTACACTCTAAAATCACAATAAAAAGTTTAGTATAGTAAATACAGAAGCCAGTAGCATGGTTGTTTATTATCATTATCAAGTAGTATGTACTGTACATGATCGTATGAACTAGACTTTGATATGACTGGCAGCGCAGTGGGTTTGTCTACACCACAAACACATGACAAATGGGTTTCACTGACATTATGACAGCTATGATGTCACTAGGTGATGGGAATTTTTCAGCTCCTTTATCATCTCATGGGACCACTGTTGTATATGCGGTGCGTCATTGACCGAAACATCATTATGCGGTGCACAGCTGTATTTCATCTATATGCCCTTCCCATATAAAAACAAAGAGGATTTTAAAAGTAAGGCATAGGCATTGTTGGTGCAAATATCTGGTGTTTTGCATGGATTACAAAAGTCTTCCATGCTTGCCCTCCTAACTTTGCATTCTGTGGCTCCTACAACATTGTCAAGGAGAAAAAACATAAAGTCACCTTTAAAAGAGGAGGGCACCTCCCCCCACCCCATAACCTAATATACCATGGAAGATTTTTGCTTCCTTCCACTGTGGAGCATCAGATTAAGCAGGTCTTTTAACCTTTTGGTCTCAGGATCCCTTTGCACACTTAAAATCCATTGAGGACCCCAAAGAGCTCTTGTTTATATAGGTTATACATATCAGCATTTACTGTATTGATTTAAAATGAGAAATTAAAAAAAATATTTTTCATTCATTTAAAGATAACAGTAATAAAACCCTTCCTTGGTAACATGAAAACCATATTTCATGAAAACAATCTATACTTCACAAAACAAATAATAATTAGTGGGAAAAGTGGCATCGTTTTATACTTTTGCAACTCTCTTTGATGCCTGGATTAATAGGAGATTGAACTAGTATGTCTGGCTAAGTAATCATATCTGTTTCTGACTTCAGTCTGCCATGATATCATACTTGGGTGAGCTCTGAAAAACTCCACGTGGCCCTTGGGAATTTGGGAATGAGAGTGTAAAACGCAGAAACATCTTAGTATCATCTGATCCCATGGATCCCTGCTTCAAATGTTCTTAAAGACCTCCCCCCCCCGACCTCCCAGAGTTTCCCAGCATCTGCTCTGAGAACTGCGGTGTTATTCCATATTTCTTGGGTCCTGGGGATATATTTATTGCACTTAACCTGGCCACCGTTAGCATTAATCATACAGTTTATGTTTACAGATGCTCGTTGCTCCACCATCATGCTGTCTCCTGCTGTTACTGCGTGGAAAGCAAGCTGGAGCAGCATGGGTGAGCCAAAAGATAAGAATGAAAGAACGGTCAGGCCAGGGCTATGGAGGGATCAGAAACTTGGGTGGGATGGAGTCATGCATTTATCAACAGGCATTTCTTTGAGCCTGTACTTACTTCTGGGCATAACAAGATAAATAGGACAAGGTCATTTTCTTAGAAAAAGTAAAACCGCAGCACAGGGAACAGATAAAGATGAAAGTAAGTATGCATAAGACCATGAGATCATTGCTACATGGCATAGCAACAGGACAGGCAGATTATTGCAGGGTGGATGGGTCAGAGAATGCCATTTCCTTGGGCGGATCTGGAGGATTTTCTTAGGGCGCTCTGGGAGGGAGACATTCCAGATAGAGCAAAGGACGTGCCACAAAGCACGCAAGCAGGACCGTATCTCCACTACTGAGGGCACTGTCAGCATGGGGTGGGCTGTGAGATGAAATGGAGGCCTGGAAACTTTCAGAAATGCAAATTCTCAGGGCCCACCCCACTCCAGACACTTGGGGAGTGGGGCCCAGCACTCTGAGTTTTAATAAGATCTCTAAGTAGTTCTGATAAAGAAGAAAGTTCTAGAATCCTTGCAGCCCAGCATTGGGTGAAGACTACAGATTTTTGCGTGGCTGCCTGGATTCTAAGCCCAGTTTCAATGCTTAGCAGCCTTGTTCTCTGCAGCAATACTCAACCTTTTTTTTAAAATTTAACTTTTAAAATATATCTTCCTTGTTGAAAGTATTACATATGTCCCCTTTCCCCCCAATTGATCCCCTCCAGCCTTCCCCTCCCCGCCGCCCCCCACCCTCCGCCCCAGGCCTTCACCGCCCTATAGTCTGGGTTCAATTACTCAACCTTTTTGAAGCTGTTTCTGCAACTACGAAATGACCATAATAAAGATCTTTTCCTGATAGCTGTGCAGGATGGGACGTGCATTCAGGCTGGTCTCAGACATAGCCCTCAGCAGATGCCGCTGGCTGCTTCCGGGAGCACGGTCAGTGTGTGAGCTGACGCCCACCTTGCTCGTCCTTGGCCATATGACTGCCTTGGATATGAAACTGGGAGCACTCAAGCATGTCCCGTTGCTCAGTTGACTTGCTTGTTGGTGATTAGCCACTTCACCCCAATAAACACTATGACCTTCCCTCTTAGGTCCTCAGTTTCCTCATTTGTAGCATGGAGACCATGAAATGCACTCAGGGTGGAGCGCGGGAGAGAGATTTCTTCCTTGGCTGCTGGGATTGTCCTTCCTCAGCATCATCCCTTAGCAGGGGCACTCTTGCGGGCCGGGCACTGTGCCCACCCCTCCTTGGCACCCTGCACCATGCCAGCAGCACTGTTGTGGGAAGAAGCCCTGAGGTTTTCCCAGAGGGGCTGCTGAAGACTTGCCCCTCTCCTGCCCCTGCCTAGTCTCTGGACATGCTGCCTCAGCCCAGCTTTCTGCTGCCCCTCCAGCTCCCGTGAGTGTGGGTCAGGACCCACGAGGACCTGAGGGGCTGGATGGCCTGTTGCCACTTGGTTGAAAAGGTGGAGTCTGGAGCCTTTGGGCAGTACAACCCAGGGTGTTTTGGGGGTTTTTTAAATCCTCACCTGAGGACATTTTTATTTTAAAATATATTTTTAGTGATTTCAGAGAGGAAGGGAGAGGGAGAGAGAGATAGAAACATCAACCATGAGAGGGAATCATTGACCAGCTGCCTCCTGCTCGTCCCCAACTCGGGATCGAGCCCACAACCCGGGCATGTGCCCTTGACCGTAATCGAACCTGGGACTCTTCAGTCGGCAGGTCAATGCACTATCCACTGAGCCAAACTGGCTAGGGCCCATGGTGTTTTGGAGGCCCGGTGAGCTCCCTGAGCCTTCCCAGCACTGAGGCTTTGATGCAGGACAGGGCTGATTCCCACGGAACAGGGTTGCAGCCCATATCCTCAAATCAGACTCGCAGGAATGGGGCTTTGGAGTCTGCATTTTAGTCACAAGGGTGGGGGAATGCTGAAAAACACTGTGGAACCCCCCACAGGTCAGCACTGGCAGACTTCTCCAGCAAGCTGCCATTCCAAGGTCATGGGGCAGCACAGACAAGGTTAAGGCCTTGGAAGATGGCCTTTGAAAGCTCCAGACAGTTTTGGAATTGACTCCAAACTCCTGAGTATAATTTTAGAGCATAATTTTTTTCTGTTTGATCAGCTTTAAGTCCTTCAGAGTGACAAGTCTGTAAGTGATGTGTTCAGTAGCCAGGTAACTGGAAGCCATTCTTGGTAACCAGGTGTGCAGAACCCCTGGTGTGGATGTGTGGGGTGTAGCACTGGAATTGAATGACCTATGTCCAGAATAAATAAATACATATGTGTGTGCTAAGGAGAAACGGTGGGGGGGGGGAGGTCACTGGATGATAGACTCATTGCTACTGAGTATGTGAGGTGACATAGTTCGATAAGGGCAGGTCCTCTGGGCCAGGATGAGGCTGAACTCCATGACCAAACTGCACAGGAATTATAATAACGGTGAGCACTGACTAATCGTGAAGCAACAGGCAACTTGTGAAATCTTCTGTGCAGGGTATTTGGTCGACACCTCACAAGAACCAGCATGACCATTTTTTTTCAGATGAAAAAATGGAGACAGACAGTTTGGGTGATTTCCAAAGGTTACACAGCCAGCCTCTGGTAGGGCCAGGAATTCACTCACGTCCTCTTCCTCCTTACCTGTGCTCTGCGACCACCATTTTCCTGTGTAGACATTACTTCTGGAGGTTATTCGCCCTGGCATCATTTTAGAATATGTACGATTTAACAAGTTCAACTTCATGAGTATCTACTCCGCGAGTGCACATTCTGGTGCTCAGAATATGGGAGACTGAAAACGAATGAGTGCTGTTGCCTGCTCACTCTCTCACTTATCAGCAAGAATTGATTATTGAGCTCCTACTGTGTGCCAGGCAGTGTTGTGTTAGGCTCTGACGACATTGAGCACAGTGAGCACAAATCCGCATATTCTCTTGCTTTTCTGAGTCTGCAGGCTAATTAACCCCCAAATTCGATATACAGTTATAGCTCTGAAGTGGAGAGGCTCTTGGCAATGGAGGTGCATGAGGGGGAACTGGTCTAGAAGGCTCCCCCAGGGCAGATGTGTACACATATAGAAGCTGCCTGTGTACATAAATTGAGGGACCAACTGGCAGAAACTGTGCGGGACTCAACTGATACTCGCCTCCCAAAAATGTGCATCCATAGTTATTTTTAAACCACATGCATGTTACTACTGTATTATAGTATGCCCTGCACTAGAAAATATCGACAAAATAGACATTTAAAAATGAGGTAAGAACAATAGAAATATACTATTTCCCCTTCTTCTGCCCCCACCCACCCGGGGCCCACCACCTGGTTTATAGACTGCTGACCTTGAGGACTGGCCATAGACCGAGTGAGTGGCATTCGGAGTTGGGGAAGCATGTTGAGAAAAGCAGGCCAAGGAAGGAAGCCTGGGGTGTAGAAAGGGCTCCTCTCTGCCCAGTACCTCATTCATTCATTCATTCATTCATTCTCCAGTCTTGGCCTTACATGTGGGCCTATGGTACCAACTCCAGAACTTTTGTCCTGCCTTATGGGCTGTTGTTAACAATGACTTAGATTGATCCTCTCTCCTCATTGGCTTTCTTACTTAGGTTAAACATTTCTTTGAGCATTTATTTGGTGCACCAACCCTCCTTGGCCTGGGCAACTCCTACTTATTATGTCCATTTCAGTTTAAATAGGTCCCAGGCCCAGCCAGCGTGGCTCAGTGGTTGAGTATCGATCTATGAACCAGGAGGTCACAGTTCCATTCCCATCACGGCATTTGCCTGGGTTGTGGGCCCGATCCCCAGTGGTGGGCACTCAGGAGGCAGCCGATCCATGATTCTCTCTCATCATTGATGTTTCTATTTCTCTCTCCCTCTCCCTTCCTCTCTGAAATCAATAAAAACATGTTTTTGAAAACATAAAGAGTTCCCAGGAGGCCTCCCCTATCTGCTGAGCAAGGGGAGGTGCCCTTGCTGTCCTCCCTCCTATAATCCCCTGGTTTACCCTATCTTGAATCTTTGCAGCACACATCCTGTGATTTCCTTGGCTTGGGTAACTCCTACTTATTATGTCAATTTCGGTTTAAAGAGTTCCCAGGAGGCCTTCCCTATGTGCTGAGTAAGGGGAGGTGCCCATGCTATCCGCCCCCCTATAATCCCCTGGCCTGCCCCATCTGGAAACTTAACAACAACACATCCTGTGATTTTTCAAGTGCATAATGTAAGTGTTCTGAAAATGCTTGTTGAATGAATAAATGTGTCTCTATGCTGAAAGAAACAAACAAAGAGGCTTTCCTTTACGAAAACACCAGAACTCAATTTGGAGACCAACTGGAATAACTTAGTTTACATTCCCACTTCTTCACAGGCCGGAAAAGAAATACCAATGCTCCCACTGATGGGAACCCTGCTTTTTTCCCAATCCAAACAACAAAAATGTTTTTTTCCTCCGTGTGTGCATATATTTTTTTTTCTCAGCCCAGAGCACTGATGAGGGGATGGGGTTTTGTTAATGCTCCCTGGTCATTTGAAGAAGAGGGAGGGGTCCATGGAGGCACACTCAAGTGAGCAGGGGTGGGAGGCAGGGGGTCAGGGGGTAGTTGATAGTGGGCTTATGAGCTGGGGCTGCTAAAGGAGCCAGTCCCTGGAGTTTCCCAGTCCATTCACTGCGGCTGGCCACTGGCCGGCCACAACAGGTCAGGCTGCGTGGGCTAAGCATTTCTGGGTGCACTAGACGAAAAGACTTTTCTTTCAGTAATTGCCAAGGTCTATATTTGCTTACGCGACTTCTAGCAGCTCAGGGAAGTGACTGTTTATAAAACAGCAGTAGCTGAGCTATTTCTTCAGGCTTCTTTGCCTTGTCCTGGATCTTCTTTCCGTGGTTTCAGGATTCTGTTGTGGGGCTGCGGGCCCAGCTGGTACTTCGTCCACAGAACCGTTAGATATTGCCTCCAAGATGGCTGCTGGTCAGAAATGTTAGCACAAGGTAGTTTTAACAGGCTGTCAGCGTTTCTCAAATCCCTCTGGTTGGAATCCCTCTTTTCGACTTGTAACATGGCGTGGTAGTGAGCTGAGATTCAAATGCTTAGCTAGTTTTTCTTATTCCTTTTAAAACATTTTTTAAATTTTATTTTTAAATACAGAGAGGAAGGGAGAGGGAGAGAGAAACATCAAAGATGAGAGAGAATCATTGATCAGCTGCCTCCTGCACGCACCAAACTGGGGATCAAACCCACAACCCAGGCATGTGCCCTGCCAGGGAATCGAACTGTGACCTCCTGGTTCATAGGTTGACACTGAAACCATTGAGCCACTCTGGCCGGGCTAAAACATTTTTAATGGTGGTAAAATACACATAAAATTTACCACCTTAAACATTTTAAGTGGACAGTTTAGTAGTGTTAAGTACATTCACAGTGTTGTATAACCAAACTCCAGACCTTTTTCATCTAGCATGACTGAAACTCTTGTCCCCGTTAAATACTAACTGTTCATCCCTCTACCCACCATTCTACTTTCTGTCTTTATGAATTTGACTATCCTAGGGACCTCACAGAGGTGAAATCACATACTGTTTGTCCTTTTGTGTCTGCTTATTTCACTTAGCACAGTGTCCACAAGGTTCATCCATGTTGTAGCGTGTGGCAGAATGTCCTTTCTTTTCTTCCTTCCTTCCTTCCTTCCTTCCTTCCTTCCTTCCTTCCTTCCTTCCTTCCTTCCTTCTTTCTTTCTTTCTTTCTTTCTTTCTTTCTTTCTTTCTTTCTTTCTTTTTTTTTTTGCTAATCCTCACCTGAGGACATTTTTGCATTGATTTTCAGAGGGAGTGGGGAGAGACACACACAGAGAGAAACATCAATGTGAGAGAGCTATATTGATTGGTTGCCTCCTGCACACACCCTGACCAGGGCTGGGGATCGAGCCTAGAACTGAGGTACTTGCCCTTGACCGGAATCAAACCCAGGACCCTTCAGTCTGTGGGCTGACACTCTATCCACTAAGCCAAACCGGCTAGGACAGGAAAGTTTTATTGAATTATACACTTTAGTATTTGTTCTTTCCTTTGCTTTGGCTTTAATCTTTGGGGACTCCTATTATATATGTATTAGATTTTTTGGGGTCTGTCTTCTGTATTAGTCATTTTCTCTCAAATCCTCTTCATCTCTTTACTCATCTTTCTTCCTTACAAATTCCCTTATTTTTCTTCTATTTCTCTTAAGCCACGATCTGCTGTATTTATTCACTCCTGGACTCCTTTTAAATTAGTCTGAATTTCAGAAATTAAAAATAATATTTTAAATCTTTTATCTTTAATTACATTAAGTCTATCATCTCAGTTTTGAGTTTTTCTAATTCTGATGTATGTTGTTCTTTTGCATCTTCTATAATTTTCTTAATGCCTTTAGCTTGCTTTACAAATGAAGGATTGTAGTCCCATGTGTTTTGTGCACATATCTTTCTGGGATGTTTTCGGTGTCTAGAGGGACATTATTCTGCTTTGTATTCTCTCTTTTATTTTAATAACTTTGTATGAGATTTGCCTTTGATCTTCTTCTGTTACTCATTTTCACCCAAAATTAGTTTTCCTGCACTTGTAGAAAGGAGGTAAAGGATAGATTTTCGATTTTTCCATATGAAGTCCGCCCTCTTCTGTTGGTTTTGAGAACTGTTACACTATGTCAGCTTACTTGTGATTTTCTCCATTTGTTCTCTTCCCTTACATTTATCTGGAACTTCTCTTTTCTTCGCCCCTAGTGTTCCTGTTTTGCTTCACCTGTATTCTATTCCCAGTAGTTTCTCCTCACTGCAAGTCTTCGTCCTAGAAGTGGGTTTTGAGGGATAATTGGGCCTAGTCTGTCCCAGCCTCTTTAGACCTTTATGGTGATGGCAAGCCCTCCCTAGCTTCTGACTTCTGGAACACTGTGGGTTCCTGGAACAAAGGCCATTTGCCCCTTCCTCTCTGTGTGCCCAGTTGCTGACACAGGGGCTAGCCTCACAGAAAAGAACAGCTACCCGAGGGGTGAATAGGTCAGCAGCAAACCCCTGCACAATGCCCCCCAGGACCCATCTCCTGGAGGGGAATGCACTAGGCCTGAGGCCCTTCTTGGTAAACAATGAAAGTAACAGACCTCCAGATGTGTCCTTGGCCCTTCCTCTGAGCAGGTGTGCCCTACAGAGGTGAAAGGTGGTTTCATCTAGGTCTGCTGGGGCCCTGAGTCACCTGAAGGAGGGCAGGATGATGCTTGCTTGCCTCTCAGTCACTGCCTCCTTCCTTCCCTCTCCTTCTCCCTCCCTCTCACCTGCTCTTCCTCCAGGTCCTTCTGGCCTTGGCAGCTCCACTGGCCCCCAGGCATCTCCCCCTCTTTGGGGGGTTTCTAGAGACCTGTATCAGCAGGCACTTTCCCAGTCAGAGCCCAGGGCTCTGAGGTATGTGGGGGGCTCGCCCTCAGTCCCCAGGTACCAGGGGTCTTTGCCCCTCCCCACTGTGGCTTGGCTCTACCCCCACATGTTCCCACTATTGCCCCTGCTGGAGCCTCCCAGAGGCCACTTGAGCTACTCTACCTGTCCTTCTGCTAATCCAGGGGATTTGCCTGGCGCAGCTGTAGGGGGAAGGGGGGAATGGCATGCATATCTCCTGCCCCTCTCAGGGGCCCCTTTCCTCCATCTACTCCCTCTTCCCTCCTAGCACAGCTCCCTTCTGGGAAGATCAGGACCCGACCCTGGAACTGGAGCCCCCACGCTGGGCAGTCTCCTTGTCAATCAGACCTGGGGGTGCAGGAACACAGATGAATACATGTGTGCCTAGCTCACTGCCACCAGGGAAAGGGTCTGCTGGGGCCATGGAGCAACAGGCCAGCCTGCCCTTCCTCAGGCGCCATCTCAACCCCAGGCAGCCCTCCAGACTCGGTGCCTCACAGCAATTCTCATGTGCCTCCTGGGCGTGATCCTCACTGCTGACGTGTGACCTTTCTGGCGTCTTGATTAGATATCTAGGTTTAACGAGGTGTCCAGGCAGATTTTCCATCACTGCTGCACCTCGGGTATTCCTGTTCTGTTCTCAACCATGACTTCTCTGCCTAATGTCTGCTGTCCCCTGCACATGCAGCATTGCCTCAGGCCAGAGGCTCATGAAGAATCTCCTTAGAGACTTCCCTGGTCCTGCCTAGCTCCTTCCTCCCGTGGATGCTCTGCACATTCCAGGCCCTTCTAAGGCAGAGGATTACAGCAATGGTGGGGTGCAATGTGGGATACTGATGCCAATGGGGAAAGCAGTCACTTCAGCTCCTTTGTCCCACTTTTTAAAAATTTTAAATATATTTTTATTGATTTCAGAGAGGAAGGGAGAGGGAAAGATAGAACACCGATGATGAGAGAGAATCATTTATCGGCTGCCTCCTGCATTCCCCACACTGGGGATTGAGCCCACAACCCAGGCAGGTGCCCTGACCGGGAACTGAAGTGCCACCTCCTGATTCATAGGTCACTGCTCAACCACTGAGCCACACTGGCAGGGCCTTGCTTCCACTTTACAGTGGTAGGTGATGGGAGGGCTAACCACTCTGTAAGGGTTGGAAGCGAAGTCCAGCTCTCCTCTTTTGAGCCACAGCCACCCAGCATCTTCTCTTTCAGGGTAGACATCCCATCCTCCCTTGGCTTTGCTTTGTGACTCCAGTGGGGGCCCCTTTGCCATTCTGGTCACTTTCTTATAGGAAATATTTTTGTCCTGATTCCTTTTAAAATGTACCTGAGGCAAGATGTGACACTCCAGGGCTGGTTCAACCAGAGTCAAGGAGAGTGGAACAATGCTCTTCCTCCTTGCCTATTGCCTGTGCTCCCAAGGGTTAGAGGATTGTTAATGCCCAAGTGAGGGCTCAGGGAATTCTGGGTATTTGATGGTCTCATGCTCATCACCTTACAGGTCTCGGGGGTCCACTATTTTTTTGTGAGACCCACACACAGATTTGGAGGCCTGTGAAAGCTGTGCATGCCTTCTCTATGCAATCAGGTCCTCTCCCCTCACCCCAAAGCCAACAGATACCCATGATCTCACAAACGTGGGGAAACCTGGGGTTCTGATGTCATAGATAAGCCATCAGTCCATGAAACTGATAAATGTTTCTCACTAAGAAGTACTGCATCTCAATCATCTTAGAAATTAGTGTCACCTGGAGCACAAGACTGTGACTTCCTTTCTATGGCACTTGAAATTTATCCTCAGAGCAGAGTCCTAAACCATATCTTCTTTGTTCTACTGGCTTACAATGCTATGAATTAGTGAGTGAATGAATGCATAATGTAGGGAAGAAAAGATTAGAATGTGGAGATAGATATGGCTCCATGAGAAAGCTGAAGTTCAGTGATGCATTTAACTAAGAGAAACACGGTGTTATAGCAGAGCTAAAATGTGCTGTTCCGTGTATAAGGTCAACATAGAACATAGAGGTGGTATGTTTCCAAGTACGTCCTGTGACCATGAGGATGTCATGTGTGTGGGTTGGCCTGGGAAGAATGCCCCAGCAGTCTTGGTGTCGCTTAGGCAGTGTCCTAAAGGATTCTGTTGGGCCTGAAGCTTCTGCAATCTGGAAGGCCCTCTTGGAAAATGATAAAATGAGCATGAAAGCAGATGTTTATATAGAATGAGGAGAAATTCATAATGAACTTTAAAAGATGACAGCGAAATCACCAAAGTATATACATGTGTGTGTATTTTAGACATTCTAACTATGTAGTTGTATAGTCTGAAATAGGATGAAGCAGAGGCTCTAGGTCAGTGGTTCTCAACCTTCTGGACCTTTAAATACAGTTCCTCATGTTGTGACCCAACCATAAAACTATTTTCGTTGCTACTTCATAACTGTAATGTTGCTACTGTTATGAATCATAATGTAAATATCTGATATGCAGGATGGTCTTAGGCAACCCCTGTGAAAGGGTCGTTCGACCGCCAAAGGGGTCGCGACCCACAGGTTGAGAACTGCTGCTCTAGGTAAAAGATACAGTGATTCTATGGTGAGTCAAAACAGCTTGCTTTTGCGAATTTCACCCCCCCCCCAAAAAAAAAATCACTTGGCCATGGGAACACATAGCATGGGCCCATGAGTGACAGGTGACTTCCCATAAGAATAAAGACGCACTCAGACTCATGTTAAACTTTTACTGTCTATTTTCATAACAAAATTTAAAAGTAAACCACATTTTCTAAAACTTTTTTTTCAAAGAAATATTGTAACAAGTGAATATAACATTTAATGGGCTTCAGGATTGATCTTTTAATGCTTCCTTGTATCATGACAACAGCCACTTTTAGGTAGAATCTTTTGTGAAACCCTTTCCCCAGC
Source organism: Myotis lucifugus (assembly GCF_000147115.1). Lineage (NCBI taxonomy): Eukaryota > Metazoa > Chordata > Mammalia > Chiroptera > Vespertilionidae > Myotis > Myotis lucifugus. The sequence goes on from NW_005871088.1 coordinate 1,246,510, forward strand.
TCCCACATCCTGATGCACTTATTCCTTGAGCAGCCTGGACTGACTTATCAGTCTGCATCTTACACTGTTGGAACCTGTCAGAGCTAGTCGACGAGTAAGTCAAAAGATAAAGCTTGCTTGCTTTAAGACAAATGACTGCTTTTCAGGGGACAGTTCCAGAACAAAGTGCTTGATTTCTTCCAATTTATGCTAACAAGATGAGCTCCTCATAGTCCTAGGTCTAGAGCAGCTGGACGGTGTATATGATGACTTTAGTTGCCTTCCACGTGGGGAGAGACAGCTCATATAGAGAGGATCAAGTAAGTCACTGTCAGTGAGGAAGGCAGCCAGACAGCCTGCCTGTTTTAGGAAAACATTCGGCCATTGAAGAGCTACTCCCATAAGTGAAGTATCATGGAAATGAAGAGTTAACAACGTTGCACAGGTGGACCAAGTACTTATCCACATGTGGGCTACAGGCAGATGATCCATTCATCTGGTCTGGATTTCAGTTTGCTTTTCCAAGAACCATCTGACAGGAGTGATAATATACAGAAAACAATTCTGTCACTGGTTTCAGCTCTCAGGGCTGTTCTTCCTGACCGCCAAACAAATAAACACAGCGGGGAAGACTCAGGAATTATCTTAGGAAGGAATGCAATTGTTTATACAAATATATCACAAAAAGACTGAGCAGCCCATGTGATGTTTCTATAAAATACATCTCAGATTTTAAAAATTGTTGCTTAATACCTGCTACCAGGGCTCTTTCATATAATGCAAGAGTGTGTGTCATATATTAAAATATGAAGTATAGACAGTCAAAAATAATTTTATGAAAATTCCTGGACATTTACACATCTGAATAAGCAGAGAGAAGTACAACTGTTGGCAATATTTTACCAAATTAATTTGTGAAGAGTTTAGGAATGAGAAATGGTCATGACTGTGCCACCCAAAAATGCCAGAGATGGACCCAAAATGAATTGAGTACATTTCCGAGTTTCCAGAATGACTTTATGCGCTATAGAGAATGGAGGGATCACATGTTTTGTACAGCCAGGGTTTCTTACTAATGATACAAATGAGAGTCTCTCTGCGGATGTGCGGGAGCAGGGGGAGAGCTATCTAGCCCTGCCCCTGATTGCCGGTCTCTTGTTTATTTTCTTCAAGATATTTTTATCAAAGAGTTCTTTTTCCCGGTAATGCACGGGGGGCCCTCGAAGGTACTTTTCTTCTGCCTTCTTGTAATCTACCCCATCCAGGGCAGCGATGGAACAGATGATGGCTTCTGGAAGAAGGACTTCCAGGACAAAACTCACTTTGTCATCTCTGGTCAGACTCAACTTGTTCTTGTCAATGTGCTTGTAGATCTCCTGTAGATGCTGCATCACAACATCCAACTGGTCTTCATCCTCCAGGTAGGTTTCAACGCAGATCACATACCTGCTTGAATTCAGAAAGGACGTCAGCCACCTGGACTGCTTCCTGCCTTTGACGATGTCCAGAAGGTGGTGGTCGGCCCCCTTCCTTTTCACGATGAAGTCCACAAGCTTCTGGTTGTCTCGGTCCCGAGCGGCCTTCATGCGGTCAGGGAGGATCTTCTTGCGGGGCCTCCTCCCGCCCGGGGAGCTCTCCTCCTCAGAATCTTCCAGGTCTGCGTAATTCACCTTTGGGAAGGCAATGTACAGCTCCCCCTCTTGGACGGCTCTCCTCAGTGGGTAGCTGATGTCGGCAGCATAGTAGTCGAGGAAAGAGCCTGCGAAAGACCCCCGAGCGAGCTCTTCTCTGTAGTGGGAAATCAGGGAGAAGCACCAGTCCACGCTCTGCTCGTACACCTTCCTGGCTCTCTTCAGCAGCTTCTCCTTCGCGTTGCATTCCAGGTGCTTTAATCTCCGAAGAGGCACTCGAAGGCCACTCTGGTCATGGTGCATGTCTGCCTCAACCGGAAGCACCCTGGCCGTCCGCTCCGTGTGGTTCACACTCTTGACTACTGCTGGCCAAAACGGGTGATTTTGAAATTTAAACCAGACCATCATTCCTGTTTCAATGGGACACGGCTCCTGTGGGAAGGCCATGCTTGTCGGTTGTCCCACTCCCTTGGCGACCTTCTTCTTAACAGTGGTGGTTGGGTGAACAGCCTTTGAGTCAACTGAAGGCTGACGTTTTTTCCACTCTTTCTTAAACACGGGTCCCCAGTGCATCCTTACTTTGCCTGCTAAACGGGATGAAGAGCGCAGACTGGGCTTAGGGGCGCTGGAGGATGCCGCCGCCCCTTCTGAGCCTGATGCTTGGACACCTTCTTCAGGGTCTTCAATGTTCCCGGAGGAGGGAGAGCCTTCAGAGGAGACAGCCAGGGTCTTCGGGCAGGTGCTGCGTGGTGCCTTTCTTTTCCGGGCCTTGGGCACAGTGACGCTCAAACCAGGTGGCTGAGAAGGAAGGATGCTTCCCTCTTGAGCACCTGCAGCTTCTTCCTTGGCTGTGACATGCTGGGAACGAACTCTTGAGGTGCCTGTCTTTGCCTGGCCCTCTGTCTCACGCTCATCTTCTGAAAGTGGTGGGAAGTTGGAGCACATGCTGCGGCTCTGTGGGGGCCTTCCTCGCCTTCTCTTTGGAGCAGGAGCGAGGGGGGTGTGCACCTGGGATTTGTCACCTTCGGGGGCATCCTCACCCTCTGAACCTACCAACAATGACTTGGGGTTTTTACTTTTCCTGAGACTTCTTGGTGAGTTCCCTTTGGGCTTCGGAAACTTTTTATGAGATCGCTTCTGGGTTCCCTTTTGAGACATCGTAGGGGTCTCTGGATCATCAGATGCCCTTGCTGCACCCAAGTTTGCTCTCTCTTTCAGAATCTCCAGTGCTATAGTAAGAGCACTTTTGTAGGCCTCTCCCTCTCCTGGTGGGACTCTGGCTGTGGTCTGGGCCCCTAGTGAGGCGGTAATAGACTCAATTTGAGACTCATCAAGGATCTTTATGTCTCTGTTTTTCACTTTAACTTTTTTACCCACTGAGAGTATTTGAACTTCTAGAGAACATATCTTTTTCCCCTTACTTTTTGGTGAGGTTTCAGATCTGGACAAAACCCTTGCTGGCCAAAAGCGGCCTTTCCAATTGCATAAGACATACTCAGAGTCCATTATGATGGGACTTGGGTGCTGAGAGGTAACTAACAGAGGTAGAGGGGCCCGGCTGTCATACACACAACTACAGCAGGTGTCCCGTAGACAGTATTCTTCACCACAGCTTTCTGCTTAGGACGAAAGAGAGTTTACCCCTTGTGTGGCCTGTGCTCCACCTGAATCTTCCAGAAATGCTGTAACTTGTGTTTTGACAGACTACACCGGAGAATACTGGAATACGGAAAAGGAAAAGGAGTATCAGAAAGCTCTTTTGTGGAAGTAGAAAAAGTTGGTCATTGAGAACTAATGCTATATAATAAAACCCTAATATGCATATCGGGTCGCTATGATGTGCACTGACCACCAGGGGGCAGACACTCAATGCAGGAGCTGCCCCCTGGTGGTCAGTGCGCTCCCACAGGGGGAGCGCCTTTCAGCCCGAAGCAGGGCTCACAGCTGGCGAGTGTAGTAGTGGTGGCGGGAACCTCTCCTGCCTCTGCAGCAGGCGGGCAGTAAGGAGGGAGCAGTCCCGGACTGGGAGAGCCCCAGGGAACCAGGCCTAAGCCAGCAGGCGGACATTCCCCCAAGGGGTCCAGGACTGTGAGAGGGTGCAGGCCAGACTGAGGGACCTCCCCCCTCATGCACTGGGCCTCTAGTAAGAGAAATATAAAGAAGGTGTAACAGACTAGATTGGGGGGTGGTGCAGGATACAAGCCCACTATCTCAGGGAAAATATACAGAAGATACCAGGAGAGTTTTATAGCCTTCTGAACCCAACTCTGTGCCCTATTTGTTGCTACTGCATATTAAAGGGCACCTGTGTGAGGAGGTGGGTGCCATGTCCTGGATATAATTTGTATTATTGCTCATCCTGGGCCTTTTGTGCTCCTGCTGGGGCTCATGCTAGGGGAATGCTTCAGTGTTTCTTTTCTGGTGTGCTAGTGCTACCCTGTGCACCCAAGGAAGCCAGAAATGATCTCTGACCCACAGATACTGGGTGTCAGCACAATATCATGTTCAAGAGCGTGAGCTTAGAATCCAGAAGTTCAGGAAGCTCATATGGTGATTAGAGGTGTTCCCCTTCTTAAGGATTGCTGAAGTCTCAAGCCGTTGGCTGGGACCTGCATCTTTCCATTTCTCTAAGGTGCTGCCACCCCCACCACCCCAGCACCAAATCAATGTGAAGTAGTGACTGTAGAGGGAGGAGCAACATAAACCACACCTCAAATGTCAACATGAAATCAATGATTGCAATGAAATGTGTAGTAAAATGAGAAAGTCTTACCAATCTCCGTGGTAGGTGTGGCTCTGTGAGCAGGGTCTGTTGATCTGCAAACTCCAACTGCTGGGCTTCTGAAGGGCACTGCCCTTCCAGGGATCAAATGGCACCAAATGCCGAAACCCGGGACCAGTATGCTTCTATGTCAACCTAGAAAATGCAAGAGAGATAGGAAACTAAGCCAATGGAATGAGGATTGACTCATCACTTTCCCTTCCCCAACTCTGGAATGCATGCTATTCTTAAAGAGAAATATTAGTTACATCTCATGTATAATATAGATGTCATGTTTCTTTTCATCCTTCCTTTACATTTCAAAATATTTATACCTTAAACTACTTAGTTTATGCTAATCCCTCCTTTTTCACAACAGAGCGAATTACTACTTTCATAATAGTGTTCGACTGTCTTGGACACATGGATTATTTCAAAGTAGTAGCATGAGTGTGTGAGTGTGTGTGTGTGTGTGTGTATGTGTGATACAAACATGGGTGTGCTGTGCGTGTTGTTTTGTGTATCTAAAGAAACATTATTAAATGGGCTTTTGGAGAATACAAAATGTGAGAGTGATATATGCAGGAGTCAACATATTATATGAATATATATTTTATTCTTCAACCAAGGATATGTTTTTATTGATTTTGAGAGAGAGAGGAATGGAAGGAGAGAGAGAGAGAAACATGGATGTGAGAAAGAAATACCTGGTTCATAGGTTCTACTTTTCTGTATACATGGTACAGATGTGCATTATAATTCACTTATAGATTTCAGCTCATCCATTATCAGCCTCAAATAATGTGCTTCATAAGAGGAAATGCTATTTCTGCAACACACGGCTGCATGTTCAGCTTTGTTCACACACACTCATAGAGAGAACACGAACTACACCAGGACTAAATGTACATAATTTGGACATAACCTGCGCAGCCTTTGTCTTGGACCAGGGTGAGCAATCCTGCAGGCGTCAGGCTCCCTTCTTAGAGGATTTGGTGAACCTGCTTTCAGAGCACAGGTGTCACGTGGAGACAGAACAGAACAAGGAAGGATAAACAGGTGACTCAGTCACTGCAGTGTCCCTGCAGCAAGACCTGCCAGCCCATCACACAACACAGGAGTGCCTGCGTCACCTCAGTCCCCACCACAGAGCAACTGACATCCCAAGACGCATGTGTACACACACACACACACACACACACACACACACACACACTCGGAATGACATTAGAGACACAGATGCCTGATACTGATGCATGCGATCCACGCTCTCTGCCTCCACACATGCATATGTAAATGGTTCTGCTTGTAGTTCTGGATGCTATTTTCAGCTCCTCTTCGTTCCTTATTTTAAAAACACAGGTGGAAATCCTAAAATGATGTTAATTTTTCATTGTTGACACTGTTATAGATTTTCCCCCATGAAAAATACTAAACATTAGTAATCGAATACCTAGGATTGCTTACTGAAATATATACTGCACAGACTGTAGAATTTTTATTCTGTTTATACACATATTCTATCACATATGAAACAGCTTTTAAATTGTACATTTTGACTATTTTCTTGTATTCACAGTTTTGTACATCTTTTCAACTATCACTTTAATGGATCTATTTCAAGAGACAAACAAAATATCAACTACAGTTATCTTTCTAATTACTAAAGCAATACATCCTTATGAAACAAATGAATGGAAGGGTGCTGAATGAAAACAGTAAATAGTCTTATACTTTGGTCCATGGTCCAAACATCTTCCTTTAAGTGTTGGTGCATACTCTTTGATATGAAAGGATGATTTCTTTTCATATTTTATACTAAGAGGAGTACAACTGTCTCCTCTCCCTTTAAAGATGTGTACAGTAGGTGGATAGATACATGATGGATGGTTGGATGGATAGACAGATAGATGATAAGTAGATGGATGGTAGAGAGACTACTACGTAAATATCCTCTTTTGCACACCAGGCACAGTGCGTTAAACCCAGAACATTGAACAACACCAAACTAACATTTCAAATAACCCCAAAGCCTCAGAGGGCTTGGATGCGAAAATACTTCCAAAGTGTTAATTTATAATGAAATCAAACTTGCCTGCAGAGAGAGAATACACAGAAGAAAATAGAAGGGGGGCAGGATAAATAGCAACTCCACAATCTCTAACTTCATAGTGAATTTCAGACCATCAGGAAATAAAGTTATGAAATGGACTAGCTTCCATTTTTCAGGTCCTGGTATAACTTTTGTTCCATGTTATCTGCTCTTTGAGCAATCAAAGAAGCGGATGACATAGAGCTTTCATCTCTCCAATCAGCAGCCATGATTTTCGGGAGAATTACTTAGAAGGTCTAGTCATTCACTCCCTTCCCCAGTGAGGGCTGCAACCACTTGTGAGGGGAAAAGGAAAGAAAACAGTGCTATGAAGGTGTTGTGTCCAAATGAGGGCACTTTTCTTGAGCTGAGCCCATCACCTCTCCTCAGGCAGAAATTCTCTCATCTTCACCCCAACGCCCCCCCCTCAACGGTTATTAGCTGTTTAGCTGTAGGGTTTGTGATTCTAATTGTCCCCAAAACATGTATTTCCATAAAAGGATGAGCTGGCAGTTCCCTTACTTATTATAAAGCACACTTTATAAAATGTTATGAAGAAAACACATTCTTGCCTTTTTTGCACCTCTCCATTGCCAGATGAATTGGCATAAACTTTCACACATATTTCCTTTAAGCTTTTAAGATTTCATGGGACTCGCAGTCATCATACAGATATTGGCATGGGAAACTGAGGTATGACCAAGCAGAAAAAAGGGGTTAAGAGTCTGAAGTCATATTTAAATTTCCAAGGACTCATTAAGCTGCACTGTTTGACTTCTTTAACCATTGTTTATATATGCTTTTAATTAAAATTTTATTTTGAGATAAATAAAGATTCACAGTTGGATGTAAGAAATCATTTTAACAGTAATGCTAATAAAGATTTCATTGGGGCTTGAATTCCATTTGTAGACTTGTTGGTGAAAATTGAGCTTGAAAATTTTTCCTATGTGGTTCACTAGTTTCATAACTGCCTAGGAGGCACTCCTACCTGGAGATCTGGGCTGGTCTTATACATATTTAAACAGCAAATATTACAAACTGAAAAATTATTAACTGTCCTCAGTTTTCTCAAAGGAGTAACAAAAATTAGACTTCTTTCTCACCTGCAAATGATCAGCTCTGACTCTAAATACACATACTCCTCCCAATTACCAAGCTCTGCCTCCCAATTTTTCCTTAACAAACAAGCAGGAACTCACCTCTAGAGCCATCTATTCAGAGAAAGAGAAGCATGAGCATTTGAGCAAAGGACTACACAAAGTTTCCCAGCAACGCCTTATTGTAAGACTGCAGTGAATTTTCTCCCATTCCTTTGGCAAACTCTGGTGGCTCCTCCCATCCAGTGGACCAGCTTACTTTCAAAGATGCTGTTATCCCTCCCGTCCCTATTACCTGCCACGGGGAGACCTCCCATGTCCTCTATAACTAGTGAACTTGCACACAGTGTTAGGGTAAAGAAGTCAGGGCAGCCTTTACCACAGGTGAGACCTCCATAATTACAAACAGCCTGAGAGTGAATGAGGTGTGTATTTCAGAACCTAATGATTTCCCTGTGTTGTGCATAAGGAGAAAGAGGTGTCCTTGTCCACAGAGTAAGTCATTGCATTGTACTCATCACAACAACATTGAACATAGGCCAGGAGCTTGCTCCCCATGGAGAATGACTACCAAGTCTAGTCTAGTCAACAAGGGTATGCTATGTATTCAGCACAAAGACTGATGCAGACCTTCATGTATTGACATTGAAAAAGTTAAGACCAAACTCTGACTACAGACCAATTCAGTACAAGTTATATGCTTTATACACATTGCAACTCACATGGGAAGAGATGCTGTCCCCTTAGAGAATGATAGACAGGCAAATACAAAAAAAAAGTCTCCAATGGTCAATAGAAATGTCACGGTGTGATTCCATCCCAAAGAGAAGAGGAATGAGGATGGAAGTGGGTGCTGAAGGTAGATGTTGTTTTTCAAATCGTGTTGCAGAATATTCCAGGAAGGACAGTTTACAAGTACATATGCACCAAAATTGTACCTTACAGAGACTCTAAGGGGATAGGAAATGAAATATTGGATGCAAGTGAACCAAAAGAAAGCAAGTGTAGCAAAATGGCAACACACATACCATTGTATAAAATGCAACCAGAATATATTTGAAATGTCTTGAGGTATATTTTATATGATCAAAAGAAATATTCATCATTAAAATGTATGTACCTCTCCACGCGGGAGATATTCAACTATAGCAGTCCAATCAGAGAGGGTAGGGTTGCAGAATGTGCCAAGGAATAATAGCCAACAATTTCCCAAGGTAAAGAAATACTTCAAATGGTAAATTTCATGTTCCCAACCACTAGCTTAACTCATTCTCTCTCTCTCTCTCTCTCTCTCTCTCTCTCTCTCTCTCTCTCTCTCTCACACACACACACACACACACACACACACACACACACACACGTGCGTACACACAGAAATACTTGCATACATAGGCTCTTCATAGTAAAACTTCCAGAAACCAAAGTGAAATGCAAGACCTTAAAAGCAAAGAGAGAAAATCCAAGATTATATTACACTAGAGGCTTGGTGCATGGATTCCTGCACTGGTGGGTTCCCTCAGTATGTCCTGTGGGGATCAGGCCATGGCCAGCAGCAGGGAGGAGCCCAAGCCCGGGCCTAGCGCTGCACTGCTCCCTCCTGCCCATCTTTGCCTCACTTCTCCTGCCACAGGCTCGCTCCCAGTCAGTTCTGATAGGGAGAGGCTGGTGCCACTAGTGGCACCAGCTGTGAGCCTGGTGTCTGTCACCAGTCCATAAGCTAAGCTGCGCTCCTGCTGTGGGAATGCACTGACCACCAGGTGGCAGCTCCTGTGTTGAGCACCTGCCCCCTGGTAGTCAGTGCTCATTATAGTGACCAGTCGAATGGTTGAATGGTCAGTCGACCGGTCACTTAGGATTTTATATATAGAGATGATATTGGGCAGGGTCTTCTTCTTATTTTCATTAGGGAGAGTTTGAGAGAATACGTTGGAGCCCAGGAGAACCAAAGAAAGAGGGGGCAATGAGACACTAAGAAGAGTGCCATGGCAGGAGGCGTGGGCACATGTAGCTCTGGAAAAGCCAGGGGAAGAGGTGGTGGTTCTGAGAACTCATGACCTGAGAGGAAGAGACCTCAGAGCTTGAGTTCAGAACTCTAAGAAAGGGGTGCTGCCCAGCTCTATGCGGTTTCTCAAGGAGGTCAAGGGAGGGATGCAGGAAACACCAGACCCATCCTGGTGATGATGGGGAAAAGCAATAAGCTCCAGCCACAGCGCCAGGATCTGAGAGGGGCCACCCTCGCCCTCAACCTGGGACCCCGCTGTCTTAGGAGAGGGTTCACCAGTCTGCTGGTGCTGGTCCCTACTGAAATCAAATGTCCCTGGCCTGTCATATGAAGGGTCATTACTGGGGCGTCCCTGAGAGGAGCAGGTAGGTACAGCCAGTTGTGTCACATCCAGACCCTCTGTGGCCCTCTGGAGACCCCACTGGCCAAACCTCACAGGCAGTCAGAGGGTAGAGGGGAAATGGAATTGGCACAGCTCGGTTTCAGCACCATACAGCAGCGTATAAGACTGAGCGGGAAGACAGAGACATCCTTAACCTACAACCTGCTTCTTCTTTTTTTAAATTTTATAATCAAAATTTTGCAGGATGCAATGTGCAGAGTTGGAGCACAGTTGTGTGTGTGTGTGTGTGTGTGTGTGTGTGTGTGTGTCAGAAGGGAGATGGTCCAGGCATTTTGGTTTATGCTGGGGAGTAAGTGATAAGAAATCTAGACATCCTTAACCCACAACCCGATTCTTCTTAAGGTACATCCCTGACAAGGAATACAATGGCACATCTTACCAATGCTGTGTTTTTCTTTAGAAATGCAAATAAACGTATACAAACTGTTATATCATAATCATTCACTTTCAAACACACAGCCAAAAAACCCAGAGCCTTCAAGAAGAAACTTGTATTTATGCTTATATAATAAAGAAGGAGCCAAGTACAGATTGAATTCTATGTACCTAACTGCAATTAATGGTGTGATAACAGGAAATTTGACTTATAGAGAAGATGCCTCTCAGTTTGTGTGTGTGAGTGACTGAGGGTGAGTACAATATCATCCCCCAGTTACACAAAGTTATTCAGATCTTCCAATCCTACCCATCTGTCTCATTTGCAGACTTCAGCTCTTCTCTCTCATATCATTCACATAATAGTTTTTTACTATAAGTAGGTGTAGATGAATAAGCTTACATCTTTAAGGGTTCATGTGACAATCATTACACGCAGAGGGGTAAAATGAGAAATACTTGGGGATCTCTGCTTTCAAGAACTCAGGTGACAGTACCCTCAGGCATCAGGTGTCACCTAGGATACTGAAGGGGAATGAGCTATGACAGGTTATTTAATCACCTTAGCCCACAACAAGCGGAGCTGCCATTCTCCCGTACAAAACAGGAGGGATTAGAGCACTTAATGTCCCACTAAAGACCATATACTGGCAACACAGACACACACACACACACACACACACACACAACTCACATTGATTGCAGACACCGACTTATCTCGATGTTTCTACAGTTACTCCATCTCTCCAGTCTGTAAATATCCTCGTTAAACGGTTCTGCCGGGAGAAAAGAATGGCTTACCCCAGTTGCCATGGAAACCAGAATGTGATCGTAACGGTTTTCCCGATGTTGGCTTTCTGTGGAAACCAGGAACTACTAATACATCCACAGATGCCGAGCTTTGATCTTGTTCCCAGTCAATTACATCCCAACCAATCCAATGAATGAATGAATAAAGCAGTAAATAAATTAATTAATAAATTAATTAATATAGAAACAATACCTGACGTTCTCGTGGAATAAGCTTTACGGGACACGGGTGTTTTCACCAATGGGTGTTGGATAAAATAACATAAAAGGATAAAAGCTTCTGGCCTCTCTTGAGACACACAAACACACAAACACACACACACACGCACTCACACACACACTCCCACATACGCACACACACAAAATCACACATATACTACCCCACGCACTGGCACGCACGCACGCACGTACGTACGTACGTACGTACGTACGCCGGCACGCACGCACGCACGCATGCACGCATGCACGCACGCACGTGCCCGTGTGCACGTGCCCACGTGCACGCAATTAGGTCCCAGGTCCTGTGGACTTCCATTCAACCTGTCAGGACACAGGCGGCTCTGTGTGTTTGTGCAGGTGAGCGCCAAGGAATCTTGGTCAATTTAAAATGACCCCGGCGAGGAGCCAAACGTGAGAGGATGAAGCACCTGGAAGTCAGAGGGAGGCAAATCAGGAACTCAGGCTGTGGCAGGACCAAGGTACCCTGGGTGGACCCTCAGACAGACAGATATTGTCAGCGGTGCCAGGACACCATGGTTCCTGAGGAGCCTTTGACCTAGGACGATAGGGACTTGGGAATGAACCTCTGCCCTTTGCAATCTGTGCTGTGTGTACTGCTGTAACCACACTGCCCATGGATGGATGCTGAAAGGCAGGCTCCTAATGTCAGGGCAGAGGGCACACACTTCCTCTCTCATAGTCCTTTGCAGTAGTCTGTGTTTTGGGCAAATCACTTAATAGCCTTTCTGCTCTCAAAAGGCTGCTTAAATGTCCTCAAAGGACATTAGACTCCAGCAGTGCCCGTTGGTCATTCTGGGGACTCTGGAGAGTGGTCCATAAGAACAAGTTGGGGGACCCGTGAGATCCTCCTTTCCCTGCTCTGCATCAGAGAATCAGAACTGCTCCGTTCCCTCCCATGGAAACAACAGGTTGTAAGCGGTGGGAGGAAGAAGAAGGTAAGAACATCCAGACCTTCCCTATTCAGGCAGATAGGAAATAGATTTGCACAAATGTAAAACCAAGCCACACTTTTGACAATTAAAAAATGTCTATTAAAGTTATTGGGGTGATTTTGGTTAATGAAATGATATAGGTTTCAAGCATGCAATTCTATAATACATCACTATGTGTTGTATTGTGTGTTCACACTCAAACACATGTCTCCTTCCCTCATCATTTATCTGCCATTTAACCTCTTCTGCCTCCCCCACCACACCCCTTTCCCTCTTGTAATCACTATACTGTTTTTAAAAGATATATATTTTATTGATTTTTTTTACAGAGAGGAAGGGAGAGGGATAGAGAGTTAGAAACATCAATGAGAGAGAATCATCGATCAGCTGCCTCCTGCACACCCCCTACTGGGGATGTGCCCGATACCAAAGTACATGCCCTTGACCAGAATCGAACTGGGACCTTTCAATCTGCAGGCCGACGCTCTATCCACTGAGCCAAACCGGTTAGGGCCACTATACTGTTGTCTGTGTATATGAGGTTGTTATTTTTTTCTTAATCCCTTCTCTTGTAATCACTATACTGTTGTCTGTGTATATGAGGTTGGTTGTTTTTTTTTTTTTCTTAATCCCTTCCCCCTTTTCACCCAGCCCCTAAACCCCTTCTCCGCTGACAGCTGTCAGTCTGTTTTCTGCATCTATGAGTCTGTTTCTATTTTGTTTGTTACTTCATTTTGTTAATTAGATTCTACCTATAAGTGAAATCATATGGTAGTTGTCTTTTCTGACTGGCTTATTTCACTTAGCATCACACCCTCTAGGTCCAAAAATGTTATCATAAAAGGTAAGATTTCCTTCTTTGTTACAGCTGAGTAGTATACATTGTGTAAATGTACAACCACTTTTTTCATTAATCCTCACCTGAGGATATTTTTCCATTATTTTTTAGAGAGAGCGGGAGGGGGAGAGACACACAGAGAGAAGCATTGATGTGAGAGAGACACATTGATTGGATGCCTCCTGCTAGCGACCGGACTAGGGCCAGATATCTAGCCTATGACCAAGGTACGTGTCCTTGGGACCCTTCAGTCTACATACCAATGCTCTATCCCAGGGGTCCTCAAACTACGGCCCGCGGGCCACATGCAAATATAAATATTGTATTTGTTCCCGTTTTGTTTTTTTACTTCAAAATAAGATATGTGCAGTGTGCATAGGAATTTGTTCATAGTTTTTTTTAAAACTATAGTCCGGCCCTCCAACGGTCTGAGGGACAGTGAACTGGCCCCCTGTTTAAAAAGTTTGAGGACCCCTGCTCTATCTTCTGAGCCAAATCTGCTAGGGAAACCACAGCTTTTTTTATCCACTTCTCTACTGATGGGCACTTGGGCTACTTCCAAATTTTGGCTATTGTAAATAACGCTGCAATAAACATAGGGGTGCATATATTCTCTTCAATTAGTGTGGCAGGTTTCTTCAGATATATTCCCAGAAGTGAAATGGCTGGGTCATAAGGCAATTCCATTTTAAGTTTTTTGAAGAAACTCCATACTGTTTTTCCCAGTGGCTGCATCAATCTACATCCTCACAAACACTTGTTGTTTGTTGATTTATTGATGACAGCCATTCTGACATGTGTGAGGTGATATTTCGTGGTTATAATTTGCATCTTTCTGATGATGAGTGACATTGAGCATTTTTTCATGTTTATTGGGCATCTGTATGTCCTCTTTGGGGATGTGTCTATTCAAGTCCTTTGCCCATTTATTAAAATCAAAACCACACTTGCAATATTTTTTTTAATTTCAAAAATAGAGTGATTTTTTTCCTGAAGCCTATTGATATGTGAGGAACAATGGGCTTAATATTATTTTTAATGAATGCATTAAAATTAAAAGGTTAGTTTTTTCCAAACACTTGACTATTATATTACAGTGAAACTCTATATTTATAGAGTTGAAATTGTTCTGAATTGAAGCACACATTGTAAAATTAACCATTGTAAAGTATTCCATTCAGTGGCATTAAGTCAATTCACAGTATTGTGAAACCATCAAATCTATCATCTTACAAAACACTTTGCCACGTCCTGAAGGAAATCTCATAGCCAGTAGGAAGTCAGTCACTCCTCATTCCTCCTGCCCCCAGCCCCTGGCAACCACTAAACAACTTTCTGTCTTTATGGATTGGCTTATTCCGAACACTTCATATATATTGAATCATACATTATGTGACCTTTGGTGTCTGGCTTCTTTTACTTAGAATAATGACTTCAAAGTTCATCCTCATTGTAACACTCCTTATGGCTGCATAATATTCCATTGCATGGACAGTCCGTGTTATGTGTATGCATTTGTCAGTCCGTAGGCATTTGGGTTGCTTCCATCTTTGGCTGTTTTGACATGTGCTGCTATGAACATACACTTTCATGTATTTTTAAATGCTTGATTTTATTTGGGGGGTATTTCTAGGAGTGAAATTACTGCATCATATACTTATTATATATTTAAACTTGTGAGGACTGCCAAACCATTTTCAACAGTGACTGTATCATGTAAAAATCCCACCAACAATGTATGTATTTTTTATTTCCCTGCTTTCCCCAAATACTTGTTATTTTCCTTTTCCTAAGTTTTAGACATCCTGATGGATGTTACAGCTATTACTCTAGTTTTGATTTTCTTTTGCTAAGGAATACTGATATATCATCATATGTTTGTTGGTCATTTGTGTATCCTCATTCAGGTCATCTACTGATCTGTATGGTTGGTCTTTTGTCTTTTTTTGGAGTTGTAAGGGCTTTTCTCTCTTCTGGATACTAGACTCTCACTAGAAGTATAATTCACCAATGTTTTCTCACATGATGGAGGATATCCTTTTTCTCTCTTGATAGACTTTTAATGCAAAAAGATGTTCATTTTGATGAAACCATTTATCTATTATTTTCCTTTGTTGCTTTTGCTTTGGATCTAATATTTAAGAAATCAGTGCCAAATCCAAGGTCATGAAGGTTTACTCATATGTTTTCATCCGAGAGTTTTATAATGTTAGCTCTTATATTTGCATGATGGGTCCATTATGAGTGAGTGACTTTTTGTATATGGCATACCTTATGTGTCCAACTTTATTTATTTGGATACAGTTGTCCTAGGGCCATTTGTTGAAGAGACTATTTGTACCCCCATTGAATAGTCATCATCAGTTGTCCCTCACCCAATTCACTGCTGTGCTTCCAAGAGCCAGTGAAATGCTGAGCATTACGTATAAGGAAGAGAATTAGAAGTCAAATATAAGCCATTGGCTTAGGGCAGTGATGGCGAACCTTTTGAGCTCGGCGTGTCAGCATTTTGAAAAACCCTAACTTAACTCTGGTGCCGTGTCACATAGAGAAATTTTTTGATCTTTGCAACCATAGTAAAACAAAGACTTATATTTTTGATATTTATTTTATATATTTAAATTCCATTTAACAAAGAAAAATCAACCAAAAAAATGAGTTCGCATGTCACCTCTGACACGCGTGTCATAGGTTCATCATCACTGGCTTAGGGATAATGTCACTTGAGGATGTAGGCAGTATGAAAATGTGATCAGACTTTTAAAAATAATGACGCTTTTGCTTCCAAATCTTAGATGAAAGAAGTAAAATCTGTAAACCAAAAAAGATTACAGAGCTGGCCCAAAGTTCAGGCAGGTACAAAAAAGTGAACTATTTTATAATAAACAATGTAGTTGGAAGAGAGAGAGAGGGAGGGTGAAAGTAAATAAGATCCCCCACAGCAAAATTGTATAGCATGTCTATCTAGTGAAATGAAGCGTGGATTCATTCCCTTTATAAATTTTATATTTTTAAAAAAATTTACAGGGAATATTTATTATTTTAATAAATAGAATAAAAACTTGAAAGTGGAATGTACATTAACTAGGAGTGCTCCATATCAAATTATTTTTGGAAAGTGGAGTGCTCTTTATTAGGTAACTTCAGGAAGGATAACCTGAAAATTAATTAAAGTTTTCTTGGCAGTACTGTAAGAAATGAGAACATGGTGTAATCCTTTATAGGTTGATGTCATTTGATACCTGTGTTTTCATGTAGTTGGATAAGAAGAAATCCATTTGATTGCCCCTTAAGAGTTCAATACAGACAAGTTTAATGTGGGTATTAGAAAAGTTAAAAGGTGTTATAACTCAGTCTTTGTTATTCATGGAGCAAATACGCCATTAATGTCCTTTGTTCCTATATCTTTCTTGTTTTGCAGATGTTGAATAGTTTCAGAACCAGCATTCTGAAACTGCATTTGCAAAATGAAGGTAATGGTGTGAGGAAGCCACCAGATGGCGATGTTGAGCTGCCATTGTTAAGGTCAGCCAGGCCATCCTTGACACAGACAGTGGGGCTGGGAGCAACCAGGAGGATTTATTAAAATACAAATTCCAGGGTCCACCCAAGAATCATTTGGGTAGCCTGGGATAGAGCCAAGGAACCTGTATTTTAACACTCCCTTCCCGTGATTCTGCTGTAGAGGGCCCCATGTCCTCCACACTTTGAGAAACTGACATAAATATTAATTGAAACGCTAGGCATATATGGGAATGTTTAGGGACAGGGTATAAATTGAGGCAAGAACTGAGTAAAACCGAGTCCTGAGGAACACCATCACGTGAGGGCTCATTTGAGGAGAAAGCTGGCAATGGCAATGAGAAGTTGTCACAATGGAAGAGGACAGCAGGAGAGAACTCGCAATTATGGAAGCCCAAGGAAGGTGGAGGGAGTGCAAAGAGAAAAGGAGAGAGAGAGTACTCAAACAGGCTTCACACAGTGGTTCCCTTTTATTCAAATATCTGTCGTCATCTTTGATTATTTTCTGGAGAAATATTGCCTCAAAGAACGAGAATGGCCTGTGATGTTTGACATAATCTAAATAACTCTTCTTTTGCAATAATTGTTATATTGTCCACGCAAAAGCCATGCTTATTAATTAATGTTATATTGAATCCTAATGATTTAAATATAAATTCTCTTTCCTTTGAAATATAATGTAAGCAATAGTTCGCATTCCATGTTTGATACTTAGGAAATTATATACCAGTGGCTCAAACAGTGGTCATAATAAAAGCAAGACAGAATTATTACAATATAATTATGGTTATCAACAATAATGCAATTACACTATAATTAGTATTTGAGTGCTTGCTTTATACTACTGAGCGCCTATAAGAAATCTTATGATTATTTCACTTAATTTCATCCAAATTTTATGAGACAAATGCTATTATTATTATGCCTTTAAGAGAGTAACAAGTCACTGAGGTTTAGCAGAGTCAAGAAATTATCTCAGCCCTAGATGGTTTGGCTCGGTGGATAGAGCCTCAGCCTGCAGACTGAAGAGTCCTGGGTTTGATTCTGGTCAAGGGCACATGCCAGGGTTGCGGGTTTGGTCCCCAGTAGGGGGTGTGCAGGAGGAAGCCCATCAATGATTCTCTCTCATCATTGATGTTCCTATCTCTCTCTCCCTGTTCCTTCCTCTCTGAAATTAATAAAATGTATCCTAAAAAAAAGAAAAAAAAGAAGTTAGCTCAATGTCTCAGAGTTCATAAGGGCCAAAGCATCATCTCATTTTGTGCTGGATTTTCAGTTCATGCTTAGAGCATTTTTGTGAGTTTCTCCTTCAAACAACCCAATGTAGTCAAGTTTTTATTAATTTTGGAAAGGCATAGATTGCAGGGGCTCCTAGTTCTCCACCTAAAATTCTCGTTCTCCTCTTCTTCCTGGATCCCTATTGAGGTTCCATTCCCAGGTTTGCTGGCTGTTAGGTGTGACCATGGGACTGAGATCTGGGCAATGGGATGTCAGTGGAAATGATGTGTGCCTCTGCTAGGCCGAGCTCATAAGAACCTCGCGGTGGGTGCACATCCCTGTGCTTGTCCCCTTTGAGCAAACTGCAAAGGAGGCCACCTACAGGGCAATGGGCAGGAGCCCCACGGTGAAGGTGGCAGAGTTCCCAACAGCCTGAGGCCCTTGTGCAAGTGCATGGATAAAGCCCACAGGAGGACCTTTTTGCTCTCCCAGTAATGTTCCAGGAGAAATAAGTGAACTACTTTTCAGTCCTTGTACAAGTTTGGGTTCAAATGTTACAAGAGTTACTGTTTACCATAACTAAGGCAAGTTGGGTAAAATAAGTTATGCACTGCTCTATCATCATGAACTGCATGTGACTGCAGTTTGAATAGTGGCTTAGACAAATGGGGGTTCCTTTATTCCAGGTGCCATGCAGGAAGAACAGACAATTCAGGGCTGTTACTACAGCTCAAGAAACCAGGTTCTTCTCTCTCTTTGCCCTCCATCCTATAATGTGGCTTCTGTCTCCAAGGTCAGAAGCATCTGTATTCCTGGCAGGATAAAGGGGAAAGGGCAAAGGGAGAAGCCAGCTGCATCTAGACAATTCAAGAAGGTCTCCTGGAAATGCTTCCAGAGTCACCTGGGACATGTGGCATGGCCAGCGAGGGGGGGACCAGGTTATGTTCCCACCTCTAGATGCAATGGGGTCAATGTTCTGGTAGTCAGTACGAAAGGATGAAGGATAGAAGGGTTCTGTAGCATCAGGACCTGCCAAAGCCTTTACCTTACACATCACCTTTGTAAAGTCTCCAAACCCTTGTGGGAGGGAGCTTGTCACCCTGCTCCCCTGCCAGACTTAAAGAAGCAGACTGCTCCTGAAAATTTGCAGGCACGCACCTTTACCTTTGGTGAACTGCTGATCTATTCTCTATGAGGGTGGCCTCTTTGTCTTTTCATCTGGCCTGGTCGGCATGAAGCTTCCATGGGTTTATTGTTTCACAACTTTTTATTTTTGTCCCAAAACGTCAAAGACAGTACCGCTTTCACTTAATTTATTTTGAAATTTACATGGAAAATGACAACTTTGTAAAGGACTTCCAGGCCTATAGTCACATTCCACAAAGCATTTTCTGTATATTTGCAGATGCAAACACTACTAGGGACCATGTATCACAGCTGAAGACACAGCTTATTTCCAGAGGAACAAAGGTAGACAGAACAGTGACAGGTGAGGGTCTGTGGAGAGCAATGGCTCAAAATACCAAAGGTCTGGTCCTAGCACTACAGTGAAACTCTGTGGGTGTGGGTAACCAGTTGTACTCTTTGATGCCCAGTCTCTTAAATTATAAAGTGGGGTTATATGAATTACTCTTCCAGAGGGTTATCAAGATAAGTGGATGAATCATGGGTTTGTATACTTTCAAGGGACAAAAATGCTTACAGAAGTGTGCTTTTTATTTATTTATGGGTGAATGGTGATCAATTGAATGATTCATTCTGAAGCTGCTTGGTAGAATTATTCAGATTTCCAGCATGGTAGAAGCAAGGCAAAATACTGGTCTCATTAGCATGCAGAGCAATTGGATGACATTGTAGTGAGAGGAGAAAGGCCACAAAAGTCACAGTGGGAGGAAAAGGAAGGAGTGCCAACCAGGACTAAACAAGAGGTCAGCTGAGCTTGTCCAAAGGCCCAGGGGCACAAAACAGCAATGCTTTGCTTGTGTAAGAAGCTCAGGATGGGGAGGGTAGAGGGGAGGGAAACAAGGTAAGAAGCTCAGGGTCCTCATAGTAGGTAGTGCAGACCCACTTGTGGAAACTCTGAGCAATCACTGAAGGACCTTAGGCTAATATCTGAGGATGCAAACGTAGACAGATCTGACTTGGAATCTTCATTCTATTACAAGCTGTTATTTAGGCACAGGATAAAGAAACTGACTGATGGAATAAGGTAGAGAAGGAGAATCAGGGACAGACTCCTGGTAGAACTGATAGTGGGGAAAGTGTACACCAAGCATGTCAAACTCAAGGCCCATGGGCCGTGGCCCACAACGAATAGTTTTGCAGCCAGGCCAATATAAAGGTATGTAAGAAATGTTTTAATAAATATTTTGTAACTTAATTTTTACAATATCCTGTTATACATAATTAATAATAACAAACTATAGCATTCGCTAATGACTGATAGCTATAATCATGTTACATTCATTTCCCTTACCCGCCTTACGCACAGGCACACCATTTGTTTCCACTCATACTAGCAGCGAATATTTTTTTAAAATATTTTATTGATTTTTTTTACAGAGAGGAAGGGAGAGGGATAGAGAGTTAGAAACATCGATGAGAGAGAAACATCGATCAGCTGCCTCCTGCACACTCCCCACTGGGGATTTTCCTGCAACCAAGTTACATGCCCTTGACCGGAATCGAACCTGGGACCCTTGAGTCCGCAGGCTGATGCTCTATCCACTGAGCCAAATCAGTTAGGGCAACAGCAGCGAATATTTTAGCAGCTAATTGCTATGTCATTAGTCTTGTACTCATTGTTTGGTGTGTGCAACCGGAAATATTTCGCTTTTGGAGAACAAAAAAATATATATTTATTTGCGTTATGCTTAATTTGTGCAGTTATTCAGGGTCTGGTAAGTTAATGTTCAAGAAGAAATATTAATTTTTATTAAAATGTTCTATTATTTTATGTTAACAATGACTTATTGATTTCAGCCCTTTGTATTCAGCATGTCTCTATAGAAATAAACCCACATTTCTACAAAAATTGAAGCTTTTGTTTTTTTTTGCAGCCCACATAAGCTTAAACCTTGTTTATTTGGCCCATGTTAGCCTTTGAGTTTGACATGCTTGGTGTACACCATTCAATAAATGACAGTGGTACAATGAGTTTTCCATGGGAAGAAAAAAGCAATGGCATCTCTACCTGATAGCAACCACACAAATCCACTCTATGTGAAAAGAGACTTAAAAATTCAAAATGACACCTTAAAACAGGGGCAAATTTTTTATGGCCTGAGGGTTAAGGTGATTTTATTTTAAAGGGCCAAGGAGGCAAGAAATAAAAAATAGATAAGTTGGACTACATCAAAATAAATACTTTGGGGCATCAAAGACCATGATAAGCATAGTGAATAGGCAACACATGGAATGGAAAAATAATTACAAATAATATATCTGATGACAGTTGGAAATCCTGCACATAGAAGAGCTCCCACCACCTAACCAGTTTGGGTCAGTGGATAGAGCATCGGCCTGCGACTGAAGGGTCCCAAGTTCGATTCCGGTCAAGAGCAT
>NW_005871088.1:1268218-1271703 GCF_000147115.1 Myotis lucifugus
TCCTACCACTGTCACAACCACCACCAGCAACAACAACACTAAAACCACAACAGCAGGAAAACCTGATTAAATATTTTGGCCATTGCTCCAGTGAGATAGTATATGTAAGACCAATAAGCACATGAAAAGATGCTCAGGGAAATGCACTTCAAAACCACTGTGAGATGCCGCTTCACATTCATGAGGCACCTGTAATTATTTAAAAACCAGGTGAATAGGAGTTGGCATGCATGTGGAGAAGTTGGAACTTTGGTGCATTGCCAGTGGATGTGTAACGTGGTGCTGTCGTTATGGAAGACAGCGTGCAGTTACTCCAAAATTGAAAAGATAGTTAACCTACGACCCAGCAACTCCACTTTTGGGCATATACATAGAAGTGAAAGGAGAGTCAAACAGATACTTGTACACCCGTGTACACACAAGTGTTATTCAAAACATAGAAGGTAGAAGCAGCCGAAGTGTCCATCAACAAAGGAATGGGGAAAAAAGTGGTATATACCTACAATGAATTTTTTTCAATTACAGTTGAAATTCAACATTATATTAGTTTCAAGTGTACAGCATAGTGATTAGACGCTTATGTGACATGCCATGCCATCCCCCTCCCCATCATTCTAATACCCACCTGGCACCGTACATAGTTATCACAATGTTATGGGCTATGTTCTCTATGCTGTGGTTTACATCCCCTTGACTATATTGCAATCACCAATTTGCACTGCTTAATCCCTTCACCTTTTTCACTCAGTTACCAACACCCTCCCATCTGGAAACCATCAGTTTGTTCTCTGTTATCTATGAGTCTGTTTCTGTTTTGTTTGTTCATTTGCTTTGTTCTTTAGATTCCACATGTAAGTGAAATCTTATGGCCTTTGCCTTTCTCTGTCTGACATTTGTCACTTAGCATAATACCCTTATGGTCCATCCATGTTGTCACAAATGATAATATGTCATTCAGATGGATTGTTTTTTGCTCTTAATATGGAACAAATTTCTGACACTTGCTACCAGATTGATGAATCCTGAAGACATTATGCTCCGTGAAGTATGCTAGTGATGCATAGGGACTCCATCTTGTTGCCGTAATCTCTATTCTGTAAAAATAACTGCTGTTTGAAATGTTAACCCTGCTATTTTGGCTTCTGTAAACACTTGCTTGTTTGAATAATAGGGAAAATAAGTTCAACTATTTGAACTTGCAAGCTGCTCTGTTGCCATTTCTAGCTACTCCCATGCCTGATATTTGCCAGTTATCTGAAACGTACTATGCTCAATGTTACAAGCTGCCTGCAAAAATAACCTACATAGAGCTCTTTGTAAAGTCTGCAAAAGGTCTGGAAAAAAACACCCTTATTTGGGAGACAAAGGGACTGGGGGATATAAAGGGAAAAGTTCCTCCATGCTGTTTTGCTCAGATTTGGGAGATTACTCTGCTGAGACCGCTAGTGTAATAAAGGCTCCTAATTACTACTTAATCTGGCTGATTAAGGCGTCTTACGTCAGCTCACTGATTTATAATATACCATTTGGAGGTCCCAGCAAGATAGTGCTTACCAGCACTTGGTCTCAGACGCCTAGGGTGGATGTCCTCCCCTGGCCTGGCTGACAGTCCCAGAGAATCTCTAGGGGACAGCGCCACCTGAAGAAGTCCCAGGGCCCCAGATATGTCTCCCAGAGGCCTTGACAGCTGGACAGGAGACACCTGACATGCCCCTCCACCATTTTGGAGTCATTAAAAACACCCCCGGGGGTAAGTGAATTTGATTAAGTGAATTCGAGTTCACTTCCTTCCTTGCTTGCTTGTGTGATTGGTCATTTTATTATGAGGAAGAAGGACTGGATGCAGTGTACCTACTCTGGTAGATTCTCACCAAGACGTCATGTGAGAATCTTTTTTTTAAATTAAATCTTTATTGTTCAGATTATTACAGTTGTTCCTCTTTTTGCCCCCCATAGCTCCCCTCCACCCGCTTCTCACCCCACCCTCCGCCCTCAACACCCCCTACTGTCCTCATCCATAGGTGTACGATTTTTGTCCAGTCTCTTCCTGCACCCCCACACCCATTTCCCCCTGAGAATAGTCAGTCCACTCCCTTTCTATGCCCCTGATTCTATTATATTCACCAGTTTATTCTGTTCATCAGATTATTTATTCACTTGATTTTTAGATTCACTTGTTGATAGATGTGTACTTGTTGTTCATAATTTGTATCTTTACCTTTTTCTTCTTCCTCCTCTTCTTAAAGGATACCTTTCAGCATTTCATATAATACTGGTTTGGTGGTGATGAACTCCTTTAGCTTTTTCTTATCTGTGAAGCTCTTTATCTAACCTTCAATTTTGAATGATAGCTTTGCTAGGTAAAGTAATCTAGGTTGTAGATTCTTGCTATTCATCACTTTGAATATTCCTTGCCACTCCCTTCTGGCCTGCATAGTTTCTGTTGAGAAATCAGCTTACAGTCGTATGGGCACTCCATTGTAGGTAACTACTTTTTTTCTCTTGCTGCTTTTAAGATTCTCTCTTTGTCTTTTGCTCATGGCATTTTAATTATGATGTGTCTTGGTGTGGTCCTCTTTGGATTCCTTTTGTTTGGGGTTCTCTGTGCATCCTGGACTTGTAAGTCTATTTCTTTCACCAGGTAGGGGAAGTTTTCTGTCATTATTTCTTCAAATAGGTTTTCAATATCTTGCTCTCTCTCTTCTTCTGGCACCCCCATAATTTGGATGTTGGTACATTTGAAGTTGTCCCAGAGGCCCATTACACTATCTTCATATTTTTTTATTCTTTTTTTTCTTTTTGTTTTTCCGGTTGGGTGATTTTTGCTTCTTCATATTTCAAATCTTTGACTTGATTCTTGCGATCCTCTAGTCTCCTGTTGGGAGTCTGTATAATATTCTTTATTTCAGTCAGTGTATGCTTAATTTCTAATTGGTCCTTGTTCATATCCTCGAGGGTCTCACTAGATTTTTTGAGGTTCTCACTAAGTTTATCGGCGGTTTCTAGAAAATCTTTGAAAAACCTTATAAACTTGGTTTTGAACTCTATATCCAGTAGTTTGCTTTCCTCCATTTCTGTCATTTGTGACCTTTTTCTTTGTCTTCACATTTTGGCTGTGTTGGTAGAGTGGCTTTCTGTGCTAGGTGTCCTATCGGGCCCAGTGGCTCAGCCTCCCCAATTACCTGAGGTGGACACTCTTGGTTCACCCCTTTGTGGGCTTTGTGCACAGTCTTGTTGTAGTTAAGCCTTGATTGTTGTAGATATCACTGGGAGGAATTGACCTCCAGGCCAATTGGCTGTGAGAATTAGCTGTGTCTACAGTGGGAGAACTTCTGTGCTGGAGACACCCTTCTGGGGCAAGACTTGCTTCAGTGGGGCTTTGGTGCTCACTGAGTCTGCCCCCTGAGTGTGTCCCGTATAGATCTGAGGAGTTATTATCTGCTTGGTCCCACTCTGTTTTTTGGGTTTTTTTAATGCTTAAAGTA
>NW_005871088.1:1271917-1278116 GCF_000147115.1 Myotis lucifugus
TGATCTCCTACCCCCCCAACCCTCCCCAGGCTTCCCACTGTAGTTTGACAGTCTGCTCAATGCTGCTCTGCCTCTGTATCCATTTTTGTTCATCAGTCTATAATGGTCCTTATTATCCATAAATGAGTTCATGTGGTATTTTTCTCGGCTTCCCAAGGGCCATCTCAGTCTCACAGAGGCCACCTCAGCCTCACAGGGGCCGTCCCAGCCTCACAGGGGCCGTCCCAACCTCACCGGGCTGTCTCAACCTCACCGGGGCCATCCCGGCCTCACAGGGGCCGTTTCAACCTCACCAGGGCCGTCTCAACCTTGCTGGGGCTGTCTCAACCTCACCGGGGCCGTCTCAACCTCACCGGGGCTGTCGCAACATCGCTGGGGCGGTTGCAACCTTGCCAGGGCTGTCTCAGCCTCACCGGGGCCGTCTCGGCCTCACCAGGGCCGTCCCAGCCTCACAGGGGCCGCCTCGGCCTCACGGGGGCCGCCTCGGCCTCACGGGGGCTGTCTCTGCCTCATGGGGGTCGTCTCAGCAACATGAGGTTTGGCATTCTGTCCTTTGTTGGGTGGCTCCTTGCTGGACAAAATCTCCAGGGGTTCCTGGTGGCTGAATATCTGGTATGCTTGCTTGGATTTCGTTTTCTACCAAGTGCACAGACTGCCTGTCTGCCATCTCCCAGCATCCCATGTGAGACTGGATCTGGTGGACATGCCTGTGCATTTGCTGGTACAGCAGTTCCACGTTGCTGGCCCAGCCGGGTCCGGCTCTGGCTTCCTCCAAACCTGATTCTGCTTCTTGAGTGTGTCCCTTATGTATGCGAGGAGTTGAAATCTGCAGTCTGCTGGGCTGGGCTGCAAAAGCGCTGGTGGTTCCCTTTGTGCTACTGGCACAGCTTGGGTGGGGATGTAAATTGAGTAGGGTGAGGTCCCCAGGAATCACCAGGGCAGAGCAAGGGGCAATGGCGTCTCTGGGACTCCTCGCCTCTCCGTGACTCCCCATTCTGGCGTCCCCGAGCGCTGGCGGGCAGCTCCACGAGACAGCCACTCTCACTCTCCGGCCCATTGCAAGGCCATCCCGCCTCTCCCCATAGGGGTCTGGGACCTCAGGGTCCGGCCCCAACCAAACTCAGTGGACTTGAGAGTCTGCAGCCCCTTCTGATTGAAAAAAACCGCACATCCAGTTGCAGCCCGCCTGGCGCGCGACTCCGTACCTCCGTTCTTGGAGCCTCTGCACAACCTACTCAGTCTCAATGCTCTTCTTTCTTTCCTTCCAGTTGTAGAGCTTCCACTGGCCCAGTTTTCCCATGGTTCTGAATGATAGCTGTTTGTCTTATAGTTGGTAGTCTCGATGTTGTTGTGGGAGGCAGCATGCACAGGTCTGTACCTTACGCCGCCATCTTGGTTCCTCCTGGATGGTCCCACTCTGACCACTGGGTGCACTGGCTCTTGGATCTCTAAGGAGGTGCTAATTTAGCCTCTGCCTGAGGCTACCCAGCAGGAGCTATGGAGATATCTGCAGATTCCTCTTCTTTGTTTGGGATTTGGAGGTGCCCAGTTGAGGCCCGGCTGTGAAGCAATGCAAGCTGCTGTGGGGCTTTGGGCCTTCTTTTGGAAGTTCTGGGTCTCTCTGACCCAGCTGCAGTTTGTTAGGTACTTTTCAGATTGCAAAGGCCTCTGTGCACAGCTTGGATGGGGCGAGGTCTCAGGGAATCAACAGGGTGGAGCAAACAGCTATGGCTGATTCTCAGTCCTACCCTAAGAGACCCCACGTCTCAGTGTCCTGGTAATCGCTGCAAGCACCTCTGAGAGAAAGCCGCTCTCGAGTTCCGATAGATGCTAGACAGTCCAGTTTCTCCCCGTATAATTCTGGGTCCCCAGAGACTCACCCGGAACTGGAGTTCAGAGCAGTCAGGAGCTTGAGACTCCCTCCCGATTGAAAAAGACAACTGTGTCCTCAGTTGCCAGCCCTTTCCACATGTGCCTCCATACCTCTGCACTTTACTTCCGCACCTCCTCTGAGTCTCAGTGTGCTTTTCTCTTTCCTTCTAGTTGTAGAATTTCCACTCAGCCAGCCTTCCTGTGGTTCTGGATGATGTTCCTTTTGTCTTTTAGTTGTATTTTTGAATTTTTTTTGTGAGGCAGCAATTTCCGGTGTTTACCTATGCCACCATCTTGGTTTCTCTCCAATCTCTCAGACATGAATCTTGTTCTTGGGATGCGGGTTCAGGGAGGGCCCCCACATCTGTTCTTGTTAGGCTCCCGCATTTGTTTTTGTTAGGGCAGTGGGGCATGAATCTGGTTAACTGTTTAACCTCCGAGTGAATGTTTGCTGAAAGGGTGTAAAGGTAGAGGGAGCGCTCCTTTGTCTCAGCATAACTATTCATTGACTGGTATGTAAATGTGAGTGTGAGAGCCTGCATAAAAGTATACACCCACAGGAAGAAGGATTCCTGCACAAGAAGGTGGGTTTTTCCCACAGTAAGAAGTGTTTCCCCACAGGAAAGTGCAGTACCCCCACAGAACAGTGTACTTCCCATATGAGAAGACCTTACCCTACAGGAAGGTGTGTTTCCCCACAGAAAGGTGCATTTCTCCAACAGGAAAGGTTCCCCCACAGGAAGGTGCATATCCTTCACAGAAGATGCGCGTCCCCATAGGAAGAAGGGTTCTCCCTCAGGAAGATACATTCACCAAAGGTGCTTCCCTCCCCCCGACCCAAGATGTGTTTCCTTATAGGAAGGTGCATTTCCCCCACAGGGAGGATTCCTGCACAGGAAGATGTGTTTCCCCCACCAAAATATGCATTTCCACTACAGGAAGATGATTTCCCCCATAGGAAGAAGGGTTCTCCCACAATTAGAAGGGATCTCCCACAGAAATGTGCATTTCCACAACAGGAAGGTGTGTTCCCCCACAGGAAGGTGCACTTCTCCCATAGGAATATGCATTCCCCTACAGGAAAATACCTTTCCCCCACAGAAAGGGGCGTTTCCGCCACAGGAAGTTGCCTTTCCCCACAGGAAGGTTCATTTCCCACACAGAAAGGTGCCTTTCCCTCACAGGAAGGTGTGTTTTCCTCAAAGGAAAAAAGTGTACCCCCACAGGCAGAAGGATTCCTGCACAGAAAAGGGGTTTTCCAAACAAGGATTCCCGCATAGGAAGGTGTATTTTCTGCATTGGAAGATGTGTTCGCTAAGAGGATCCTGTGTTTGCCCCACAGGGAGGTGGGTTTCCCCAAAGGATGGTGCATTTCCCCCAGAGGAGGAAGGGTTCCCACTGAGGAAGATGCATTTCTACCACAGGAAGAAGGGTTCTCCCTCAGGAAGATGCATTCACCTACAGGAAAGTGCTTTTCCCTTCCCCTAACCCCCAAGATGTGTTCTCTTATAGGAGGGTGCTTTTCACCCTCAGGGAGGATCCCTGCACAGGAAGGTGTGTTTCCCCCACCAAAATGTGCATTTCCGCTACCGGAAGGAGCTTTTCCCCCATAGGAAGAAGGGTTCCCCTACAAATAGAATGGTTCTCCCACAAAAAGGTGCATTTCCACAACAGGAAGGTGTGTTCCCCACAGGAGGGTCAGTTACTCCCTCCGGGAACATGCGTTCCCCTACAGGAAAATGCGTTTCCCCACAGGAGGGTGCATTTCCACCACAGGAAGGTGCGCTCCCCACAGGAAGGAGCTTTTACCCACAGGAAGGTGCTTTTCTTCCGCAGGAACATGCATTCCCACACAGGAAGGTCCCTTTCCCCCATGGGAAGGTTTATTCCCCAAAGACATGTGCCTTTTCCCACAGGAAGGTTCATTTCCCACACAGAAAGGTGCCTTTCCCTCACAGGAAGGTGTGTTTTTTCCAAAGGAAAAAATGTACACCCACAGGAAGGATTCCTGCACAGGAACATGGGTTTTCCCCACAGGAAGGTGTATTTCCCCTACAGGAAGGTAGGTTTTCCCACAGGTCCCTGCATATCCCCCACAGGAAGATGTGTTTCCCCATAGGAAGAAGGGTTCTCCCTCAGGAAGATGCATTCACCCACAGGAAGGTGCTCCCCCCCACCCGCAAGATGTGTTCCCTTATTGGAAGGTGTGTTTCCCCCACAGAAATGTGTATTTTTTTTTACAGGAAGATGATTTCCCCAATAGGAAGAAGGGTTCCCCCACAAGTAGAAGTGTTCTCCCACACAAAGGAGCTTTTCCCCAATAGGAAGGTGTGTTTCCCCACAGGAAGGTGTGTTACTCCCACAGGAACATGCGTTCCCCTACAAGAAGGTTTATTCCCCACAGAAAGGTGCCTTTAACCCACAGAGAGGTGTTTTTTCCCCAGAGGAAAATGTGTACACCCACAGGAAGAAGGATACCTGCACAGGAAGGTGGGTATTCCCCACTGATACTAGTGTTTCCCCAGAGGAAGGTGTGTTTCCCCCATAGGAAGAAGGATTCCCCCACAAGTAGAAGGATTCTTTCACGTGAAGATGCATTCACCCACAGGAAGGTGCTTTTCCCTACCCCCCACCCACCAAGACAATTTCCCTTATTTGAAGGTGCATTTCCCCCACTAGGAGAAGGATTCTTGCACAGAAAGGTGCGTTTCCCCCACAGAAAGGTGCCTTTACCCACAAGGAGGTGCGTTTTTGCCAAAGGAAAATGTGTACACCCACAGGAAGAAGGATTCCTGCAAAGGAAGGTGGGATTTCCCCACAGAAGCTAGTGTTTCCCCACAGTTAGGTGTGTTTCCCCCATAGGAAGAAGCGTTCCCCCAAAAGTAAAAGTATTCTCCCACAGAAAGGAGCATTTCCCCAATAGAACGGTGTGTTCCCCAACAGGAAGGTGTGTTTCTCCCACAAGAACATGCATTCCATAACAGGAAGGTTTGCTCTCCCCAAAAGAAAAAAGTGTACCTCCATAGGGAGAAGGAATCCTACACAGGATAATGGGTGTTTATCATTGGAAGAAGGATTCCCACACACGAAGTTGCCTTTCCTGCATAGGAAGATGTGTTCCCTAATAGGATGGTGCACTTCCCCAATAGAAAGGTGGGTTTCCCAAAGGATGGGGCGTTTCCTGCACAGGAAGAAGTGTTCCTCCACAAGAAGGTGCTTTTCCATCACAGGAAGGAGTATATCCCCCACAAGTAGATACATTTCCCCCATAGGAAGAAGGGTTCTCCCTCAGGAAAATGCATTCACCCACAGGGAGGTCATTGTCCCTTCCCCAACACCCTCAAGATGTGTTCTTTTATAGGAAGGTGCGTTTCCACCAACAAAATGTGCTATTCTGCTGCAGGAAGATGATTTCCCTATAGGAAGAAGGGTTCCCACCGAAAGAGAAGGGTTCTCCCACAGAAATGTGCATTTCCACAACAGAAACTTGTATTCCCCCACAGAAAGGTGCACACGTGCACAGAAACATGTGGTCCCCTAGAGGAAAATGCGTTTCTCCCACGGGAAGGTGTATTTCCAACACAGGAAGGTGCGCACCCCAGAGCAAGGTGCATTTCCTTCCTGGAAGGTGCCATTTCTTCACATAAATGTATGTGTTTCCCAAAAGAGATAGTGTACCCACAACAGCGGGAAGGTGGCCTACACAGAAAGGTGGGTTTTCCCCGCAGAAGGAAGGATTCTTGCATAGAACGGGGCATTTCCTCCCTTGATAGATGTGTTCCCTCATAGGATCCTGTGTTTGCCCCACAGGAAGATGGGTTTCCCCTAAGGATGGTGTGTTTCCCCAAAAGGAACAAGTGTTCCCTCACAGGAAGATGCATTTTCACCACAGGAAGGTGTATATCCCCCACAGGAATGTGCACACTCTCAAAAAGACATGTGTTCCCCTACAGGAAAATGCGTTTCCCCCAATGGAACATTTGCTTCCACCACAGGAAGGTGCGCACCCACAGGAAGGTACTTTTCCCCAAAGGAAGAGACATTTCCACCACTGGAAGTTTTATGTCCCCCACAGGAAGAGGCATTTCCCTCAGAGGAGGAAGGGTTCTCCCTCAGGATGATGCATTCACCCACTGGGTGGTGTTTTTCACATCGCACCCTCCCCCAAGATGTGTTCTCTCAAAGGAAGGTGTGTTTCACCCACAGGGAGGATGCCTGAACAGGAAGATGCGTTTCCCACACCAACATGTGTATTTCTGCTAAAGGAAGATGATTTCCGCCATAGGAAGAAGGGTGCGACCACAATTAGAAAGGATCAACACAGAAA
>NW_005871088.1:1278259-1280028 GCF_000147115.1 Myotis lucifugus
GAATGGGTTTTCCCACAGGAAGCAGGATCCTACACAGAAAGGTGCATTTCCTTCCTTGGTAGATGTGTTCCTCATAGGATCTTGTGTTTGCCCCACAGAGAGATGGGTTTCCGCCAAGGGTTGGTGTGTTTCCCCACAGGAAGAAGTGTTCCCTCACTGTTGTAGAAATGCACATTTCTGTGGGAGAACCCTTCTCTTTCAGTGGGAACCTTTATTCCTATGGGGAAATTATGTTCCTATGGGTTACTCTTTACATCTACTTAAACTATATTCATTAGAGGGTGAAGAAAACCTTTATATGGAAGCCAGGGTTCAAAACCCGTTTCCCCAAGCAGAAGTTGTGTTTCCACCACGGGATGTTTGCACCCCACAGAAAGGTGCTTCCCTCATAGGATCCTGTGTTTGCCCCATAGGAAGATGGGTTTCCCTAAAAGATGCTGTTTTCCCACCACAGGAAGATGGGTTCCCCCACAGGAAGATGCATTTCCACCACAGGAAGGTGCATTTCCACCACAGGAAGGAGTATATCCCCCACAGGAAGGTGTATATCCCCCACAGGAAGGTGTGTATTCCCCACAGGAAGATGCATTTCCACCACAGGAAGGTGTGTATCCCCCACAGGAAGGTGCACACTCCCACAGAAACATGTGTTCCCCTATTGGAAAATCCATTTCCCCAAACGGAAGTTGTGTTTCCAACACGGGATGTTGCGCACCCCACAGGAAGGTGCTTTCCCCGACTGAAAGATACATTTCCACCATAGGAAGTTGTATAACCCCAACAGGAAGAGGCATTTCTCTTATAGGAGGAAGGGTTCTCCCTCAGGAAGATGCATTCACCCGCAGGGAGGTCATTGTTCCTTCCCCAACAACACCAAGATGTGTTCTCTTATAGGAAGGTGCGTTACCACCACCAAAATGTGCTTTTCTGCTGCACGAAGATGATTTCCCCATAGGAAGAAAGGTTCCCACCGAAAGAGAAGGGTTATCTCACAGAAATGAGCATTTCCACAACAGAAACTTGTATTTACCCGCAGAAAGGTGCATACTCCCAGAGAAACGTGGTCCCCTAGAGGAAAATGCGTTTCCCCCACAGGAAGGTGTATTTCCAACACAGAAAGGTCGGCACCCCAGAGCAAGGTGCATTTTCTTCCTGGAAGGTGCCTTTTAACCAGAGAAATGTATGTTTTCCAAAAGGAGATAGTGTACCACAACAGCGGGAAGAGAGCCAACAAAGAACGGTGGGTTTCCCCTACAGGAAAAAGGATTCTTGCATAGAAAGGTGCATTACGTGCCTTGGTAGGTGTGTTCCCTCATAGGATCCTGTGTTTGCCCCACAGGAAGATGGGTTTCCCTTAAGGATGGTGTGTTTCCCCCACAGGAAGAAGTGTTCCCTCACCGGAAGATGCATTTCCACCACAGGAAGGTGCATGTCCCACACAGGAAGATGCATATCCACCACAGGAAGGTGCACACTCTCAAAAAGACGTGTTCCCCTACAGGAAAATGCTTTCCCCCCACTGGAACCTGTGTTTCCAACACAGGAGGGTTCCACCCACAGGAAGGTGCCTTTCCCTCACAGGAAAGTATGTTTTCCCAAAAGGAAATAGTGTATCCGCTACAGCGCAAAGGATTCCTACACAGAAGGGTGAGTTTTCCGAACAGGAAGCAGGATTCCTGCACAGAAAGGTGCATATCCTTCCTCGGTAGATGTGTTCCATCATAGGATCCTCTGTTTGCCCCATAGGAAGATGGGTTTCCCAAAGGATG
>NW_005871088.1:1280129-1291939 GCF_000147115.1 Myotis lucifugus
AACTCTGCCCTCCACAGGAGGTACCTTGACTGATCACTTTCCATGTGCACAAAAAGGGACATCCTGAGATGCTGACCTGAGGTCTGGCTTTCCAAGTTTTTCGCTTTTTTTCTTTATCCTCTCCTGAGCATATTTTCCCATTGATTTTTTCAGGAGAGGGAAAGACAGAGAGAAACATCAATGTGAGAGAAACACATTGATGAGTTGCTTCCTGCACGCATCCCGCTCAGGGCTTGACTGGGGAGGAACCTGCAACCGAGGTACGTGCCCTTGATCAGAAATTGAACCTGGGACCCTTTGGTCTGCAGGCTGACGCTCTATCCACTGAGCAAAATGGCTAGGGCCATTTTTCCCATTTATGCAGGAGAAAATAAAATGGGACAAGTGGTCCTAGCTGGTTTGGCTCAGTGGATAGAGCATCGGCCTGTGGACTGAAGGGTCCCGGGTTCGATTCCAGTCAACGGCACATGCCTGGGTTGTGGGCTTGGTCCCCAGTAGGGGGCGTGCAGGAGGCAGCCAATCCATGATTCTCTCTCATCATGGAGAGCAATAGAAACATCTTGCCCTGGCTGGTTTGGCTCAGTGGATAGAGCATTGGCCTTTGGACTAAAGGGTCCCGGGTTCGATTCCAGACAAGGGCACGGACCTGAGTTGCAGGCTCGAGCCCTGGCCCTGGTCAGGGAGCATGCGGGAGGCAACCCATCGATGTGTCTCTCTCACAGTTGATGTTTCTCTGTCTCTCCCCTTCCATTCTACTTTCTCTTAAAAAATCAGTAGAGCCCTGGCTGGTGTTGCTCAGTGGATAGAGCGTCAGCTATGAACTAAAAGGTTGCAGGTTTGACTCCCAGTCAGGGCACATGGCTGGGTTGTGGGCTCGATCCCCCGTAGGGGGTGTACAGGAGGCAGCTGATCCGTGATTCTCATCATTGATGTTTCTATCTCTCTCTCTCTCTCTCTCTCCCTTCCTCTTTAAAATCAATAAAAACATATATATTTTTTAAAATCAATGAGAAAATATCCTCGGGTGAGGATTAACAAACAAACAAAAAAATGATGTTCACACATAATGTTTTTTTGGGGGTCCATGAGCCCATTGCAGACCCCTCCTGGCATAGGGGACCCAGGCACATCTTACTGGCTTTTGGCCTAAGCCACCATCTGTCTGTATCCTAGACTGACCCCCTGAACCCCCAGCCATATTTCTGGGTCACCCAATAAGAGGGTCCCTTCTGGACTCAACCACAGGGCATGAACCCCTCCTTGTCACTTTATTTTCAACCCCATTGGGGTGGGTCTGTACGGCCCCAGCTGCCAGCCACCCCCAATCTTGGGATGTCACCCCCAGAGGTCAGCCTGCTTGCTCTCACTGCTGTGGGTGTCCATCATGCACTCCTCCTTTGCGACAGTAGGGAGTGCTGTTGTCACATGGGCCAGCCCCATAAGCACAGGGCAATGCAGCTCCCAGCATTCCTTGCGCAGACTCCTAATATGCTGGTCCCATAGAACCTGCAAAAACAAAACAAACAAAACCCACAGGTTGGGGATCCTGGTTTGCATGGGCCCAGCGGTCCCTAGGGATCCATATGAACACACAGGCCAGGAGCTCGAAGTTCACACTTAGACATTCATTCCTTTGGCTATGTCTGTGCACATTTCACACTTAGACATTCATTCCTTTGGCTATGTCTGTGCACATGTCACACTTAGACATTCATTCCATTGGCTATGTCCGTGCACATTTCACACTTAGGATATGTCCATTCACATTTCACATTTAGACATTCATTCCTTTGGCTATGTCTGTGCATATTTCACACTTAGACATTTATTTTTTTTGGCTATGTCTGTGCACATTTCACACAGACATTCATTCCTTTGGCTATGTCTGTGCACATTTCACACTTAGACATTCATTCCTTTGGCTATGACTGTGCACCTTTAATATATAGACATTCATTCCTTTGGCTATGTTTGTGCACATTTCACAATTAGACATTCATTTTTTGGCTATGTCTGTGCACACTTCACACTTAGACATTCATTCCTTTGGCTATGTCCATGCACATTTCATACATAGACATTCATTCTTTTGGCTATGTCTGTGCACACATCACACTTAGACATTCATTCTTTTGTCTGCTGGAGTTCTTGTCCCAGCATCAAGAAGGGTTCAGGAATCTGGAAAAGGCTGTGCATAGATGACATAAGAATCCAGAGACTAATAAAGAGTCCGGAGATGAGATATAATTTTGAAAGGCATTGGGGGTCAGACGACCTTCAGCTAAAGGAACTGAAGACTACCTCCTTGTCTAGGACCCTTGCTTTTATTATCACAATTTATCTTAAGGCGGCAGTTCTAAACCTGTGGGTCTGGACCCCTTTGGAAGTCGAACGACCCTTTCATAGGGGTCGCCTAAGACCATCCTGCATATCAGATATTTACATTAGGATTCATAACAGTAGCACATTACAGTTATGAAGTAGCAACGAAAATAATTTTATGGTTGGGTCACAACATGAGGAACTGTATTTAAAGGGCCAGAAGGTTGAGAACCACTGTAAGGCAAGGTGGAGATAATACACTTCAAAGTGTAAGGTTTCAAAGGGTACAGATGCATTGTCAGTTTGGGGAATAGCCTACAGCTGTTCAGGTGTTTGGCCAACAGGAGACAATAAAATGCCCTGAGCTTTCTGGCAGCAAATGATTATCCTATTCAGGTTTGGTGGAAGTGCCGTTTAGCCATTCCCAATAGGTGACTACATGTGTGACTCCACCCTGTTGAGTCCCCAAGTCTCATCAACCTTTTGATGAAACTTGAAATTATGACATGCTGAAATTGGTGTCCTGCATCTCGCCCTTTTTGATTTTTTAAATTTAACAAGAATGTATGTTTTAAGATATTTATATTCAATGGAAAGGACAGAGTTCTATCATGTCCCTTTAAATTGTTGCCAGGCATTAAAGGAATCAGTTTGCAGTAAATTTCTTTTTGGGCCAACAGTTCTTAGAGTCCCAATTTCAATGTCCAACAGTTTCTTATGTGTACATGTCAGCAATGATATTTCAGTTCTGGATGGTGGACAAATGGTGGCAATTCAGGTCCGACACTCTCTGGTTTGGTCCTGGGCAACTTGCAGAGACGCACAGCTGCTGACTACTAGTATGGCAAGGCGTCTTCATCATCTTTATTTCTGGACTGTTTCTCTTCTGTTGTTCTGGGGCCACTGCTTATTTCTGTGGCTGGAGCAGTCCCATCAGTTCCTCTCTGGAATCCGTTGTTGCAGGAATCCATATGGGCTTGGAGGAGTTTTCTGGAAATACACAAACATATTCTCGACCAAAGGTTAATAAAGGAATCTTTTTTATAAATTAGACTTAGAATCCTTTTAATTTTTTGCCCAAACGATTTTCCTTTGGCTTATTTTGACACCATATGTGTTTTCATGGGTGTCTTGTTATTAGCATTACAAGTGAAAAATAATTTTCAAAGTAAAAAATTTTTTGATGTAATTAAGGCTTTTACTTACAAGGCATTATTCCACTATCCCCCCTTTTTTTATTTAAATATTAGGAGGCTTGTGGAAACTTTTCAATGCAGTCTTTTTTTTTAATTAAATCTTTATTGTTCAGATTATTACATTTGTTCCTCTTTTTTCCCCCCATAACTCCCCTCCTTCCAGCTCCCACCCCACCCTCCGCCCTCACTCCCCACCCACTGTCCTCATCCATAGGTGCACGATTTTTGTCCAGTCTCTTCCCGCATCTCCACACCCCTTTTCTCCCCAAGAATAGTCAGTCCATTCCCTTTCTATGTCCCTGATTCTATTATAATCACCAGTTCATTCTGTACATCAGGTTATTTATTCACTTGATTCTTAGATTCACTTGTTGATAGATGCGTATTTGTTGTTCATAATTTGTATCTTTACCTTTTTCTTCTTCTTCCTCTTCTTAAAGGATACCTTTCAGCATTTCATATATACTGGTTTGGTGGTGATGAACTCCTTTAGCTTTTCCTTATCTGTGAAGCTCTTTATCTGACCTTCAATTCTGAATGATAGCTTTGCTGGATAAAGTAATCTTGGTTGTAGGTTCTTGGTATTCATCACTTTGAATATTTCTTGCCACTCCCTTCTGGCCTGCCAAGTTTCTGTTGAGAAATCAGCTGACAGTCGTATGGGTACTCCCTTGTAGGTAATTGAGTCTCTTTCTCTTGCTGCTTTTAAGATTCTCTCTTTGTCTTTTGCTCTTGGCATTTTAATTATGATGTGTCTTGGTGTGGTCCTCTTTGGATTCCTTTTGTTTGGGGGTTCTCTGTGCTTCCTGGACTTGTAAGTCCATTTCTTTCATCAGGTGGGGGAAGTTTTCTGTCATTATTTCTTCAAATAGGTTTTCAATATCTTGCTGTCTCTCATCTTCTGGTACCCCTATAATTCTGATGTTGGTGCGTTTGAAACTGTCCCAGAGGCTCCTTACACTATCTTCGTATTTTCGGATTCTTTTTTCATTTTGCTTTTCCGGTTGGGTGTTTTTTGCTTCTTCGCATTTCAAATCTTTGACTTGATTCTTGCGCTCCTCTGGCCTGCTGTTGGGTGCCTGTATAATATTCTTTATTTCAGTCAGTGAATGCTTAATTTCTAGTTGGTTCTTTATCACTACATCGAGGGTCTCACTAAATTTCTTGAGGGTCTCACTACATTTATCGGCAGTCTCACCAGTCTTTTTGAGGGTCTTATTAAATTTATCGGCGGTTTCTAGAAAGTTCTTGAAAAACTTTAAAAGTGTGGTTTTGAACTCTATATCCAGTCGTTTGCTTTTCTCCATTTCTGTAATTTGTGACCTGTTTCTTTGTCTCCACATTTTTTATGCTTCCCTGTGTTGGTAGAGTGGCTTTGTGTGCAGGTGCCGAGCCAGGGATTGATGTGAACTACAGAGGAAACACCTTTTCTGACCACTCATTGGCTAAGCTCCCTGTATGCCTCTGGTAATATTCTTAGTAACTTGGGTAATATGAATCCAAGAAGGTAATGTAGGGTTTTTCCACCTCACTCCTGGAGAAAAAAGTGAAGGTCTGCTGCTGGAGGGGCTAAGAAATATCATATCCTGCCCTAGCCGGTTTGGCTCAGTAGATAATGCCTCGGCCTGCCTACCACAGGGTCTGGGTTTAATTCTGACCAAGGGCATGTACCTAAGTTGCAGGCTCTTCCCTGGCTGGGGCCCAGGTCAGCGCTCATGGGGGAGGCAACCAATCAAAGTGTTCCTCTCACTTTGATGTTTCTCTCCGTCTTTCCCTTTCTCTTCCACATTCTCTAAAAAATCAATGGAAACATATCCTCAGGTGAGGATGAAAAAAAATAATGAAGAAATGTCATATCCTATGAAAGACACATCTTGAAAATGCCTAAAGAAAGTTGTCATTTTTTCATGGTGAAGGGACTGGAGTCCGTATTGATGAAAACACCTTGGTGGCTGTGGTGACTGGCAGTGGCTGCAGCAGCGGGGTGATGGGGCTGGCGCCTTCCCCTGATTGCCTCCCACAAGGGGAGGCCAGACTTCGGCTTAGGCCTGCTCCCCTGCTCTGTGCACCTTGTGCACCGGGCTTCTAGTTTTTCTATAAGATGAATCATCAATAAAAAATTGGCTACAGAGAGTAAATGATACGAATTACTTAAAAATTAATAGCAAGAACTTAATTTTACATAAACTTTCAAACAGGCAAAAATAGAAATTATTTACCTTTATACTAGGCCTACTATGATTAATTATAGCTTTTTAGATGTTTGAAGGAAACCTTGACCTTATTATTTCCTTGCAGAGTAATTTCCAGACTACAACAAGCAACCTGCAACTTATATACAACAGGCATGATTACTTTTTGGATGTTGACTGATAGTGCCAGGCCATGTCACACAAAACTACTACTTTTACGGTCATGGTGACTATTATTACAGTCAGATTTGGTATTTAAAAAAATTTTTAGTTTATTCTGTAAATATTAGTGAAAGAGATTTAAAAATTTTTAAATTTCTCCTTATTATTAAATTTAAAATAATATTTTTAAACAGAATTCCCTTTCGGTTTATTTGCATATACAGAGGGATCATGGGAAGCCTTCAG
Organism: Myotis lucifugus; assembly: GCF_000147115.1. NCBI lineage: Eukaryota > Metazoa > Chordata > Mammalia > Chiroptera > Vespertilionidae > Myotis > Myotis lucifugus. Next base: position 1,286,248 of record NW_005871088.1, read on the forward strand.
TAACTTTTAGACTTTACTAAGATAAATTGCTTACAAAGATATTGGCTTCTCATATAACTTAAATTATATGAAACTTTGATTATATTTTAAAAACTAATTTATTAAGTAATTTAAGTAGGTATTTTTTAAAATATCTTTATTGATTTCAGAGAGGAAGGGAGAGGGAGATTGACACATCATAGATCATAGATGAGAGAGAATCATTGATCGGTTGCCTCCTGCACACCCCCTACGAGGGATCGAGCCCACAACCCAGGCATGTGCCCTTGACCAGAATCAAACCCGAGACTCTTCAGTCTGCAGGCCGACATTCTATCCACTGAGCCAAACAGGCTTGGGCTAAGTAGGTATTTTTATTGATAAAGCAATGCATGTAAATTTAGTAAACGTTTACATCTGATTCACAAGGCACAAACGCTGCCCCACCTCCAGCCTAATTTAAAATGCAGGTGGCTAGGGCTTTTGTCTTTTAAATTGCATCTTAAAATTCCACTGTTGGGTTTTAAGAAATATTGTTACTTTATTTAAGAAATGTTTTAACTTGTTTTGTCCATCCTTAGAGGCCAAAATTTTCATAACATTTAAGATATATGAATATAAGTAAAATATATTTATTTTTATTTGATAAACCTTTCTATGTGATTTCAAGTATATTAACTTTGGTTAAATTCAAAAATATTTCCTTTAAGAGTAACTTTTGAAAACATTTCAGGGCCCGTGAAATGCCTCAAGGTTATTCCTTGGTTATAGTTTTGAAATTCAATTTGAAAGACCATGAGATATATATATATATATATATATATATATATATATATATAATTTAAAGATTATATACTTTTCCTAAAATATCAATTGCCAAAACCAGTTTGGCTCAGTGGATAGAGCGTCGGCCTGCGGACTGAAAGGTCCCAGGTTTGATTCTGGTCAAGGGCATGTACCTTGGTTGTGGGCACATCCCCAGTAGGAGATGTGCAGGAGGCGGCTGATCAATGTTTCTCTCTCATCGATGTTTCTAACTCTCTATCTCTCTCCCTTCCTCTCTATAAAAAAATCAATAAAATATATTTTTAAAAAAGATTTAAAAAATATCAATTAAATTTAAACTGGTTTTTGTATTAAAAATTTCAGCTGGGATCACAGAATTAATCCTCTTTAATTAGACCAATAAGCAATATATTTTGAATTCTTAATTATTTTCAGAGAAAACACAAGATTTTCTTAAAAATAAATTTCTATACTTTAGGCATTTAGTTACCACAATTATAATTTCTCCCAATTTCTTCCAAAAGCTTTTAGATCTGGCAAGTCAAATATTTAGCATTTCTTTAGATTAATAATGTTAGGTTAGGTGGCTCAGGAGGCGGCGTAGGAAATAAAGAGAGTCAAGTAAATCAGAAAAGAAAGAAAAGGAAAGGTTTTATTCTGCGTCCTCGGGTGACCCACAAACCCCAAAGACTGGGCCTGTGGATTCACGCCAACAGGGAGGGGGGCGCTTTTTTTATATTGCGGTTGGGTGAGGGGGAGGGACATGAGCTGAAGAATTTCCCGCCACAGGGGGTCGGCAAGGTATTCAGGAAGGAGTCAGTATCTGTGTGGGGGTTGTTGTGGATTCAGGGAGAAGCCGGTATCTGTGTCTGGCACGCTGATCTGTTAGAAATTCCAGGGAGAGTCCATTATCTCGTCATGCATCTGATCCTGGGCTCCCTCCAACCTAACATTAATATTCCAATTTCTTTATAATTTTGCCTTCTTATCAAATTTTTCCCCATAATAATGTGACTTAAACACAAAGTATCACCCATGCACTTACAGATCCACAGGCATCCGAAGCTAACATGGGCTCTACCCATAGTTAATCTTACCACCATTACTGGTGCTGTTTCCGCTCAGGAGAATGCTTCTTTTCCAGATGCCCCACTTTGGGCGTCCATTTATGCTGGGGTTCTTGTCCCAGCATCAAGAAGGGTTCAGGAATCTGGAAAAGGCTGTGCATAGATGACATAAGAATCCAGAGACTAATAAAGAGTCTGGAGACGAGATATAATTTTGAAAGGCATTGGGGGTCAGAGGACCTTCAGCTAAAGGAACTGAAGACTACTTCCTTGTCTAGGACCCTTGCTTTTATTAAAACAATTTGTCCTAAGGCAAGGTGGAGATAGTACATTTCAAAGGGTAAGGTTTCAAAGGGTACAGAAGCATTGTCAGTTTGAGGAATAGCCTACAGCTTTTCAGGTGTTTGGCCAACAGGAGGCAATAAAATGCCCTGAGCTGTCTGGCAGCAAAGTATTATCCTATTCAGGTTTGGGGGAGGTGCAGTTTAGCCGTTCTCAACAGGTAACTACATGTGTGACTCAACCCTGTTGAGTCCCCAAGTCTCATCAACCTTTTGATGAAACTCTTGAAATTATGACATGCTGGAATTGGTTCCTGGCATTTGTCTATGTCTGTGCACATTTCACACTTAGACATTCATTCCTTTGCCTATGCCTTTGCACATTTCACATTTAGACATTCATTCCTTTGGCTATGTCTGTGTACACCTCACACTTAGACATTCGTTCCTTTCACTGTGTCTGTGCACATTTCACACTTTGACATTCATTTCTTTGGCTATGTCTGTGCACATTTCACACTTAGACATTCATTCCTTTGGCTCTTTGCACATTTCACATTTAGACATTCGTTTCTTTGGCTCTTTCTTTGTACACATCACATTTAGACATTCATTTCTTTTGCTATGTCTGTGCACATTTCACACATAGACATTCATTCTTTTGGCTATGTCCCTACACATTTCACATAGACATTCATTCCTTTGGCTATGTCTCTGCACATTTCACTCTTTGACATTCATTCCCATTGCATATGTTTGTGCACATTTTGCCGGAAGCCGGTCCATCCTTGCTGCTTGACACAGTCGCTGCAGGGAAGAAACATCTGCACAGCATATGTTTCAAGGGACCTGGTGTATATGGCATACTGTTCTTAATATGTTTGCTCCCCTTCTTAGCGCTATGTGTTCTAACCAGGGCCACCTCCCTGAGAAAGGTTGTTTCCCCAGGTGGGGATGTTTCCCTGGAGTTAGGGATTAACGGGACTAAGGAAGGGAATAAATCAGTAAAACCCCCTAGTGTTACAGAAATACCATGTACTACTTATGAAGAACTTAGACTTAGATTGTTGGCAATAAATTTGGGACTTGCTAAGTCCACATCCCCAGGGGTCTACCCACCAGAGAAAGTACCAAAGCCTATGCCCCTGAAAACTCGCTGCCACAAGGCAGTCCCAAGGAAGACCACCAGCAAGGCTAAAAGGACATAACCTTTACTTGGGCCATAGAATAGGATAATCTCCTTCAGTTACTTCCTTGTAGCTTAACAGTAGAATAGTGACCTTGGAATGGAGATAACAAACTACCCCTAACCTTTGGAATAGAATGGATAGGATTAAAATCAACTGAGCTAGATAGAGATAAGGTTTTTAGCAAAGGTCAGATAAGAAACTATAAACATAATACAAGGAACTGTAGAAGGTCAAAGGAGGACCCAAAACATACCATGATATAGAGGCATGCTTATAGAATCGAGTAGTATAAATACAGCTGTAACAGGACAATAAAAAAGAACCCAACTATGCTGATGATCTGAACGCTGTCTTCGTGTCCTTCATTCTTCGCCGATGCGGTCCACACCTTTGGGAACCCCTGGACCGCTGGGGCTGGGCCCCGGCAACATTTCACACTTAGAAATTCATTCCTTTGGCTATGTCTGTGCACATTTCACACTCAGACATTCATTTCTTTGGCTATGTCTATGTACACTTCACACTTAGACATTCATTCCTTTGGCTATGTCTGTGCACATTTAATACTTAGACATTCATTCCTTTGGCTATATCTGTGCACATTTCACACTTTGACATTCATTCCTTTGCCTATTTCCGTGTACATGTAACACTTAGACATTCGTTCCTTTGGCTATGATCAGGCAGGCAGAGTGCTTTGGGGTGATCAGGCAGGCATAGGTGGTTAGTGGCGATCAGGCAGGCAGAGGAGCAGTTAGGGGAATCAGGTAGGCAGATGGAGGTTGTTAGGGGTGATCAGGCAGGTAGGCAGAGGTGGTTTGGGGGATCAGGCAGTCAGGCATGTGGTTAGAGGTGATCAGGCAGGCAGAGGGGTTTAGTGTTGATCAGGCAGGCAGAGGCAGTTTAGGGGCAATCAGGCAGGCAGGCAGAGGCGGTTAGGGGCAATCTGACGGGCCAGCAGATTGACTAGTGTTGATTAGGCAGGCAAATGTGGTTAGGGGCCATCAGGCAGGCAGAGTGTTTAGGGGCAATCAGGCAGTAAGGCAGGCAGAGGTGGTTAGGGACAATATGACAGGCACAAAGAGTAGTTAGTGTTGATTAGGCAGGCAAAGGCAGTTATGGGCGATTGGGCAGGAAGAGTGTTTAGGCGCAATCAGGCTGATCAAGGTGGTTAGGGATGATCAGGCAGGCTGAGGTGGTTAAGAGCTAACAGATAGGCAGGTTGGGAAGGTTAGGTGTGATCCAGCAGGCAGAGGCGGTTAGGTGTGATTAGGCAGGCAGAATGGTTGGGGCAATCAGGCAGGCAGAGGCGGTTAGGGGCTTTCAGGCAGGCAGAGGCCGTTTGGGTGATCAGGCAGGCAGGCAAATGGTTAGGACTGATCAGGCAAGCAGGGGAGCAGTTAGGGCAGACTGAGGTGGTTAGGGGCGATCAGGCAGGCAGAGTGTTTAGGGGTGATCAGGCAGGAAGAGGCAGTTAGGGGCGATTAGGCAGGCAGGCAGTCAGAGGCGGTTATGGGCACTCTGACTGGCAAGCAGTGTGGTTAGTGTTGATTAGGCAGGCAAAGGCAGTTAGGGGCAATCAGGCAGAAAGAGTGTTTAGGGGCGATCAGACAGGCAGAGGTGGTTAGGGGCCATCAGGCAGGCTGGTAGAGACGGTTAGGGGTGCTCTTGAAGGAAGAAGCGCTAAGGGGTGATCAGGCAGGCAGACGTGCTTAGGGGCTCAGGCAAGCAAAGGTGATTTGAATGATCAGGCAGGCAGGCAAGTGGTTAGGGCTGATAAGGCAGGCAGGTGAGAGGTTGGGGTGATCAGGCAGTCAGAGGCGGTTAGGGGAATCAGGGAAGCAAAGTGGTTGGGGCGATTAGGCAGGCAGAGGTGGTTAGGGGCAATCATGAAGCCCGAGGCTGTTTGAGTGATTAGCCAGGCAGGCAAGTGGTTAGGGGCGATATGGCAGGCAAACTGGTAATGGGTTATCAGGCAGCAGAGGTGGTTAGTGTTGATCAGGCAGGCAGAGGAGCTTAGGGGCAATCTGATAGGCAGTCAGAGTGGTTAGGGCTGATCAGGCAGGCAGAGGCAGATAGGGGCGATCAGGCAGGCAGAGTGTTTAGGGTGATCAGGCAGGCAGAGTATTTAGGGGCAATCAGGCTGGTAGAGGTTGTTAGGGGTGATCAGGCAGGCAGAGGTGGTTAGAGGCGATCAGGCAGGCAGAGTGCTTAGGGGTGATCAGGCAAACAGAGATGGTTAGGGGGATCACGTAGGCAGAGTGGTTAGGGGTGATCAGGCAGGCAGAGGCGGTTAGGGGCAATCATTCAGACAGGTGGTTTGTGTGATCACACAAGCAGGCATGTAGTTAGGGGCGATAAGGCAGGCATAATGTTAGGGGTGTTCATG
>NW_005871088.1:1292128-1294503 GCF_000147115.1 Myotis lucifugus
CAGAGGTGGTTAGGGGCCATCAGGAAGGCAGGTAGAGACGGTTAGGGGTGCTCTTGAAGGAAGAGGCGCTAAGGGGTGATTAGGCAGGCAGAGTGGTTAGTGGTGATCAGGCAGACAGGTAGAGTGTTTAGGTGTGATCAGGCAAGCAGAGGAGTAGTTAGGCGAATCAGGCAGGCAGACGGAGGTGGATAGGGGTGATCAGGCAGGTAGGCAGAGGTGGTTTGGGGGATCAGGTAGGCAGAGGCTAATTGGGCAATCAGGCAGGCATGCATGTAGTTAGAGGTGATCAGGCAGGCAGAGGGGCTTAGTGTTGATCAGGCAGGCAGAGGCAGTTAGGGGTGATCAGGCAGGCAGAAGCGGATAGGGGCAATCAGGAAGGAAGAGTGTCTAGGGGCGATCAGGCTGGTAGAGGTGATTAGGAATAATCAGGCAGGCTGAGGTGGTTAGGGGCAATCAGGCAGGCAGGCAGAATCAGTTAGGGGCAATCTGATAGAGAAGCAGAGTGGTTAGTGTTGAGTAGACAGGCAAAGGCAGTTATGGGCAATCAGCCTGGTAGAGGTGGTTAGGGATGACCAGGCAGGCTGAGGTGGTTAAGGGCTAACAGGTAGGCAGGTTGGGAAGGTTAGGTGTGATCCGGTAGGCAGAGGCACTTAGGGGCTTTCAGGAAGGCAGAGGCGGTTTGAGTGATCAGGCAGGCAGGCAAGTAGTTAGGGCTGATCAAGCATGTAGGTGAGAGTTAAGGACAATCAAGTAGGCAGAGGTGGTTAGGGGAATCAGGCAAGCAGAATGTTTGGGGTGATCAGGCAGGCAGAGGCTGTTAGGAGCAATCATGAAGCCTGAGGCTGTTTAAGTGATCAGCCAGGCAGGCAAGTGGTTTGGAGCAATATGGAAGGCAAACTGGTGATAGGTTATCAGGCAGGCAGAAGTGGTTAGTGTTGATCAGGCAGGCAGGCAGAGGAGCTTAGGGGCAATCTGACAAGCAGTCAGAGTGGTTAGGGCTGATCAGGCAGGCAGGTGAGAGGTTTGGGATGATCAGGCAGGCAGAGGCCGTTAGGGGGATCAGGCAAGCAGAATGGGTGGGGCTATCAGGCAGGCAGAGGCAGTTAGGGGCAATCATGCAGGCAGAGGCTGTTTGGCCGATCACTGATATTTTATACATCCACTATATATTGACCCACCTATAAAAGCCATATAAGTTAATCAATGTCACCCCAATCAATTTAATTAACCAATATTAAGAAATAAAAAGTAATATAGTAAACTTATTTTTAGGTATGGTTAAAAATAACACATTTTCTAAAATTTCAAATATTTCATTTAAATTGTTTATGATTTTTCAATAATAAATACATGAAAAAATAAATTGCTGGAGTTGCTGTAATCAAACTAAAATCTTTTGTACTTAGTAACATACATAATACATAGATAGCTACAGCATATTTTATTTGTCTGAAACTTATGCAAAGTAAACATCTTGAAATTTAACATTCTACAACTTTTAATACATTTTTATCTAAAATTGCAGCTTAAGTTTCATAAGTGCACATTCCCAACTGGGTTAGAATCTCATTATGTCATCAATTGCTATTACAGGAACATTTGAAATTCTAAATTCTGAAGGCGAATGTGTAAGTGAAAATTTCTACTGCTGTCTCGCACAGTAGAACCTATGAACTGAAAAAAATAAGGTGAAACATCTATTGTGCTTATATCTTATCTACTAATTCCATTTTGGTATTTATAGTGTAGACTTGAAAAGATTATTGACTCATTGTACCAGTACATTGTCATTATATGTGGTAAATTAATTTGATCTATTTTAGTCGTATTTTTCACTACTAATAGTCAATATTAATACTTCTAACTGGCTCATGTAATATAATATATAGTTTATATGTATATTATTCTTTAAATAATCTTATAATCCTATATATTAAAAGGCCAGCGACTGAAACAGTGAAACGACCAGAACGACCAGAGACTAGAACGACCAGGGCCCCTCATCCCAGCCAGCTGCCTACAAGCAAGCGGTTAGGGGCTATCAGGCAGGCAAGTGAGCAGTTAGGGGCGATCAGGCAGGCAGATTGCTTAGGGGTGATCAGGCAGGCAGGCAGAGTACTTAGGGGTGATCAGGCAGGCAGAGTGGTTAGGGTGACCAAGAAAGCAGAGGCAGTTTTGGGTGATCAGCAGACAGGCAGTGGTATTAGAGCAATCAGCCAGCCAGAGTGGTTATGGGTGATCACGCAGGCAGAGGTGTTAGGGGCATCAGGCAGGCCACAGAATGGTAATGCTGATCGGCAGGCAGGCGAGAATTAAGGCGATCAGGAGCCGAGGCATTAAGGTGACCAGGAAGCAGCTCATGGTTAGGTTATCGG
>NW_005871088.1:1294603-1349537 GCF_000147115.1 Myotis lucifugus
GCAGGCCAGCAGAATGGTTAGTGCTGATCAGCGCAGGCAGGCGAGAAGTTAGGGGCGATCAGGCAGGCAGAGGCTATTAGGGGTGACCAGGGAGGCAGGCATAGTGGTTAGGGTTTATCAGGCAGACAGAAGCAGTTATTGGCAATCAGACAGGCAGAGTGCTTAGGGTAGATAAGGCAGTGAGCGGCGGTTAGGGGGATCAGGCAGGCAGAGTGGTTAGGGGTGGTCAGGAAGGCAAAGTGCTTAGTGGTGATCAGGCAAACAGAGATGGTTAGGGGGATCACGCAGGCAGAGTGCTTAGGGGTGGTCAGACAGGCAGAGTGGTTAGGTCTGATCACGCAGGCATGCAGAGGTGGTTAGGGGCGTTCAGGCAGGCCAGCAGAGTTCTTAGTGCTGATCAGGCAGGCAGGCGAGAGGTTTGGGGCAATCAGGCAGGCAGAGTGGTTAGGGGCGACCAGGCAGGCAGAGGCAGGTAGGGGTGATCAGGCAGGCCGGCCTAGTGGATGGGGTGATCAGGCAGGCACTGCGGTAAGGGGCGATCAGGCAGATAGATTGCTTAGGGGTGATCAGGCAGGCAGAGGTGGTTAGGGGTGGTCAGGCAGAGTGTTTAGGGGCGATCAGGCAGGCATAGGTGTTTAGGGGCGATCAGGCAGGCATAGGTGGTTTAGGGCGATCAGGCAGGCTGAATCAGTTAGCGTGATCAGGCACGCAGAGACAGTTAAGGGTGATCAGGCAGGCAGGATCATTTAAGGCAGTGGCAAACTCATTAGTCAACAGGGCCAAATATCAACAGTACGATTGAAATTTCTTTTGAGAGCCAAATTTTTTAAACTTAAACTATATAGGTAGGTACATTGTTATTAACTTAATTAGGGTACTCCTAAGGCTTAGGAAGAGCCACACTCAAGGGGCCAAAGAGCCGCATGTGGCTCACGAGCTGCAGTTTGCTGACCACGGGTTTAGGGCTATTAGGCATGCAGTGTAATTAGTGGCAATCAGGCCGGCATAGGCATTTAGGGGCAATCAGGCAGCCAGGCAAGTGGTTAGGGGTGTTCAGGCAGGCAGATTGGTTAGGGCCAATCTGGCAGGTAGGCTAGTGGGTAGAGATGATCAGGCAGACAGAGATGTTTAGGTATGATCAGGCAGGCAGGCTAGTGGTTAGGGGTGACCAGGCAGGCAGTAGATTAGTTAGGGGCCAGCTTCCCGTATTGTGAGAGGGATGTTCGAATGCCAGTTTAGGTCCGATCTGCAGCAGGATCCGGCCTAAACCAGCAGTCGAACATCCCTCGATGGGTCCCGGATTTCGAGAGGATGCAGTCTGGGCTGAGGGCCCCCTTTCTCCCGTAGACGAATATCATGCACTAGGCCTGTAGTATCTATATAATAAAAGCCTAAGTAACCGTTACAGCAGAATGACCAGAATGACCAGTTGCTATGATGCGCACTGAACACCAGGGGGCAGACATTGAATGCAGGAGCTGCGCCCTGGTGGTCAGTGCACTCTTAAATGGGGAGTGCCGCTCAGCCAGAAGCCGGGCTCACAGTTGGCAAGCACAGCAGTGGTGGTGGGAGCCTCTCTGCCTTCACAGCAGTGCTAAGGAGCAGCAAGCAGTTGGGCAGTAAGGAGCAAGGGTTCCCGGACTGCAAAAAGGATGTCCGACTGCTGGCTTGGGCCCGATCCCCGTAAGGAGCAGGCCTAAGCCGGCAGGCAGACATCCCCCAAGGGGTCCTGGACTGAGGGCACAGGCTGGGCTGAGGACCCCCCAACTCAGTGCATGGATTTCGTGCACCGTGCCTTAAGTTTAAAAACATTTCTTCTATTTATATTTTTTCTTAAATTTATGTCTACTTTTATATGTTTGGGTTTTTAGAAGGGAAAGAAGTAAGGTTTATAGGGCCTTCTCCATATTAAAACAATGATACTATGGAGAACATATTATCTGCTAATATTCGTATATACAAATTTTAGGTCATAAGACTAATCTGTGACATAAAACATTTTTATAGCACTTCGTTATATAATTCTTGAACTATAACAGTTTTTATATGTTAAGTTTTAGAAATACACTTATTTCACATATTTTATTGACTTGCTTTTGTTTTAATTATTTTATAGTGTATATACTTTTCCATCTTATTAATATTGTTTTATAAAACATAGGAATATTTATTTGTAATAACTATGATACAATGACAGCACCATTTAATTTTTAATATTTGATTAGTTTGTTTTTTAATTTTTACCTGTGAGTGACATTTTAGCTATTAAAACTATTCAACAATCATCAGTATGTTTACATACTACCATAGCTGTCTTCTCACAATCAGTTATTTCCTGAGTACTATTTGTTCTGAAATAATCATAGGAAGTGATTGATTGAATGTACTGAAAAGTGATGTTAGCAAACTGGTGTACTAGGTAGATATAGACCTTAGTTCCTCCATACATAGTGAGTTAACAACAATATATGGACCAGAATTCCTTCCTGAGAACATTAAAGATCATCTAAGAAGAAGCTACAGTACCCAAGTCCCTGTAAACTCAGAAACAGAGTCCAGATAAAAGATGAGAAAATGAGTTTACTTTTGTGTACTAGCTTGTACTCATCCCCATGGTGCTCTTTTATAAGAAGGGAAACAACAGGGTTGGCGATGTGTTCAACATTCTGCTTTGTCTGGGGGCTTCCTAGAAATTAGTTTCTGGCTTGCCTGACTGGGATCAGTGACAGACCAATAGGCTATGTGGAAGTTGTAGTTGAAAATAGAGGCAAGCACCACCTTATGTCAGAGCTGGAGTTTTTTGTTTGTTTGTTTGTTTGTTTGTTTGTTTTTAGTCCATTTGATTTTTTTTTTTTGCTCTCAGTTTTTATTCTACCAAGCAGATTTATAGCAATTCTACAGGTGGTAGTTAGACACTCATTTCATATACTTCTTGTAATAAGACTGTATTTCCCTAAACTTGACCCTTAGCATGTCTTTTATTCTTTTTTTTAAATTTTTTTTTTTGCTTAAAGCATTACAAAGGGTATTACATATGTGTCCTTTTTTTTCCCCACCCTTGACAATACCCCGGCTTCCCCTACCCCCCAGTGTCTTATGTTCATTGGTTATGCTCATATGCATGCATACAAGCCCTTCAGTTGATCTCTTACCCCCCTCCCTCCTGCCCCGCAACCCTCCCCGGCCTTCCCGCTGCAGTTTGACAATCTGTTTGAGGCAGCTCTGCCTCTGTATCTATTATTGTTCAAAAGTTTATAATGGTCTCTATTATCCATGAATGAGTGAGATCATGTGGTATTTTTCCTTCATTGACTGGCTTATTTCACTTAGCATAATCAGAGCTGGAGTTTTATAGGCAGGAAGAAAAGGAACAAAAATAAGAATAGGTTTGAGAAATCCTAAGACTGCTAGCGGGGTGATTAGTGAAAGTTTTTTTCAGAAATCCCATATAAGTGGTTGGACTTTAAAATGCCCAAATCTCAGCAATGATTACAACGTATACAAGGAAACATACAAAAAAATGCCCCAATCAGTGTAACAATATGAAACTCTAGAAACCAACCCTAAAAAAATTCAGATCCCCTCTAGGTCCATTCGTACTGTCATAAAGGTAAGATATTCTTATTTTTTTTATAGCAGAGTAGTTTTTAGATTTGTAAATGTAGCACAACTTTTTAATCTACTGACCTGATACAGGTTTATCAAAAACATATACATCAATTAAAGATTCATATATACAGACAACAATATGGTGACTACCACAGTGAAAGGAAGGTGAGGGCATGTAAAGCAGATAAATTGTGGATAAATGATGGCTGGAGAAAACTAGAATTTGGAGGTAAACACACAATATTATATACAGAAGATGTATTATAGAATGCTACACTTGAAAGATATATAATTTTAACCAATGTGATTCCAATAATTTAATTTAAAAATGAAATTCAGATCTGAAGTTACCTCATAAAGAATTTAAAACAACTTTTTGAAAATAATCAATGATGGTTCACAAACAAAATTAGAAAGGATAATAATAAAAAATTAACATAGAAAGGATAATAATAAAAAATTGTGGAGCTAAGAAATATAATAATCCAGGAAAAAATATTACTGGATGGGTTCAGTTTTTATAAGATGGCAGAATCAGTGAAATTGAATTAGATCATTTTGAATAATTGTCAGAGGTACAGTACAAAAAAAATAATAAAAAAATGAAGAGATCCCAAAGCCAATGGGCTCCATAGAAAACCTGAGTGGATTGTGCAAAACAACAAAAAACAACAACCTCATAGACACAGACTGTATGGTGATTACCAGAGGGAAGGAGGGATTACAAAAGTTAGAAGAAGGTAAATGAGATATAAGTGGTGATGGAAGGAGACTTGACTGGGGGTAATGCACATACAATCCAATATTCAGTTGAGGTATTATAGAATTGTGCACATGAAGTCTATATAACTTTATTAACAAATATCACCTCAATAAATTCAATTAAAATAAAAGAAAACAAAGGTTTATTAATCAAGGAAATGGTGCCAAGTCCAGAGTTGCAGGTCAGTTCATGCTCAATGAATTGGCTTTCCAATAGCTTTGAGGGCATGAATTAATAGGGGGAAGTCATTAATTATGATGAAATTAGGGTTCTGGTTTCCAATAACTGTTGAGTGCATCTGGTCCTATTGTCTACCATGGTTTTGCTCAGTCTGGTTTTTAAAAGCATTTTCTTTGAGGTTGTTGTACTTATCTGGGTCTGGATTTGAGAGCATTATGCCAAGTGAAATAAGCCAGTCAGAGAAAGATAAGTATCACATGATTTTACTCATTTGTGGGATATAATGAACAACATAAAATTGATGAACAAAAATAGATCCAGAGATATAGAAGCATCAAACAGACTGTCAAACCTCAGAGGGGAAGCAGGGGAGGGTGGGCAGGGGGTGAGAGTGAGGGCTAGAGATCAACCAATGAACTTGCATGCATATAAGCATAACCAATGGACATAGACAATAGAGAGGTGAAGGCCTGGGCTGGGGAGTGGGGGTGGGCTGGGAGAGGTCAATGGCAGAAAAGGGGGACATTTGTAATACTTTCAACAATAAAGATATATTTACAAAAAAAAAGAAAAGAAAAAGGGAGAAAATAGAAGATGAAAAAAAAGGCTATTTGGAAGCCAGGAGGAAGCTAAAAGAACTAATATAGGAGTAAAAAAGAAAGAAAAATGGAAAATAAATGAAATAATAGTAATGAATTTGAAATGTAGTAATAATGGATATATTAAGATATACATAGGAAAAGTAAAATGAAAAAAATGAGAAAAAGAAAAATAATAAGAAAAATTGATAAGAAGAATATGTAGAATAGAATCAAAGGAAAGAAATTAACAATATGCAAGAAAAAAAGAGAAGAAAGAAAAAAGAGGAAAAAAACCAAAAAATCCACACAGGCACACGCGTGTGTGTGTGCACACACACACACACACACACACACACACCACTAAACAAAACCACACTCACTCAAAAACCTTTGGGTCCGCTACTTTTAGAGCCAGCTGGATTTTGCTCTGTTGTTGAATCTGGTCTCTTGGTATGTCTATCCTGGGCCTCCTTGGAGCTTCTCTGGTGCAACATCACAGGGAGACATCATTGGGATACAGCCCTCAGAATTCCTTGAGCAAAATTTGGGGAACAGTATCCAGAAAGTGCTGGTGAGTCACTAGGCAACCTGATTGAAGTTGGAGAGGTAAAGCCCCTAGTAGTCCAGTGGGCAGGGACTCTTTAGCCCAGAGGCTGGGTCTCACTCCTTGTTTGTCCCTGTTCTGAGCTGTACCCCCTTCCCCCATAGAACTGGTCCCACAGGAGTCAGCTGGAGTTGCTTGGGGTCACACTAGCTTTGCCTGGCTACTCAGTCCAGGGTGGTGTCTGTAGCAGGATCACACATGAGGTCCACTGAAGTTAGCCTCCCTATGCCATCTAGCTGTAGCAATAGTAAACTTCCCAGTTCCGGAAATGGGTCTGTGCTCCATTAAGCTTCACCAAAGCCCCCATTACTGCTGCCACTGCCCCTGTGTTACTCGGACATACCATTTTACATCATCATCAGTGAGTGACTTGGTTTTCCCACGATGTGATCTCACCACTTTCTGGACACTGTGCCCCATATTTTACTCAAGGAATTCTGGGGCTGTATCCCAATGATGTCTCCCTGTGATGTTCATTGGCATCCCCTGGAAACCACTGGCTCACGTCTTCTTGAGTGCCTATTGGCCATCCATCAGTCTCTCCTCTTCTCTGGTGAGATTCCTACTGTGTCTTTGGTCTATTTTATATTTCATTTCATTTGTTTGTTAATTCTCACCCAAAGTTATTTTTTCACATTGCTTTTTAAAAAGAAAGAATAGAAAGGAGGAAGGGTGGGAGGGAGAGAGATGAAGTTGTTGTTCCACTAGTTTATGTATTTATCCATTGTTTTTTAAAAAATATATGGTTTTATTGATTTGAGAGAGAGGGAGAGCGGGCATGGTGCCCAGCCATAGTTCCGGAGGGAGGGCCTCACTTGGGGTCATGGGAAAATCTCTCAGGAATACAGACATAGGTAGCCTAGACCCAGCCCTTTTCTGGCATCTGAGGGGCAAAAGAGCCTATACAGCACCCAGTATTCCCAGGTGGTGTCTCATCCAAATACTAACCAGGCCCAACCCTGCTTAGCTTCCTAGATCAGACCTGGTACATTACTGCTGTTGCAAAAGGCAAGTGAGCCTTCTTTTATCTAGCTGAGTTGCATTCCATTGTATAAATGTACCACAACTTTTTTTATCCACCTATCTACTTATAAGCACTTGGTCTGATCCAAATCTTAGCTATTGCAAATAATGCTGCAATGAACACATAGGTGTCTATATTATTTTGAATTTGATTTAAAGGTTTATTTGGGTATACTCCCAGAAGTGAAATCACTGGTTATAGGCAGTCCCATTTTTATTTATGTCTTTTCTCATCTGAGGCTATGTTTATTGATTTTTGATACAGAGGAAAGCATACAGAGTGAGATAGGGACACAGAGAGAGAAAGAAACATTGATGTGCTGGAGAAACTGATTGATTGCCTCCCATATGTGCCTCCACCAGGAATCAAACACACAACCTAAGTATGTGCCTTGACTTGGAATTTTACCTATAACCTTTTGGTGTTCAGACTGATGCTACATCTGAATGAGCCTCCCAGCCAGGTCCATTTTGTTTTGTTGTTTGTTTTGTTAACCCTCACCCAAGGATATTTTTCTATTGATTTTTAGAGAGAGTGGAAAGAAGGGGGAGAAACACACACACAAAGAAACATCAGTGTGAAATACATTGATTGATTGCCCCTGGCACACCGCAACTAGGGCTGGGATGGAGCTTGCAATCGAGGTATGTGCCCTTGACTGGAATCAAACAGGTGGTCCACAGGCGGAGGCTCTATCCACTGAGTCAAACCAGCTAGGGTGCCAGGTCCATTTTTAATTTTTTGAGGTAATTTCATACTGTATTCCACAGAGGTTTCAGCAGTATACATTTCCAGCAGCAGTGTACGAGGGTTCCCTTTTCTCCACATCCTTGCCAGCACTTGTTTTTTTCATTTATTTATGATAGCCATTCTGACAGGTGTGAGATGACAGGTCATTGTGGGCTTTTTAAATGTTTTTAGTGACATTTAGAGAGAGAGGATGGGAAAGGAATAGAGAGACAGAAACATCTAGGAGAGAGAAATATCATGAATCAGCTGTGTCCTGCATGTCCCTACTGGGGATGGAGCAGCAAGTCATGCATGTGCTCTGACCAGGAATCAAACCAGCAACCTCCTGGTTCCTTTGTCTGTGTTCAGCCACTGAGAACACCTGCTGGGCTCATTGTGTTTTTCCCCCATTTATTTGTTTGTTTTTTTTAATATATATTTTTTATTGTTGATAGTATTATAGATGTGTCCCATTTTCCACTCCTTTACATTCTTCCTCCCAGCTCCTATCCAGCTCCCCAAGTTTTCACTACCCTATTGCCAATGTCCATGGGCTATGCCTTTCCTATATAATAAAAGGGTAATATGCAAATTGACCCCAACGGTGGAATGACCAGAAATGACTGGTTGCTATGATGCGCACTGACCACTAGGGGACAGACGCTCAACACAGAAGCTGCCCCCTGGTGGTCAGTGCATTTTCACAAGGGGAGTGCCATTCAGCCAGAAGCTGGCTCCTGGCTGGCCAGCGCAGTGGCGGTGGCGGGAGCCTCTCCCACCTCTGCAGCAGCGCTAAGGATGTCTGACTAGTCAGACATCCTAAGCCATTAGTCAGACGTCCCCCGAGGGCTCCTGGGCTGCCAGAGGGATGTCTGACTGCAAGCTTAGGCCCAATCCCCTGGGGACCAGGCCTAAGCTGGCAGGTGGACATTCCCCAAGGGCTCCCGTACTGCAAGAGGGTGCAGGTCAGGCCAAAGGACTCCCCCACCCCCGAGTACACAAATTTTCATGCACCGGGCCTCTAGTAAGTATATAAGTTAGTTTAACTCTTCTTGTACGCCTAACCCCACATTCAAGTATGTCAGTCTGTTTTATGCCTCCAAGCTTCAGGTCTTATTTTGTTGGTTAATTAATTTTGTTCATTAGATTCCACAAATAAGTGAGATCATGTGACATTTGTCTTTCTCAGATTGGTTTATTTCACTTAGCATAATATTCTCCATCATTGTGGTTTTAATTCGCATTTATCTGATGGTTAGTAATGTTGAGCAACCTTTCATATATCGCTTGGCCATCTGTGTGTCCTCCTTGGAGAAGTGTCTATTTAGGTCCTTTGCCCATTACTTAATTGTAGAACTGTATACCTGATTATTATAAAATGTTATTATCCATTGTAACCCAATAATTCAAAAAAAGGAGAAATATCACCATGATATTGTCATAAAAACATGTCAATGGTATAGAATTGAGAGCCTGAAAATAAGCACATATGTATATGGGAAAATAATTTTCAACAAAAAAGCCAAAAAATTAAAATTAAAAAAAGAAATCCTCTTCAATAAGTAGCCTTGAGAAAGTTGGAAACTCTCATGCAAAAGAATAAAACTAGACTACCATTTGTCCCTATGTACAAAAATTAACTTAAGGTGGATTAAAGATGAATGGTATTTAAATGCCCATTGAAATGTTATATGTTGATTCCCTTATTTTTTCAGTCTTATTTCTCTTCACTGTCTCCTTAAAGGTTTAATTCAATGACTTACTTAAATTTTTTGTTTACATAATTTATTTCTAGTTTGTTTTATCAGAAAAGATTCAATAGCTATATGATAGAAAACAGACTTTAGTGATTGAACATTAGTCTAGAAGGGGATTTTGGAAAAAAGGTGAAAACAATTAAGAATTCTTTTTTCGCCCTAACTGGTTTGGCTCAGTGGATAGAGCATCGGCCTGTGAACTGAAGGGTCCCAGGTTTGATTCTGGTCAGGGGCATGTACCTTGGTTGCGGGCACATCCCTGGTGGGGGGTGTGCAGGAGATGGCTGATCGATGTTTCTCTCTCATCGATGTTTCTGACTCTTTATCCCTCTCCCTTCCTCTCTGTAAAAAATCAATAAAATATATATTTTTAAAAAGAATTCTTTTTTTGTTGTTTAACTGAAAGTTTGTAATTCTCTAAAGGAATTGTAATAAGGCTAATTTGCTAATTGAATGAAATAATCTATATTTATATAATGCATTAATTGACATTTAATTTTCATGGGACTGGATCAAAAGTGCAGATGGAATAATTATGAAAGTAAGAATTCAATAGGTAGAAGAATTTCAGTTGATATCAACCACTGTGAAGAATATTACAGTTTAGGAAAGACAATAACGTTCATGCTTGTATGAAGAGCAACAGGGTAGGGTGTGTAGTTGGATCTGGGTTGATGCTGCATGTGCAGTATTTTGTATTACTGCTGGGAAATTCTACACTTTGTAAACCCTGGTCTTTCAAAAGGAGCTAAGAGCTATCCTCTTGCCTACAAAGAGATACTATATCTACCTATGTGGCTGTTTGTTATACCAACCTTATTGAATATAGTCCAGAATAGAGGCTATCAGTTAGAAGATGCTAGATATTCTATCATTTCACTTATATAAAATGTCTAGAATGTTCAAATCTTGTATAGAGAAAACATATTAGTGATTGCCTAGGACTAGGAAAGGAGGGAAATGGAATTGATTGCTAATTGGTATAGTTTCTTTTTTAGGGTGATGAAGTGTTTTATCTTTAGAATAGAGGCCCGGTGCATGAAATTCATGCACTTGTAGGGGGTTCCCCTCAGCCTGGCCTTCGCCCTCTCACAGTCCAGGAGCCCTTGGGGGATGTCTGACTGCTGTGGAGGTAGGAAAGGCTCCAGCCACTGCCACTGCACTCGCCAGCCATGAGCCTGGCTTCTGGCTGAGCAGCGCTGCCCCTGTGGGAGTGCACTGACCACCAGGGGGCAGCTCCTGCGTTGAGTGTCTGCTCCCTGGTGGTCAGTGTGCTTCATAGCTACTGGTTGTTCCCCCATTCAGTCAATTTGCATATTAGCCTTTTATTATATAGGATAGTGGTATTGTTTGTAAAACTCTGTAATTATCCTGAAAAATCACCGAATGTGTACTTTCAAAGGATAGGTTTTATGGGTATGAATTATATATCAATAAACAACAAAATCTTGGTTGGTGTTTGAGACCTATGTTTGTAAGAGACTGTGTTTGCAGGTTAAACACAGAGATAAAATAGAATGGGTTACACTTACTTAAGTAGCAGGGCTTTGAACAGCTGAAAAAGCATATGAGCTAAATTAAAGTTGTCATTAATTATGAAGAAGTATTTTTCAGGTTAAATAGGAAAAATTGGTGAGATGATATTATGATAGGGAAATTTACCACTTATAACAAATGCATATAAATATTCTTCCAAATATTATGCCATTAATAATATAGTACAAACAGATAATATGGACAAACATATTTTTTTTCTGCTTCAGCATCCTCAGCTTAATTTTAGGACAGAATATGGAGTGTTATAGAAATAAGTGAATTTACTTATGTCTCATATGCTTTTAGAATAAACAAAGTTCAGAGTAGACTTTATAAAATTGGGAGTGTTTTCTTATGGGAAGACAAGCTGAGGGGAGGAGTTTTCTCAAAAAGGTAACTTTCCATCCTTTAAAAAAATTTTTCCTTAATTCATTCAGCACACAATTATTAAGACATTGCAAGATATCAGGTACTGTTTGGGGCAATTCTGAGAACAAAACAGACATAAATCCATATATGTATGGGGTTTGTATTTTAGGTTTAGTGTAATATATTGCCAATTGTTAGTGAACATTTTCTTTTTGAAGGATAACAATTATAAGTTGGAGTACATGTAGGTGCTTAGTGTAAGCGTATGTATATTAGAGCAAACACTTTCAAAGTAAAAGGACATTCTGACTTAATGAAGTCTACTCTGATCTTTAAATTTTCTAAAATAACCATTTATAACAAGATTTCCTAAAGAATAGGTAGGATTAGATATTGTATTTCAATATTCTCTAAACCAGATGTGGAATTATGTCATAATCCGTGGTCTATATTTAGCTGCCTATATTTACATTTTCAATGAATGTTAAATTGTACAGGATCTTGTTTACTGCTATTTGGTTTGGATATTAACATTTACTGTACTTATTATTTAAGAGAAGGAGGTTGGATTGCTGCCACTCCAAGAATGGAGACAGCAGTGGAAGAGCCTCATGAAGAAAACAGAGATAGAGGTTCAGTTTTTCCAGACGAAATCCTTCCTGACTACAGAGACTATGTACAATTTCCAATAAGCATTTTATGCTTAACTTTTTTCTATTGTGGTGAAGCTGCCTCTGCTTTGTATCTATTTGATATTTATCGAAAGAATAATGATGTATTCTGGATGTCATTCACCATTGCCTTTCTTCTTGTGGGAGTAGTTTTGGATCAAGTTATCCTTTTGCTTTTCCAGAAAGACTTGAGCAAACATAAATTTTTGTTTGTTGGGCACATTTTGCTTCTAGGTCCTGTGGTGAGGTAAGTCATATTAAATATATTTCATTCATTTACTTTTCTAAAAGCTACAAAGTAAAATGTAGACTAATATGCATGTGGATGCACTAATTGGTTCTTTAACAAAATTACTTATATTTTAGTTTTGTTTAGTTTTCTTAACTTGAAACTATTGGTATAAGGTGGTCATCAATTTTAAGACAATGAGAGTTTTGAATAATACAAAATGAAATATAAATTCTTTCTTCTGTTCTTTTAATGAATGTATCACATTCAGTTTTATTATTTACCTCCTTACGCCAATTATGAATGTTATTTTAAGTAATTACGAGAAATAGAGATATAACATTATGTTGCAGGGTGAGAATGGAATGAGAAAGACAGATACACTTTAAGAAACAATGTCATATATTTTCCTTGTAAATTTATTAGTTGCAGATTATCAAGACATTCTATAAATTGAATCTGAAACTTGGATTATTTATATGCATTTAAACAATTCATTTCCATTGTCACTTCTGCTTTATAATGCCGATTTGCATGAGAACTATGTGTTTTATAGGAATTAATTTCTCTAGTTCTTCACTTAGGGTTTTAGGTAGAAAAACCCATAGAAAGATCATTTAAGTTATACTGAAATATCCTTCATACCATAAATTTATTTTTTCCCGTGGGAACCGTTTTATTCTTTAAACTATGGGCATATATAACTTTGATACAAGAATAGAAACAAAAACTAAAAATGTGAAAAGAAAGAGTGGGACTGGCTTTTAGAGCTCTGCATATTTGGAATTCCACTTTATTTATTATTTTTTTTTTATAAATATATTTTATTGATTTTTTACAGAGAGGAAGGGAGAGAGATAGAGAGTTAGAAACATCGATGAGAGAGAAACATCGATCAGCTGCCTCCTGCACATCTCCCACTGGGGATGTGCCCACAACCCAGGTACATGCCCTTGACCGGAATCGAACCCGGGACCCTTGAGTCTGCAGGCCGACGCTCTATCCACTGAGCCAAACCGGTTTCGGCTGGAATTCCACTTTAGCACTTACCATACTAAAATTAGCTTCCTTGACCTCTCTGAGCCCGTATGTTTTCATCTGTAAAATCAGAACAATCCATACGATAAATTTAATCCTAGGAGCAGCAAATTAAATTATTTGGATTTGTTCCCTTGAGCTAATTTAAGTTTTAGTCACTGTATTTCTTGAAGAAAAAGGACTTATTCATGTACTACAGAAAAGGAAAAACATGTTAACTACAAAATTTATAAATACAGAAAACCCAGATAATGTTGGCAGCAAAAACCTCTTTTTAAAAATATAGTTTTCAAACAATATTATATTAGTTTCAGGTGTATAATATAATCTTTATTATATATATATATATATATATATATATATATATATATATATATATAGTCTTATGAGGTGATTACCCTGATAACTCGAGTGCCCATATGACATGATAAAGTTATTATAGTATTACTAACTTTATTCCCTAAACAATACTTTACATTCACATAGCATATAAAAATGTTTTGCACAAATTCATGAAGTGAAATTGGTTAATGTTTATATAGGTTTTATTTATTTTTATTTTTTGCAGTTTTTTGGCAGTATTAATTTTATTTTTTAAAATCTTTATTGTTGAAAGTATTACATATGTACCTTTTTCTCCCCTATTGATCCCCTCTAGCCTCCCCTACTACCCGCCCCAGGCCTTCACCATTAGTTTTGCATATATGCATACAAGTTCTTTGGTTGATCACCTCCCACTCACCCACCCTCCTTTACCTTCCCCCCCCAGATTCTACACTCTGTTCCATTCTTCCATGTCTCTGGATTCACTCCCTTCATTAGTTTATTTTGTTATTTAGATTCCACATAAGATTGAGATCATCTGATACTTATCTTTCTCTGACTGGCTATTACACTTAGCACAATACTCTCTAGGTCCCTCCATACTGTCTCAAAGGGTAAGAGGTCCTTATGTTTTACTGCTGCATAGTATTCCATGGTATGAATATACCACAGCTTTTTTATTCAATGGTCTACTGATGGGCACTTGGGCTGTTTCCAGATCTTAGCTATTGTAAATTGTGCTGCTGTGAACATAGGGGTGCATGCATGCTTTCTGATCGGTGTTTCGGGTTTCTTAGGATATATTCCTAGAAGTGGGATCACTAGATCAAATGGGAGTTCCATTTTTAATTTTTTGAGGAAACTTCATACTGTTTTCCACAGTGGCTGCACCATCTGTATTCCCACCAGCAGTGTACGAGAGTTCCCTTTTCTCCACATCCTTGCCAGCACTTGTCATTTGTTCATTTGTTGATGATAGCCATTCTGACAGATGTGAGATGATACCTTATTGTTGTTTTGATTTGCTTTTCTCTGATGGTCAGTGACTTTGAGCATTTTTTATATGTCTGTTGGCCTTCTGTATGTCCAGTTTGGAGAAATGTCTATTTATGTCTTTTGTCCATTTCCTAATTGGATTGTTTGTCTTCCTTTTGTTAAATTGTATGTGTTCCTTATATATTTTGGATATTAACCCTCTATCAGCTGTATCATTGCCAAATAAGTTCTCCCATACAGTGGGCTCTCTTTTGGTCTTGTTGATGGTTTCTTTTGCTGTACAGCAGGTTTTTATTTTGAGGTAGTCCCATTTGTTTATTTACTCCTTAGTTTCCTTTGCCCTAGGAGATGTATCTGAACATATTGCTAAATGAGATGTCTGAGATTATACTGCCTTTTACTCCTCTAAGATTTTTATGGTTTCCCATCTTACATTTAAGTCCTTTATCTATTTTAGTTTATTTTGTGTATGGTGTAAGTCGGTATTCTAGTTTCATTTTTCTGCATGTATCTGTCCAATTTTTCCAACACAATTTATTGAAGAGACTGTCTTGACTCCATTGTTTGTCCAATATTAACTGAGTTAATGGCTTGGGGCAATTACTGGGATCTCTGTTCTGTTCCATTGATCTATATGCCTGTACTTGTTCCTGTACTAGGCTGTTTTGAGAACAGTGGCTTTGTAATACAGCTTGATATCTGGTATTGTGATTTCTCCAACTTTATTTTTCTTTCTCAAGATTGCTTTGCTGCATCTATTCATAGTCTTTTTAAATTTTATATAATTTTTTGGAGTATTCTAGATCTGTGAAATATGCTGGTGGTATTTTAATAGGGATTGCATTGAATCTGTAGATTGACTTGGATAGTATGGACATTTTAATGATGTTAATTCTACCAATCCATGAATATAGTATATTCTTTCACTTGTTTATATCTTCCTCTATCTCTTTTTTAATGTTCATAGTTTTCTGAGTAAAGGTCTTTTACTGCCTTGGTTAAGTTTATTCCTAAGTATCTCAAGTTTTTTGTTGTTATGGTAAATGGGATTATTTGTTTAGTTTCTCTTTCTGGGTGTTAACTTTGTATCCTGCTACATTGATGAATTTTTTTATTAAGCCCAGTAGTTCTTTGGTGGAGTTCTTAGGGTTTTTCATGTACAATATCATGTCATCTGTTAATGACAGTTTTACTTCCTCCTTTCCAACTTGGATGCCTTTTATTTCTTCCCTTTGTATAATTGCTGTGGCTAGGACTTCCAGTACTATGTTGAATAAGAGTGGTGAAAACAGACATCCCTGTCTTGTTCCTGTTCTTAGAGAAAATGATTTTAAATTTTGCCTATTGAGTATGATCCTCCTTGTAGGTTTGTCATATATGGCCTTTATCACGTTGAGATATGTTCCCTCTATTCTCACTTTGCTGAGAGATTTTATAAAAAAATGGGTGTTGGATATTGTTGAATGCTTTTTCTGAATGTATTTTTATTATAATTTGATATTTGTCTTTCAATTTTTTAATGTGATGTACCATGTTTATTGATTTACAAACATTGTACCAGCCTTGCATCCCTGGAATAAATCCCATTTGGTCTTGGAATATGATCTTTTTAATATATTGCTGGACCCAATTTGCTAATATTTTATTGAGGATTTTAGCATCTATGTATATCAGGGATATTGGCCTGTAATTTTCTTTTTTTAATTAAATCTTTATTGTTCAGATTACATTTGTTCCTCTTTTTTCCCCCCCATAACTCCCCTCCTCCCAGTTCCCGCCCCACCCTCCGCCCTCACTCCCCACCCACTGTCCTCATCCATAGGTGCACGATTTTTGTCCAGTCTCTTCCCGCATCTCCCATTCCTCTCCCCCCCCCCCAAGAATAGTCAGTCCATTCCCTTTCTGTGTCCCTGATTCATTATAATCACCAGTTAATTCTGTACATCAGATTATTTATTCACTTGATTCTTAGATTCACTTGTTGATAGATGCATGTTTGTTGTTCATAATTTGTATCTTTACCTTTTTCTTCTTCTTCCTCTTCTTAAAGGATACCTTTCAGCATTTCGTATAATACTGGTTTGGTGGTGATGAACTCCTTTAGCTTTTCCTTATCTGTGAAGCTCTTTATCTGACCTTCAATTCTGAATGATAGCTTTGCTGGATAAAGTAATCTTGGTTGTAGGTTCTTGGTATTCATCACTTTGAATATTTCTTGCCACTCCCTTCTGGCCTGCCAAGTTTCTGTTGAGAAATCAGCTGAGAGTCGTATGGGTACTCCCTTGTAGGTAATTGAGTCTCTTTCTCTTGCTGCTTTTAAGATTCTCTCTTTGTCTTTTGCTCTTGGCATTTTAATTATGATGTGTCTTGGTGTGGTCCTCTTTGGATTCCTTTTGTTTGGGGGTTCTCTGTGCTTCCTGGACTTGTAAGTCCATTTCTTTCATCAGGTGGGGGAAGTTTTCTGTCATTATTTCTTCAAATAGGTTTTCAATATCTTGCTGTCTCTCATCTTCTGGTACCCCTATAATTCTGATGTTGGTGCGTTTGAAACTGTCCCAGAGGCTCCTTACACTATCTTCGTATTTTCGGATTCTTTTTTCATTTTGCTTTTCCGGTTGGGTGTTTTTTGCTTCTTCGCATTTCAAATCTTTGACTTGATTCTTGCGCTCCTCTGGCCTGCTGTTGGGTGCCTGTATAATATTCTTTATTTCAGTCAGTGAATGCTTAATTTCTAGTTGGTTCTTTATCACTACATCGAGGGTCTCACTAAATTTCTTGAGGGTCTCACTACATTTATCGGCAGTCTCACCAGTCTTTTTGAGGGTCTTATTAAATTTATCGGCGGTTTCTAGAAAGTTCTTGAAAAACTTTAAAAGTGTGGTTTTGAACTCTATATCCAGTCGTTTGCTTTTCTCCATTTCTGTAATTTGTGACCTGTTTCTTTGTCTCCACATTTTTTATGCTTCCCTGTGTTGGTAGAGTGGCTTTGTGTGCTAGGTGTCCTATAGGGCCCAGTGGCTCAGCCTCCCCAATTACCTGAGGTGGACACTCTTGGTGCACCCCCTTGTGGGCTTTGTGCACAGTCTTGTTGTAGTTAAGCCTTGATTGTTGTAGGTATCACTGGGAGGAATTGACCTCCAGGCCAATTGGCTGTGAGAGTCAGCTGTGTCTGCAGTGGGAGAACTTCTGTGCTGAACACA
Organism: Myotis lucifugus; assembly: GCF_000147115.1. Taxonomy (NCBI): domain Eukaryota; kingdom Metazoa; phylum Chordata; class Mammalia; order Chiroptera; family Vespertilionidae; genus Myotis; species Myotis lucifugus. The sequence continues at coordinate 1,312,214 of NW_005871088.1, forward strand.
CCCTTATGAGGCAAGACTTGCTTCAGTGGGCTTTGGTGCCCACTGAGTCTGCCCCCTGGGTGTGTCCCTTATGGATCTAAGGAGTTGTAATAGGATGTTCCCACTCTGACCACTGGGTACACTGGCTCTTGAATCTAAGGAGGTGCTAATTTAGCCTCTGCCTGAGGCTACCCAGCAGGAGCTACAAGGAGATCTGCAGATTCCCCTTCCTTGTTTGGGGTTTGGAGGCGCCCAAATGAGGCCCAGCTGTGAAGCAGTGCAAGCTGCTATGGGGCCTTGGGCCTTCTCTTGGAACTTCTGGGTCTGTCTGGCCCAGCTGTAGTTTGTTAGGTAATTTTCAGATTGCAAAGGGCCAGGGCATTCATATGCAAAAGCCTCTGCCGCAACTTGGGTGGGGCGGGGTCTCAGGGAATCGACAGGGCGGAGCAAGAAGCTATGGCTGATCCTTAGTCCTGCCCTAAGGGGCCCCGCATCTCAGTTTCCTGGTAATCACTGCAAGCACCTTAGAGAGAAAGCCGCCCTCCAGTTCCGAGTTCTGTTCGCTGCCAGACAGTCCAGTTTCTCCCTGTATGAGTCTGGGTCCCCAGAGACTCACCCGGAACTGGAGCTCAGAGGAGTCGGGGGCTTGTGACTCCCTGCTGATTCAAAAAGTCAGCCGCGTCCTCAGTTGCCAGCCCTTTCTGCGTGTGCCTCCGTACCTCTGCACTTCCGCACCTCCTCTGAGTCTCAGTGTGCTTTTCTCTCTCCTTCTAGTTGTAGAATTTCCACTCAGCCAGCCTTCCTGTGGTTCTGGATGATGTCCGTTTTGTCTTTTAGTTGTATTTTTGAATTTATTGTGGGAGGCAGCAATTTCCAGTGTTTGCCTATGCTGCCATCTTGGTTTCTCTGAGTCTTGATTTTTATTGGTTTATTTGGGTGCAGGGTCAACCCTTACGAGTGATAGCTGAGATCCTGGATTTATATATGGAAAGGGTGGTATCAACTCATGCAAAGCTCCCAAACAAAAAGTCCCTCCTTTATAAATTTCTCATTATAAGACTTCTATGCAGCAAGTATTTAATGAGGTATTTGGGTTGATGGGTTTATATTTTACTTCTGATTCCAATTTGGTCCTGAGGAAAGGGGACTATTACATCTACCTACTTTGGCAACATCTTGAATCTACAACTACTTTGTGTTAATTGAGTTTTTAAAGTTCACATGTTAGAATGGATGCTAAATGAGCTAACTCCCATTAATAGAAAAATAACAAATAAAAATAGTGTGAACTCTTTGTATTGAGTCCTTGAAAGCAATTAAAACTATAACAGATTCATTTTCTGGAACAAACATATAAAAAATGTCAAAAAAAATTTAAATTATCAAAGTATGAGCACCCTTTTATTTTAGAAAAATAACTTAAATATGTTTTAAGATAAGAATATAAAGAATTAGGTTCATAAAGTAAATGCATTGGGATAAGATTGGAATATTATGTCCCAAACTACAAATAGTAACTTACTTTGTGGAGGCAAATTCAATTGTATGCTAACAAAGAGATATTTAGCTTATTGTTTGATTTTTTATAAGAATGTATTTATGTATTAATTTTAGATGAAATCATAGATACAGAATTAAAATAAATGTTAATATTAGAAACTGTATTACATGACTAATTTAGTTTTTATTATATGTAATAATAGAATTTTAAAAAATTAGACATTCTTCTAATAATGGCATTTCAAATATTTTTAACACATCTATCACTGACAAATATTAATCTTGAGTGTTACTTCTTTCTAACAGGTGTCTGTATACCATGTTTAGTCACTACAGAGTGTTGAAAAGGCTTGAAATGATTAGAAAAGCAACTCCAATTAGCATCAAAAAAAGAAGGATGTTGATGGAGAGGGAGATTATTCACACAATTCATGGAACTTACATACAATGCAAGGCTTTCAACTATATGTCAGTCATCCAGGCCTTTGTTAGTTCCATGCCACAATTAACATTACAACTCTATGTCACTCTCACTATAAGAGAATGGCCTTTGGAAAGAGGTAAGTTTGGGTGTTTTAAGCTAAAAGACCATCCTAAAAGGGAAAGTAGGGCATAGTGAAGTTTTTAAAAGACATTAAATATTTATTTCTAAATCATGATTGTATTAAATTTTGTAAAGTTGATTTTCTGTGAATATTTTCACAAACAAAATTATAGATACATCTAAAATCTAGAGAAAATTGATATGAATAAATCGGCATCCATTTTATTAAGCAATATAATATGTAAGATTATATGGGAAAGGGGACTGTTACATCTAGTGGGAAAATAATTTTGTATCTGAAACTTATTACAGAATTATTTTAAACATATAACGTCTTCTTCTAACAAAAGTAAAAACTGCAAAGAATTAAACATTTGGAAAGGATACACATTTATAAAATTTTCCAAAATTCTCCAGGAATATGACTTTGTGTTTTGATTATAGTAATTGTTACATTAATCTGCAGGCTGATGGGATGGAATACATTTATACAAGCTGATTGGCCTGTGTAAATTTCACATTAATGATATTCTACGTACTATAATTATATAAGATGCAACAACTGGAGGAACTGTGTAAAGTGTACAAGTGTCCAGTCTCTACTATGATTATTGAAAAATAGAAAAGTTTCTTTTTGTCTTTTTAAATTAAATGCATTGGGGTGACATTAGTTAATAAGTATTTTTAGGTTTCAGCTGTACATTCTTACAATATGTGACCTGTATAGTGCCTTGTGTGTATACCCTACTTTACCCTTTCATAACTCCCACCCTTCTTCACTTTGGTCACCACCACACTGTGGTCTCTGTCTATCAGTTTTGTTTTGTTAGTTTTTTTGCTTCAATGTTATATTCCACATATAAATGAAATCATATAGTTATTTACTTTTTTTGTATGGCTTGTTTAGCATGATATTCTCAAGGTCCATTAAAAAAACCTAGGCACCAAATTTATGAACTTAAATCTTAGAGAAGATTATATTAATTTTCCCCCAAAGTCAAGGGAAGTAAAGGCAAAAATAAATAAGACTGTATAAAATTAAACTTTTGCACAAGGAAGGAAACTTTGAATTAAACAAAAACACAGTAAAATGAATGAAATAAGATATTTGCAAACAACAGCTCCGAGAAGGGTTTACAATAGAAAAGTATATAAAGATTCATAAAACTCAACACCAATTAACAATCCAATTTTAAAATGGTCAGAAGACCTAAACAGACACTTCTTTCAAGATGACATACAGATAGCCAACATATATATGAAAATATGCTTAACTTCACTAGATGTTAAAGAAATGCAAGTCAAACTACAATGAGATAACACTTCAAACCAGTCAGGATGTCTAGATTTTATTTTTTTTAATTGTGAGGGATGTATATCAGTATATTTCAGCAGCAGCTAGATGAAAAGGAAGAACAAGTGAACAAGAGAGTGATTGGGTAAAGGGGTAGATGTCTCCTTTTTCTCCTTCCCACTCCCAGCCCTCCCAAAGCTTTCACTGCAGTATTTTCTGTGTTCATGCATATAACAAAACTTGAATAAAACATAATTAAAGCTAAATGTAAAATTATAATCCGTTACTTCAAAAATATCATTTGACATCAGATGTCATTTACAAATACATGTAAATATATAGGATATTTATATTTATAAATCAAAATATTAACTAATTATTCTTTTGGAACAAGAAATGATTATTTAATATTTATTTGGGCAACAAAGTCAGAAGAAACAGTTTTAAAACTTGTAATAAAAATGAGATTATAAATTTATAATAATAATAATACCTATCATATATAAAACCCATCTTTAGACTGAAAAATGTTTCTCAGAAAATAGGTATTAAGTGGACATAAAAACTGAAATTAAAAGGAATTCTGGAAAACTGACTCAAAGATGGCGGCCAACAGGACAGCAGTGAGGGAGAGAGTGTGAGTGACTAGGGGAGTGAAAGGTGAGTATATGGATGTGTGTGGTATGTGTGAGTGAGTGAAGGACAGTTATATTCTGCAGGAGTCTCAGGGGGCTGGCCAACTGGGCTTTCCTGGACTGAGAGCCCCTGCTACTGATGCAAGCACTCCTGAGCAGCCATCTCTGGCACAGAAACCATCTTGAAGAGGAGAACTGTGTGACCAGATCCCAGCCTCACCACCACCCAGACTGGCCTCAGATACCATCCTGGATGCTGCATCCACTCTGATCAAAGACATGTTACTTCATTTGCAGATTTGCAGATTCTGGGACTCCTGTGAGTTCAGAAGTATGTGCCTCTCTGGCCAGTCCAATAGCTTCAGTTGAAGACTCCTTGACTTCTGCCTCCCAGATACCAGCTCCTAGATCCCTTTGGTGAGATGATGAGTGTGCACCTCTCTGACCAAGACATGCTGATTCAGCCGTAGATCCTGTGACCTTTACATATCCAGCCACTGGCTCATAGACCCCCTCGTAATTCACAGAGTGAAACCAACCAGGCCAGAGTCCCCTTGCCTCACCGGCAGACTCCAGAATGCCTACCTCCCTGGACATGGGTTCTGGGATATCCACAGGGATTCACAGAGTGACACCATTTAGGTAACAGTCACAACACACTGGCCAGAGTCACACTATCTCAGCTGTGGCCCCAGGATCCCCACCACCCTGTTGTGGGCCCCACGGTGAGCCACATGCCAGTGAGATCTCAGGCAACCCCTGACACAAGAGCTGGAACAACAATCACATCCACAACCGCTTGCACGACAAGGCCGGGGGTGAGTCACACTGATAAACATCCTGTGAGGAGACTACATTCATGAATGAGAAACTAACATTTAAGGCCCAACTATATCAGGAGAGCCAAAATAACTCAAGTAGAAGACTCCATTAGAATACCCAGCTCAGGAGATCTGAGAGACAACACCACTGGGTCACACTATCATCAAATACATAAAATCACCCCCTCCAAAGTAAACAAAACAAAGAAACAAAAAAACTGGGTGGAATAGCAGTTGGATCTAAGACAGAAACAATTACAACAGGACAGCAGAAATCGGAGACAAAGAAACAATTCACAAAGGAAAGCAAAGGAATAGCCAAAAAAGGAACTAAATGAAATGGAGGCAAGTGATTTATCAGAGAAAGAATTCAGATTAGTGGTTATAAGCATGCTCAAACATTTGGATGACACACACAACTCAATGAGAATTATAAGGAGCTGAATGAGAATTTCACCATGAATAAGAATCAAGAGGATATGAAGAATGACATAGATGCAATAAAGAACAAAATGGAAAGTTTCAACAGTACATCAGAAGAAGCTGAGGACTGAATCAGTGAGTTAGAAGACAAAGTAGAAAAAAGCACCCAAGCAGAGCAGCACTGAAAAAAAATATTTTTTAAAAATAGGAGGAGATTTTAAGGGAGCTTTGGGACAGATGAAAATGAAACAACATTCGCATAATAGGGATACTAGAAGGAAGGAATTTGAGCAAGGAATAGAAAACCTGTTTGAAGAAATAATGACAGAAAACTTCCCAGATGGTGGCGGGGGGGGGGGGGGGAAGTCACACAAATCCAAGAAGCTCAGAAAGTCCCAAGCAATATGAACCCAAAAAGACCCACACCAAGATACATCATAATTACATTAGCAAACATCAATGACAAAGTAAAAATCTAAAGGTTGCAAGAGGAATACAGAATGATACCTATAAGGGTTCTCCCATTCGACTATTAACTGATTTCTCAACAGAAACATGTCTGGCCAGAAGGGAATGGAATGAAATATACAAAATGATACAAAAAGAAGGGACTAAATACAAGATGACTCTATCCAGCAAGACTATCATTCAAAATTGAAGGAGAAATCAGGAGCTTCACAGATTAAAAAAAAAGTTTAAGGGAGTTTGTTACCAACAAGCTATCATTACAAGAAATGCTAAAGGGACAGTTGTAAAAAGAAGAAATAGAAAGGGAAGAAGGAACACAGGCATAAAGAATAAAAATTGCTACAAACAAGTAGTTATCAATAGTAACCTTAAACTAAAATGGATTAAATGCTCCAACCAAAAGACATAGGTTGGCCGAATGGATAAGAAAACATGACCATATATATGCTGTCTACAAGAGATGCACCTCAGAACAAGGGACTCATACAAACTGAAATAAAGGGATGGAAAAAAATTCTTCAGGAAAATGGAAATGAAAAAAAAGCTAACAAAAACCTGGGGTAGAAATACTTATATCTGACAAAATAGACCTCAAAGTGAAGGCCATAATAAGAGATAAGAAGACCATTTCATAATACTAAAAGGATCATTTCAACAAGAGGATATAACTCTGATAAACATCTATGCACCCAATACAGGAGCATCTAAATACATAAAAATACTTCTGGAAGGTATCTAGGGAGAGATGGACAGCAACACAATCATAGTAGGGGACTTTAATACTCCATTGACGCCACTGAATAAATCCCCAGGACAAAAAATTCAGCAAAGAAACAGAAATCCTAAATGACTCAGTAGATCAGATGGAAGTAACTGACATCTTCAGAATATTTCACCTCAAAACTACAGAACACACATTCTTCTTAAGTGCACACGGGACATTTTTAAAGATAGACTACATGTTAGTACACAGGCTAAGTCTTTACAAATTCAAGAAGACTGAAATAATATCAAGCATCTTCTCAGATCACAATGGCATAAAATTAGAAATAAACGAAAAACAATTATAAACAATCAAACATATGGAGACTAAATAGCATACTATTAAACAACAAATGGGTTACCAAAGAGATCAAAGAAATAAATAAAAAGCATCCTGGAAACAAATGACAATGAAAACACAACAATCTAAAATCTATGGAACAGGGGAACCAAGATGGCGGCTTAATGTACAGACCTGTGCGTGCTGCCTCCCACAACAACATCGAGACTACCAACTATAAATCAAACAGCTATCATTCCGAACCATGGGAAAGCTGGCCCAGTGGAAGCTCTACAACTGGAAGGAAAGAAAGAAGAGCATTGAGACTGAGTAGGTTGTGCAGAGGCTCCAAGAACGGAGGTACGGAGTTGTGTGCCAGGCGGGCTGCAACTGGGTGCGCGGTTTTTTTCAATCTAAAGGGGCTGCAGACTCTCGAGTCCACTGAGCTTGTTTGGGGTGGGATTCTGAGGCCCCAGACCCCTACGGGGAGAGGCGTGATGGCCTTGCAACGGGCTGGAGAGCGAGAGTGGCTGTCTCGCAGAGCTCCCCGCTGGCGCTCAAGGACGCAGGGACAGGGAGTCATGGAGAGGCGAGGAGTCACGGAGACACCATTGCCCCTTGCTCTGCCCTGATGATTCCCGGGGACCCCGCCCTACTCAATTTACATCCCCACCCAAGCTGTGCCAGTGGCACAAAGGGAACTACCTGCGCCTTTACAGCCCAGCCCAGCAGACTGCAGATTTCAACTCCTCGAATACATAAGGGACACACTCAAGAAGCAGAATCAGGTTCGGAGGAAGCCGGAGCCAGACCCGGCTGGGCCGGTGACATGGAACCGCTGTACCAGCAAACGCACAGGCAGGTCCACCAGATCCAGTCTCACATGGGACACTGGAAGACGGCAGACAGGCAGTCTGTGCACTTGGTAGAAAACAAAATCCAAGCAAGCATACCAGATATTCAGCCACCAGGAACGCCTGGATATTTTGTCCAGCAAGGAGCCACCCAACAAAGGACAGAATGCCAAACTTCAGGGGGCAGACTCAGTGGGCACCAAAGCCCTACTGAAGCAAGTCTTGCCCCAGAAGGGTGTCTTCAGCACAGAAGTTCTCCCACTGCAGACACAGCTGACTCTCACAGCCAATTGGCCTGGAGGTCAATTCCTCCCAGTGATACCTACAACAATCAAGGCTTAACTACAACAAGACTGTGCACAAAGCCCACAAGGGGGTGCACCAAGAGTGTCCACCTCAGGTAATTGGGGAGGCTGAGCCACTGGGCCCTATAGGACACCTAGCACACAAAGCCACTCTACCAACACAGGGAAGCATAAAAAATGTGGAGACAAAGAAACAGGTCACAAATTACAGAAATGGAGGAAAGCAAACAACTGGATATAGAGTTCAAAACCATGGTTATAAGGTTTTTCAAGAATTTTATGGAAACCGCCGATAAATTTAGTGAGACCCTGGAGGATATGAAAAAAGACCAACTAGAACTTAAGCATACACTGACTGAAATAAAGAATAATATACAGAGAGCCAACAGCAGACAAGAGGATCCCATGAATCAAGTCAAAGATTTGAAATACGAAGAAACAAAAAATACACAACCGGAAAAGCAAAAAAGAAAAAGGAATCCAAATATATGAAGATAGTGTAAGGAGCCTCTGGGACAACTTCAAGCGTACCATAATCAGAATTATAGGGGTGCCAGAAGAAGAGAGAGGGCAAGATATTGAAAACCTATTTGAAGAAATCATGACAGAAAACTTCCCCTACCTGGTGAAAGAAATAGACTTACAAGTCCAGGAAGCACAGAGAACCCCAAACAAAAGGAATCCAAAGAGGACCACACCAAGACACATCATAATTAAAATGCCAAGAGCAAAATACAAAGAGAGAATCTTAAAAGCAGCAAGAGAAAGATAGTCAGTTACCTACAAGGGAATACCCATACGACTGTCAGCTGATTTCTCAACAGAAACTATGCAGGCCAGAAGAGAGTGGCAAGAAATATTCAAAGTGATGAATAGCAAGAACCTACAACCAAGATTACTTTATCCAGCAAAGCTATCATTCAGAATTGAAGGTCAGATAAAGAGCTTAACAGATAAGAAAAAGCTAAAGGAGTTCATCACCACCAAACCAGTATTATATGAAATGCTGAAAGGTATTCTTTAAGAAGAGGAAGAAGAAAAAGGTAAAGATAAAAATTATGAACGCAAATACATATCTATCTACAAGTGAATCTAAAAATCAAGTGAATAAAAAAATCTAAGGAGACATATATGTAATACTCTTTGTAATACTTTAAGCAATAAAAAAAATCTGATGAACAGAGTAAACCGGTGAATATAATAGAACCAGGGGCATGGAAAGGGAGTGGACTGACAATTCTTTGGGGGAAAGGGGTGTGGGGGTGCAGGAAGAGACTGGACAAAAATCGTACACTTATGGATGAGGACAGTGGAAGGGGTAAGGGCAGAGGTTGGGGGTGAGAACTGGGTGGAGGAGAGCTATGGGGGGAAAAAAGAGGAACACCTGTAATCTGAACAATAAAGATTTAATTAAAAAATATTTCTTCTAATTAATTTCCTTTCAATGTGCACAAATTTGTGCACCATGCCACTAGTTTCCTATAAGAATAGGAACAAGAGAAGGATGCCCACTTTAACTACTCCTATTCAACGTAGTACTAGAAGTTCTACCTGTAGCAATCAGACACGAAGAATAAATAAAAGGCATCCAAATTGCAAATGAGGAAGTAAAACTGTCACTCTTTGCAGACAACATGATGCTGTACATAGAAAACCCTAAAGATGCCATCAAGAGACTACTAGATTTAATAAGTGAATTTGCAACATAGCAGGACATAAAATTAATATCCAGAAAATTATGGCATTTTTATACACCTATAATGAATGCTCAGAAAGGAAAACCAGCCAAACAACCCTATTTACTATTGCAACAGAAATTTTAGGTATTTAGGAATAAATCTAACCAATGAGGTAATATACTTGTACTCAGAAAACTTCAGTATGTTGAAAAAAGAGATAGAGGAAGATATAAAGAAGTGGAAGAATATACCGTGTTCTTGTAAAACCAACATCATTAAAATGGCCATATCCAAAGTAAATGCAATCTCTATCAAAATACCAATGGCTTATTTCACAGACCTAGAACAAATATTCCAAAAATGTATATGGAATTTAAAAAGACCCTGAATAACTACAACAATCCTGAGAAAGAAACACAAAGTTAGAGGGACCACAATACCAGATTTCAAGCTATATTACAAAGACACTGTACTCAAAACAGCATGTCACTGGCATAAGAGCAGGCATATAGACAAATGGAACAGAACAGAGAACCCAGAAATCAATCCATGACATTATGCTCAATATTTTACAAAGGAGGCAAGAGCATACAGTGGAGTCAAGACAGTCTCTTTTAATAAATCATGTTGGGAAAATTGGGCAGATACATGCAAAAACCCCCCAAGAAATTAGACCACCAACTTACACCATACACAAAAATAAACTCAAAATGGATAAAATACTTAAATGTAAGACGTGAAACTGTAAAAATCCTAGAAGAAGCCATTGGTAGCAAAATCTCAGACATCTCTTGTAGCTATATCTTTATGGATACATCTCCTCTAGGGCAATGTAAACTAAAGAGAAAATAAACAAATGGGGCTACCTCAAAATAAAAAACTTCTGCAAAGCAAAAGAAACCATCAAGAAAATAATGAGACTTCACTGCCTGGGAGAACATATTTGCCAATGATACATCCCATAAGGGATTAACTTCCAAAATTTACAGGGAACTCATACAACTTAACAAAAGGAATACAAACAACCCAATTTAAAAATGGGCAAACGGCCCTGGCCAGTTTTTCCCAGTGGTTAGAGTGTCAGCCTGTGGACTGAAAGGTCCCAGGTTCGATTCTGATCAAAAGCATTACCTCGGTTGCGGGCACATCCCCAGTAAGGGGTGTGCAGGAGGCAGCTGATCAATGTTTCTAGCTCTCTATCCTTCTTCCTTCCTCTCTGTAAAAAAAAAATCAATAAAAAATATATATTTTAAAATGGACAAAGGACCTACTAGTAAATAGACACTTCTCCAAAATAGACATTCAGAAGGCCAATAGACATATGAAAAAATGCTCAAGGTCACTTGTGCCAAGCCAGCTCATCCAAGGGTTCCACAAGCTGAGTGAGGGCGGTGAAGGATGGAGAAATGAAAGACAGAGAGAATAAGCTGGGTCTAGGTGGATCTTCCTGTGCCTGGCTAAGGCCACAGAGAGAGATCCCGAGGCAAGCTGATCCTTTATTTTATAGCCAGAGGTAAACAAGGTAGTGGTCACCATAGTTACAATGTTCTTGTGAGTTTCACTTGTTTTGGCAGCACTTGCTGCACCTCCCACAGCCCATTAGCTACCTAGGAAGAATCTAGGGAGTGTCTAAGGTCAAGCCTAAATATGCTAAGAGGACTATGCCCTCTAAGCTGGGACTTGTTTGTGGCTTTGCCAACAGGTCAGTCCGAGGCTTATCCCTATAGCTGTGCCCTACAGTCACTATCATCCAAGAGATGCAAATCAACAACAAATGAGGCACACCTCACACCTGTCAGAATGGCTATCATTAAATCAAGAAACGACAAATGTTGGTGAGGATGTGGAGAAAAGGGAACCCTCATACACTGCTGTTGGGAATGCAGACTGGTGCAGACTCTGTGGAAAACAATTTTGAGTTTTCTCAAAAAATTAAAAATGGAAATTGCATTTGACCCAGTGATTCCACTCTAGGAATATATCCCAAGAATTCAGAAACACCCATCAGAAAGAATATATGCACCCCTATGTTCATAGCAGTGCAATTTACAATAGCTAAGTTTTGGAAACAGCCTAAGTGCCCATCAGCAGATGAATGGATTAAAAAACTGTGGTACATCTACACAATTGAATACTACAGTGCTGTAAAAAAGAAAGAACTCTTACTATTTGCAATAGCATGGATGGAACTAGAAAGCATTATGCTAAGTGAAATAAGCCAGTCAGAGAAAGATAAGTATCACATGATCTCACTCATATGTGGAATCTAATTAACAGCATAAACTAATGACAAAAATAGACCCAGAGGCATGGAGACATCAATCAGACTGTCAACCCTCAGAGGGAAAGCAGGGAAGGGTGGAGTGGAGGTGAGAGATCAACCAATGAACTCATGTGTGTATGTGCATAAGCCATGGACACTGACAGTAGGGTGGTGAGGGCTTGGGAGGAAGCGGTGTTGGAGAGGGCAATGGGGGAAAAGAGGAACATGTAATACTTTCAACAATATTTATTTAAAAAAATAAAATAAATTCTGTTTTTTTATGTATCCTAAATCATTTTAATGTATCTTAAATCATTATATTTAACTTTGAATGCTAAAACCAATGATGGATAAATAAAACTACTATGCAGTGACTACACACTGTAAGATGAATGTTTATGTTTTTAAATTTATTTTTATTGTGCAAAATAAATAATCTCTTGTGGTATCCAGTGAGAAAATGTTTTCAAAAATATTTAATATATGCAAAGTAAATGTATATAAACTATGTATATATTTGTCAACTCTATATGTGTACTTTACCTTTTCCCTTTCTTTTTTTATGTTAGTCTTGGTAATTCCACTTCAAAATTATACTAACTTCATAGCAGTAAAAATTATACAAACAGGACCTGTAATCATTGTGTGTAGATTTGTGTACTCATTCTTTCTCTTACCTGCTGAATACTTATTGGCTATTTTTTTCTCAATTACAGTTGACATCCAATATTATATTAGTGCCAGGTGTACAGCATAATGATTAGGTATTTATATAACTTACAAAGTGGTACCCACCTAGCACCATGAATATTTATTAGCTTATTATTGACTACATTCCCAATGCTGTACTTACATCCCTGTGACTATTTTGTAACCACCAATCTGAAATTCTCAAATATTTTACTTTTTGACAAGTTTCTTAATTTCTATATTTCTAAAATAGGTGATATGTAGATTTGTGTACTACAAATCTTAATAGACATGAAAATTATGAGTTAAAAATCTTTTAATAGACAATTAATCCTCAGTTCTCTAATGTCTCCCAACTCAAACAATTTGGTTCTTGATCAAGCTGTTTATAAAAAAAAATCTTTGTTTCTGAAAGAAACTTTAGTTTTGGATTTGACAATCCTTTCATGCTGATACATCAGCATGACAAAAATCATCTGCCAGGCCACAAACAAAGGAGAAAATGTGAATCATTTTGCTATCCTGTGAATATTTTCCTGTTGTTGTTGTTGTTGTTGTTGTTGTGTGTGTGTGTGTGTGTGTGTGTGTGTGTGTGTGTGTGTGTTTTGCTTTTTTGGCTGGTGATGTGGATGATTCGCATAATTTTAAAACACAGAGAGGCCATCAAATGTGCTTATATTGCTAAGGCTCTGAAAGTGCTCATAAAGCAAAGATTGGAAAACTGTTGTTCATTTGGATAAAGGAAAAGCAGTTAGCTGGTGACAGCATCTTGGAGGTAGAGAGATCTGAAGAAATGCAGAGGTTGCATCCTGGAACTAATGCTGAAAGTGACTCATTTAAGGCTATTATGTGGTGGTTGGGTAAATTTAAGAAAAGAAGTATTTGTTTATATATTAAACTAGAGGTCCGATGCACGAAATTCGTGCAAGGGGCTCGGCCCTCGCAGTCAAGGTGGCTTGCCTCAGCCCTCGCAGCCGCAGCAGCGTCCGGAAGGTCTTCCAGAAGGATGTCAGGAAGGTCATTTGGCTGTCCAGTCTAATCAGCATATTATGCTTTTGTTATTATAGATAGTACATTGGACATGTATGGTATATAGGATAGGTTAAAACAGGGAATCCCTTAGGGGTCTGGAATGCATTAATTCAATTTACATTATTTCTAATGGGGAAAAAAAGATTTTGGTTTTTTTTTTAACAAATCACTTCTTAACCTTCCAGAATGAAGTAAGTTCCAGAACAGAGGTTCCACTGTACTGAGAATTACATTTTCCAACCACAGTGGAAGCGAGGCCCATGTGCCCAATGCACAATGTTGGTCTCCCTGACTACCTAACCATCTGTGCCTATAGAAGCCAGTAGATCCCAGGGATGAGGTTCTGAGGTTCTCCTCTGGGGCACAGTGGACTCTAGTGTGACTTAGCTACAGTCAGAGCCATGATCTGGCAGGAGCTCTCCACATCTTACCAGGATCTCATGGAGGAGTTGGATCAGATTGTTTAGAACTCAGAGCAGGCAGAGGAGCACAAGAGAGACAGTTCAAAGTTCAGAAATCTTACCAGCCCTTGACAGTGACTGTGCTTCCAGCAGCATCCTCTTCAGCAAGGCCTCCCTGGAGAATGTCTTCTGGGTCCTGCTCATCTTCATCTACTTGCTACTCAGGGCTGTGGCCATCTTTCTGGCTTTTTGAAGATTTAATGCTAAATCCTTTCTCCAAAAACACCCTAAAATCTGTCATGATGGAGTGGGGCCACGGAAAATGAACAAGGGGGAGCAAGTCTTTCTCCAGTTCTGCCCGTAGGAGTGTAGCAGAACTGGAGGGAGACTAGCTCCCCCTTCATCTCCATCAATTACCTCCTGTTGTTCTCTTTCCAGGAGTTTCCTGCACAGCCCAGAGAATGTGGGATTTGAGCAGGCCTGTGTGAGCACCTATTCCAGCTGCAAGTTTTTAGGGGGCTTCAAAACTGGGTCAAGATATACTTGATAGAAACCAAGAAGGAAGTTGGGTTGGAATCAATGGAATTCCTGTAGGAGGCCAGTCACAGCCAGTCCTTGGAACACACTCACTCTTTTCTGTGGGTCCTTCTTAGCATTATATAAAGCAGCAGTTTGTCAAACTGAGAGTGAAATAGATGATCAAAATTGGAAAGAGATCCATTAAAAAGGTGGTCAGGCAAAGAACCGTTGAGTTGAAGTCACCTTGTTCAGAGAATTGCCCATGTTAATAGAAGTTTTCATCATTTCACTTTCATAAATTGAACTACTAGCCCTTCTGTACTTACTTGAAGAAATGGGCCCTGCTGGGAGGAACAGTGTAATGGAACAAATCCAATGGATAACCTAAAAGTTATTTAAGTGCTTCAATTATTAATGAACTTCTTTTTACTATGACATATGAATTGGGTTTGTAGAAGATGGAATTAGAAATATATATGGAATCTGAAGGTTTGTTGAAGGTTTCTTATATAGTTCAGTTATAACAGGATATTGAGGCTCTGTTATTTACCTTGGTTTTTTCCCTGGTATGACTCTCCAGGTGTGCAGTTCATGCTTTGAAACCTGTGCACTTTACACAAAGACAAACATTCTATGTCTCTTGTATCATCTGCCATTTATATCACCCAATCTCTGACAACATTTCTCATTTGTTAAATGATAATTTTAAAGTTAATATAATAATTGGGTTTCCTATGGAGTGACTGATCACGTATCTATCTGGTTACAGTTTTTGTTGATGCAGGTATAAAAGTTTGGAGTGGTTAACACACAAAGGCACTAGTATAAATGTGCATAGTATGTGCCTATTTAATGTACTTTGATGATTTCATTGACAGGTAAATAAAAATTAGGTTACTACAAAAAATATATATAGCGCTAGCTGGTTTGGCTCAGTGGATAGAGCATCGGCCTGCGGACTGAAGGGGCCCGGGTTGGATTCTGGTCAAGGGCACGTACCTCGGTTGCATGGTGGATCCCCAGTTGGGAGGATGCAAGAGGCAGCCAGTCGGTGATTCCCTCTCATCATTGATGTTTCTATCTCTCCCTCTCCCTTCCACTCTGAAATCAATAAAAATATTTTTTAAAATATATATATTTAATACTTAAAACATGATCAAATGCAGGAAACAATATATATTCAATATATTTATTATTTTCATATGGTTAATTAATTTAGAAAAGTATACTCTTACTTGGTAGTCATTCCAATTGATCTGAATTTTTATAAATGATTGTTTAAACAACCATTTAAAAATTTTTTGTTGAGATCATTGACTAATTGGTTGAATCAATTTTAGTATTTACATATATTTTAAAAATAAAACATTCAGCTTGATATTATACATATATAAAATTATACTTAATATTTTAAATATTCTTGAATATTTCCTGTTGATCTTTAGTTGGTTTGTTATTTTTAAAGTTGTGTATTAGCAATATATGTCTATTTTGCTTAGTATTGTTTTGAAATATATATCTAAATTTTAGAATTATTTGTTCTTCAATAATTTGTTGGTTTGTTCTAAGTAGAGTTTCAAAATTTCTTTAGCCACATTTTAAAAATCACATTCATAGGGTAACATTGCTTAATAAAATTATATAGATTTAGATTGTACAATTCTATGATACATCATCTGTATGTTGCATTGTGTGTCCAAGACTCAAAGTCAATTTTAATTCCTAACATTGAATTTTTAATTCTTTTCTTTTCAATCTTGTTTCCTCATAAATGAAGTTAAGGTCCTCAATATCTTCAGAGTTTCATTTTGACCATTCCTCAAAGTATTAGGGCAATGTTCGTGTTTTATTTTCTAACTGGTATATAATTTGAATTCTGATTTTCTAATTTAATTTACATTAAGAATTACTACTTGATTTTATTTCCCTTCTAATTAAATTATGTTTGTAGAATGTTTTCAGAGAAACTAGTGTGAATTATTTTGTACATGACATATATATATTTAAAAAGATTTTTCACCTTTACTTTCAACAAAATTTATTTTAATATTATTTAATCAGTATTCGATTTCTCTATAAAATTATTTTGTGTGTGCTCGTTTGTCTAATGTTTTGAAAGATTGGTGTTAAAATTAATTTTTCTTTTTAAAAATTTTATTTCTCATAATATTCTTTAACACTTATATATCTAAATACCTGAATTATTGACTTCTAATTTCATACATCTGATCCATTGAGTCAACAAAGCCTATCAGCTCAATTTTCAGATTTTCTTTTTACCTTTTAACCTTGCAACATATTTTTGAGGAGTCTAAAGCACATATCATATGCTAGCCTTCTGCTTTGTATCCTTGCTTTCTACCAAGCTTTCCATAAAGCACAATTATATTTTTGTTGAATCAGGTGATGTAACTCTCCTATTTAAAGATTCCTAATAGCTTTTCAATTTGAATAAAATTTAAACAGCCTTCTATCACATAGAGGGTCAGATGAAATCTATCTTTCTAATCTCATCTGTATCATTATTTATAGGGAATTTGTGTATATGTTTGTAAACATATTAGCTCATTATTTTTCGAGGAAAGGACATATGTATTGTATTAACATATTTGCTCTATTTCTGATTATTGAAAATGACTAAGTATCTATTCCTTGAAAAAGTAAATACATTTCCAACCTATAAAAAAGTGGTAGAGAGGTACTTATCTTAAAATACCCAGTTTAGAATAGAATATTGTCATCATTTATTAAGGAAGTTCTCTAACATTTCAATGTTTATTTTTAACAGCACTGCTGATGGCATTTTCCCTAATATCAGTTACTTATGGCGCTATTCACTGCAATATACTGGCCATGCAGATCAAGTATGATAATACTGATATTAAGCTACATCTAATGGAATTAATCTGCATCATGATCTGGCGTTCTTTGGAGATTACCTCACGTGTAGTGACTCTGGTACTTTTTACTGGATCTCTGAAACTGAAGAGCATGCCCTTTATAATTGTCTCGTTTTCAATATCACTGTTTATACCATGGGTGGAGTTTTTGATAAATGGAGCTCATCTTCCTAAAAACATTAACCAAATTGTCAGTAAAACGGGTAGAATACTGATACTTATTGTGATCACTGTACTAAATGCTGCGATCAACTTATTTTGCTGGTCAGGAGTGAAGCTGCAATTGTCAAGTGAGGAATTAATTGATAAGAAGCACACGGGGAGTCATAAAATCCTTCACTACAGCATTCGGCTAATAGAAAATGTAATGATGGTATCGATATTTAAGTTTATTGGCGAGAAATCTTTATTGAATTGCTGTGACTCATTAATTGCCACGCACCTCATTACAGCTTACTTATTATCAATTGGTTTTATGCTTCTCTTCTACCATTATTTGTATCCAGGGTGGTCAGGTGATTCATCACCAGAAGAAATAGAAATGCGACCTGAGCCAATATGATGTTACATAAACTAAAGAGACAAGTCAATTCAAATAATAAAAATTATTAACTGAAAATTAACTATTAGTTCTGAGTTGATTTTTACTAGAAAATGGATTTCAATGGAAAAATGAACATTTTCATTTTGCTTTACTCAAATGCTTCTAATGGTAAAATGTACTAAATTTTCTTTCATTTAAAGCAAAAGATTGCAATCAGTTGCTAATAAAATTGATTTTTCTTCTGTAAGTCAACAGTACTTTGAACTGTTATTACTGCCAATCAAAAGGCTGGAATGTTTGTTTTCTCAAATATAATTATAGACTTAGCAAAAACAGACAAACCTGTATATTTTTCCAAACACTGATCAGGACAAATAAGCATAATCCGTTTTTGCCTACCACATCTTTAGAACCTTTATCTTTAATTAGACAAATAGGGTTTGCCGTTAAGCACATAAGTTATCTGTAAACATTAACCATTCAAAAAAAATACAACAGTATTATTACAGGTTTTATTATGCATTTTTAAAAAGCAACTTAAATAGCAGTCTTATGAGGATAACATTTATATTTACTTAAGGTAGCAAAAGTTACTCCTAATTAAACTTTGATTTTTTTAAAAAGCAATACCATATTAATACATATTTTGAAGAACCAGAATGCATTTATTGAGCAACTATAATGTTTAAGACACTGGTAAATACTGAAAATTTATCAGTGACAAATTAGAGATTTCCAGACGAGACAACAGAGTAGATTATAATGAGAAAAATAAACCATAATACCATATAGAAAAAGAAATACAAGGATTCCGCAATGGGATGTATAAATTGAATTTGTTCTGGGAAGACAGAAAATTGAATAGAAGAAATGGGACTTAAAAGAGAATATGACCCTTTTTCAGGAGGCTCAGTTGGTTGGAGCACCCTCTGATATAGAAAAGTTTGCAGGGTTGATTACTGGTCAGAGCACAGAGGTAGGTTGCAGGTTTAACCTCTGGTCAGGGCACATATGAGAGCAACCAATTAAGGTTTCTCACATTGATGTTTTTCTCTTTCTCTCTCTTTACCTTCCTCACTCCCTAAAATCATTAAAACATAGTCATGAATAAGATTTAAAGAAAGAATATGATATTTTATAAAATTAAAATATAGATTTATGGATTTGTTGATAAATGCATATAAACAATGTCATGTTCTATTTCATATACTATATGTATACAGCTGGAAAATAGATTTGAAGCGACAAAGTAGTGAGAGCTGATAACAAACAGATAGGTGAGTCTATAGAGGGAAACAATATATTATGATCACATTTTCAGCTCTTATAGATACAGAAAAAATGCCTCAAAATTATAGGTACCATAGTAATACATTGTAAAACACAAGGCCTTTGGCATTAAAAAGAAATGGTTATGATTTGCATGCCAGCAGGACCTTGCAGGGGAATTCACCCCTGGTGCTAGTGATCCCGCTGACCCAGAGCACCTGCAGCTGACACTTGTGGGACCAGATTCATTAGGGAAGGGAGTACAACTCAGAACAGGGACAATCAAGATATGACCCAGCCTCTGGGCTAAGGAATCCCTGACCACTAGACTACTGGGGCTTCAACCTCTCAGTCCTCAATCAGGTTGCCAGAGGCAGAAAGAGACAGTGACTCACATTGACCTGCATTAGAGATGCTCCCAGGAGGCCCAGGATAGACACACCAAGGGACCAGATTCAATAACATCAGAGCAAAATCCAGTTAACCCCAACCTCATTGTCAGCCGGTTGAAGCGTATATCCTTCCCACAAATAAGACATCAATAATCAAGCCCCAATTGCAACAGGAGAGCCAAATAAAGAGCACAGGGGGCATTCCTAGAGCATCCAACTCAGGTGAACAAAGACCTGCATCACTGGGCCCCTCCAGACACTTTCTACATTAGGCATCCCACAAAGACTTGGAGGTATAGCAGTTTTATCTAATACATAGAAGCAAATACAAAGAGACAGCTAAAATGGGGAGACAAAGAAGCAGCCCCCAAATGAGACAAAAGAAGGAATCTCCAGAAAAAGAACTAAATGAAATGGAGGCAAGCAACCTGTCAGACATAGAGTTCAAAGTTATGGTTATAAAGATTCTTAAAGAACTTAGTGAAAATTACAAGAGCATAAAAATGGCAATAGAAGGCATTAAAAAGAACCAGACAGAAATGAAGAATGATATATCTGACATCAAGAACACACTGGAAGGTATTAAAAATAGATTGGATAGAAGCAGGGGATCGAATCAGTGATTTGGAAGACAAGATAGAAATAAATACCCAATTAGAGCAGCAAATGGAAAAAATAATTAAAAAGTAGGAAGATAGCATAAGGGAACTCAGGGACAACATGAAATGTAACAACATACACATTTTAGGAATACTAGAAGGAGAAGAGGTAAAGCAAGGATCACAGAACCTGTTCAAAGAAATCATGACAGAAAACTTCCCCATCCTGGTGAAGGAAAATGTCACACAAATTCAGGAGGCACACATAGTTCCAATCAAGATGAACCCAAAGAGACCCACACCTAAACACATCATAATTAACATGGAAAACATTAAAGGCAAAGAAATAATCTTAAAGACAGCAAGAGAGAGATAGAAAAATTACCTACAAAGAAATTCCCATCAGAATGTCAACTGACTTCTCAACAGAAACACTTCAGGCAAGAAGGGAGTGGCATGAAGTACTCAAAGTAATGAAAGGCAAGGACCTAATTACAAGGATACTATATTTAGCAAGGCAATCATTTAAAATTGAAGGAGAAAAAAAGTGCTTTCCAGACAAAAGAATCATTAAAGAAGCTTAAAAAGTACATTACCACTAAACCAGCAATGCAAGAAATGTTAAAGGGATTGCTTTAAGAAGAAGAATAAAAGGAGAGAGAGATGATCATAGGCATAAAGAAAATAGCAATGGCAATACCATATAATAAAAGGGTAACATGCAAATTGACCCTAATGGCAGAATGACTGGTTGCTATGATGCGCACTGACCACCTGGGGGAAGATGCTCAATGCAGGAGCTGCCCCCCTGGTGGTCAGTGCGCTCCCACAGGGGGTACTCCACTCAGCCACAAGCCGGGCTGATGGCTGTGAGCACAGTGGTGGTGGCGGGAGCCTCTCACGCCTCCTCAGCAGTGCTAAGGATGTCTGACTGCAGGGAGTGGGCCTAAGCCATCATTGGACATCCCCCGAGGGCTCCTGGGCTGCCAAAGGGATGTCTGACTACCAGCTTAGGCCCGATCCCCCAGGGAGCAGGCCTAAGCTGGCAGGTGGACATCCCCCGAGGGGTCCTGAATTGTGAGAGGGCTCAGGCCGTGCTGAGGACCCCTCTGAGTGCACGAATTTTCATGCACCGGGCCTCTAGTAAATACATGTCAATAATAACCTTAAATGTAAATGGATTAAATGCTCAGAACAAAAGACATAGTGAATGATAAGAAAACATAACCCATATATATGCTGTCTACAATAGACCCACCTCAGATCAAAAGATACCCACAGACTGAGAGTGAAGGAATGAAAAATATATTCCATGCAAATGGAAAGAGAAAAAAAAGCTGGGGTAGCAATACTCATATCTGACAAAAAAGACTTCAAACAAAGGCTATACCAAGAGACAAAGAAGACCACTACATAATACTAAAAGGAATTATTCAACAAGAAAATGTAACCCTTGTAAACATATATGCACACAATATAAGAGCACTATAAGAAAACACCTCTTAATGGACTTTAAGGGAGAGATTGACAACAATACAGTCATCGTAGGACTTTAGCACCCCACTGACATCACTGGATAGATCTTCCAGACAAAAAATTAACAAGGAAACAGAGGCCTTGAATGACACACTAGATCAGATGGATCTAACTGGTATTTACAGAACATTTCTCCCCAAAGCATTCTTCTCAAGTGCACATGGAACATCCTCAAAGATAGACTACATATTAGGGTAAAAAACAAGTTTATACAAATTCAAGAAGATTTATATAATACCAAGCATCTTCCAGGATCACAATGGCATGATGTTAGAAATTACCTACAATAAAACAAAAACACTCAAATACATGGAGACTAAATAGCATGTTAGTAAACCATGAATGATTTACCAATGAGGTCAAGCAAGAAGTTAAAAACTTCCTGGAAACAAATAGAATTGAACACACAACCACCCTAAACATGTAAATATGGCAAAAGCAGTCCTGAAAGGGAAGTTCATAGCATTACACACTTACCTCAAGAAACAAGAAAAAAGACTAATGACCTATATAACCCTAAAACTAAATGAATTAGAAAGAGAATAGCCAGAAAATCCAAGAGGAAGTAGAAGGAATGAAATAATAAAGATCAGAGTAGAAATAAATGACATAGAGATTAAAAAGAGAAAAAAGCAAAACAAAACAGGATAAAGATCAATAAATCCAATAGCTGGTTCTTTATAAAGATAAACAATATTGATGAACCTTAACTAGACTCATCAAGAAAGAAAGACAGAGGACCCAAATAAATAAAATCAGAAATGAAAGAGGCAATATAACAATGGACACCAAAGAAATACCAAGAATTGTAATCAAATACTATGAGAAACTATATGCCTACAAACTGGACAACCTGGGCAAAATGGACCAATTCCTAGACACATACAACCTTCCAAAACTCAACCAGGAAGAATCAGAAAACCTGAGTGGGCCAATAACAACCAATAAAATTGAAGCAATAATTTAAAAACTTCCAGCTAATAGAAGTCCTGGACATGATGGAATTACAGGAGAATTTTACCAAACATACAAAAAAGAACTAATACCCATCCTCTTCAAATTATTCCAAAAGAATTTAAGAGGAAGGAAAAATTTCCAAGCTCTTTTTATGAAACCAACATTATGCTAATTCCAAAACCAGATAAAGACACTACAAAGAATAAAAATTACGAGCCAATCACCTTGATGAACATAGCTCCTAAAATCCTCAACAAAATATTAGCAAACTAGAGACACTGCATAACATGGCTAGCGCTTTTATGGCCATGGCAGATTTTAATAGCCAGGTATGTTATTTGAGTTTGTTCCTCTTTTTTTTTTCTTTAGGCAAGGCACTTTTCACTCCTGTGTGGTGGGTCCAGGGCTCTTCTCCTGCAAGCCTTTGTCAGTTGTACATCACATTGACCTGTCCACTTTTTAGCCAACTGGTATTCAAGTCACCAATTGTCCAGGTCATCAAAAGTACTTTGTCTCTAGGTTGGGACAGGTGGAGAGGATCCTTAGATAAAACACTGGACGGTTGTATAATTCCGGTGGGTATAATTCTTCTTCTGTAGCATCTTGAACTTTAATGCATGCTATAGTAGAACCTGATAGTAGAGATGTTGTTTTCCTGGTGAGCAAGTTAGCTGAGCATTCGGCTTGCATAAAAATATCATCCCAGCAAGGATATTGGGCATCCTGGCATATAGAGGAAAATGTGTGACAATTTAAAATCTTGTAATTGAAGCTCTAGGGATTGTAGAAAGGGTTTTGTTGCATATGTCCAGTAACTTCTGCTACCTAGACAGTTTCCTGACTTATTCTAGGCATTTTTTGTATTCAAAACCAAGTAAGTGGCTTCAGTGGCAACTAATCAATTAATCAATCAATTGGTTATACACTGTTAATTTTACTTTGGGCTCCTGTGGGTAAATAACAATTGGTCTTAAAGTATCAAGAGGAGCACCAGGGAGGAAAATTATGCTGGGTTCTCTGTCCTAAGGCCATTTAAGGGTGGAAATTTAGAAGAAAATCTCAATAGAAAATTCATCAGATTTACAGGTGTGTCCTTTCAGAGCCATTATCTCTATTGATTAATTGGTGCCATTACAGGATTCATCAGTTAATGCAGCTGGTCCTGAAATAACCTGCCCAGTTTTGCTGCTATTCCGATCCTGAAGCTGAAGTACTACTAAGGCTTAAACATTATCTTTAAGGCAGTGGTTCTCAACCTTCTGGCCCTTTAAATACAGTTCCTCATGTTGTGACCCAACCATAAAATTATTTTCGTTGCTACTTCATAACTGTAATGTTGCTACTGTTATGAATCGTAATGTAAATATCTGATATGCAGGATGGTCTTAGGCGACCCCTGTGAAAGGGTCATTTGACCGCCAAAGGGGTCTCGACCCACATGTTGAGAACAGCTGCACGGAGTAAAGGTTGGAGATTGGGGGTGTCTGAATAGCATCACCAAGAAACATGCTAGGGAAAAAAAGTCACATTAGGAATGAGGTCCTCTTTTTTTCAGTTTTATCCATTGTTACACACCAAATGATTTCCTTCCTGGTGACCTACTGTACCTGGCCTATTTCCTTACTCCACTTTTGTCTGTTCAACTTCCTACCACATCCTCCTCTCAAGGATCTTGGCTCTGAATTCTTTCAGGGAAAAGAGGTCCAAGGTCTTTTTTTGTAGCTGCTTCCTGCTGAAGAGGGGAAGACTGTTTTTCAGATCCAGGAGATCCTTTCTCTCTGTAAGAGAGACAATGAAGCCTGTGCACAAAAGAATGTTGTGATCGTGTTTAGAGTTAGTATCTCTCAGTACTAGTGGAGCTAGTGCACACCTGTTCATTTTGGAGTCCATCAAATCCCCAGAGAACTGTTTGCTTTCATCAGCTAAACATATCTTTGAGAGGAAGAGCAGAGTAGGTTCCAAATAAAATTAAGCCCTAGCTGGTTTGACTCAGTGGATAGAGCATTGACCTGTGGACTGAAGGGTCTCAGGTTCAATTCTGGTCAAAGGCACATGTCCAGGTTGTGGGCTTGATTCCCAGTGTGGGGAGTGCAGGAGACAGCCGATCAAGGATTCTCTCTCATCATTGATGTTTCTATCTCTGTCTCCTCTCCCTTCCTCTCTGATTGGCAAATAGATTTTACTCAAATGCCACTCTTTCCATGAAAATAAATACTTGCTGGTCTTTATTAATACCTTCAGGGTGTAGGCAGAAGCCTATTCAACTAGAACTACAGAAGCCCAATAAGTTGCTAAATTTTTATGAAAACAAATCACTCCCAAATTTGGACTTCCTAGGTCTTAACAAAGTGATAATGGCCTTTTCCCCCCTATAATTACTCAACAAATGTCCTCTGCATTTGGCATACGATATCATTTCCACACTATCTTGAGACCCCAATCTTCAGGAAGAGTTGAAAGAGGAAATTAGACTCTCTAAATAATTCTAGTCTAACTGTGTCAGGAGACTTCAGATACCAGGGTAAAACTTACTTATTGCCCTTCTCAGGTTAAGGGCAACTCCCAAAACAAGTCTTTGTCTTTGTCTCAGTCCCTTTCTGACTTTTGACTTCCTATTAGACACTGAGACTCATGAACTTGTCAAATACTTGCCAAAACCGGTTTGGCTCAGTGGATAGAGCGTCGGCCTGCGGACTGAGGGGTCCCAGGTTCGATTCCGGTCAAGGGCATGTACCTGGGTTGCGGGCACCTCCCCCGTGGGAGATGTGCAGGAGGCGGCTGATCGTTGTTTCTCTCCCATCGATGTTTCTAACTATCTATCTCTCTCCCTTCCTCTCTGTAAAAAATCAATAAAAAAAAAACTTGTCAAATACTTAACTAATTTATGACATGTACAAAAGCCCTAACTGAATATGGCAACCAAATTCTGCCTATGTCCAAAAAAGGTGCATTCCTGCTCAAATTAGCCCATGTGACATAGTCCTTCCCACAACTTGCAAGAAAGGTTCTCCCACTAAAAAATTACAACCTAAGTGAAAAGATCTCTATTAGGTTTTATTAACTGCTCCCACAGTTGTGAAATTCCAAGGCATTAATAACTGGAGTTTGACTCGTCCAAAATGAAACCTTTTTCTTCTAAGCATCTACTAAATAGTTCTGAAAAGGGATCCCATGACCATGTATTTGACTGCCAACCCCTTAAGGACTTGAAGTTTTTTTAATATAAATATATTCACTTTACTTAAAGATTTTAAAGAACAAACATAGGCCATATATCTAGAAAGAATTTTAATTTTTAAAATTATTTTAAACTGCTAGAAATAAATGAAAATATAACCTTTTCAGTCTTGGAGGGAAACCCAGCATGGCAGCCAGCAGGATGAGAGTGAGGGAGAAAGTGTGAGTAAGGGAGTGAGAAGGGAGTGTGTGTGTGTGTGTGTGTGTGTGTGTGTGTGTGTGTGTGAGAGAGAGAGAGAGAGAGAGAGAGAGAGAGAGAGAGTTAGATCTCACAGGAGTCTTGGGAACTGGTGAATCAGGCTCTCCTGCACAAAGAACCCCAGCTACCACCACAGGCAGTCCCCAGAGGACGTGGCTCCAGCTCAGAAACCATGCCATTTTGAAGGGGAGAGCAGCAGCAGCTAGGAGCCCAGTCTCACCACCACCCAGACTAGCCTTGGACACCACTCCAGACCTATGCAATCAGCCTTTTACCAGCAGGAACTGGAAGGGGACCTAATCACTGAGTTGAACACCACACCTGCCGCAGGATCTGGGACTGTGCAGGGAGTTGCACACGAGAGGGACCTTGTAGGTGACACTCGCCACATAAGCTGGGACCCTGAGCACAGCCACAACACCTTGCACAATGAGGTTGGGGAAGAGCCACATGGTCAGACAACCTGTGAGGAGACTCCATCCACGACTGGGACAATAACATTCAAGACTCAAATACATTAGGATAACACAAATAACTCAAGTAGAGGATTTTCCTAGAACACTCAACTCAGGAGATCTGAGAGACTGCACCATGGGTCCCCAAAACACCAAATACATAGGACCTTCCCCCCCAAACCTGGATGGCATAGAAGTTTGATCTCAGACATAGAAACAAATACAGAGACAGCAAAAATGGGAAGATGAAGAAACAATCCACAAATGAAAGAAAAGGAGGAATCACCAGAAAAAGAAACAAATGAAATGGAGGCAAGTGATGTGTCAGATAAAGAATTCAAAGTAATGGTTATAAGGATGCTCAAAATCTGATAGAATTACAAGCAACTCCATGAGAATTATAAGGAGCTGAATGAGAAATTCACCAACATGAGTAAGAATCAAGAGGAAATGAATAATGCTATAGCTGCGATAAAGAACAAATGGAAGGTTTCAACAGTAGACTAGAGGAGGCTGAGGACCTAATCAGTGAGTTAAAAGACAAGGTAGAAAAAAATACCCAATCAGAGCAGCAACTGGGAAAAAAATTAAAAAGCAGGAGGAGAGTCTAAGGGAGCTGTAGGACAACATGAAAGGAAGAAACATCCATATAATAGGGGTGCCAGAAGGAGAAGAGGCTGAACAAAGAGAGAAATCCTGTTTGAAGAAATAATGACAGAAGACTTCCCAGACTTGGGGAAGATAAAAGTCACACAAGTCCAAGAAGCACAGAGAGAACCAAGCAAGATGAACACAAAAAAGACCCATACCAAGACCCATACCCATAGTGATCAGAGAAGAAGAAATAAAAGACATCCAAATTGGAAATGAGGAAGTACAACGGTCATTATTCTCAGATGACATGATATTGTACATAGAAAACCCTAAAGACTTCATCAAAAAAAGAACTACCAGATTTAAAAAATGAATTTGACAATGTAGCAGGATACAAAATTAACACCCAAAAATCTATGGCTTTTTTAGACACCAATGATGAACTCACAGAAACTACAAAAAATCCTATATATCGTTGCACCAAAAGTATTAAGATGCCTAGAAATAAACTTAACTATGGAGGTAAAAGACCTGTACTTGGAAAATGACAGGACATTGAAAAAAGAGATAGAGGAAGACATAAACAAATGGAAGAATATACCGTGTTCATGGATTGGTAGAACCAACATCATTAAAATGTCCATACTACCCAAAGCAATCTATAGATTTAATGCAATCCCCATTAAAATACCAATGGAATATTTGGGCACCACAATACCAGATATCAAGCTATATTACAAAGCCACTGTTCTCAAAATTACCTGGTACTGGCACAAGAACAGACATATAGACCAATGGAACAGAACAGAGAACCCAGAAATTGACCCAAGCCATTATGCTCAATTAATATTTGACAAAGGAGGCAAAAGCATACAATGGAGTCAAGACAGTCTCTTCAATAAATGGTGTTGGGAAAACTGGACAGAAACATGCAAAAAAAATGAAACTAGGCCACCAACTTGTACCATACACAAAAATAAACTCAAAATGGATAAAAGAGTTAAATGTAAGACAGGAAACCATAAAAATCTTAGAGGAATCCACAGGCAGCAAAATATCAGACATATGTTGTAGCAATATCTTTACTGATATAGCTTCAATGGCAATGGAAACTAAGGAGAAAATAAACAAATGGGACTACATCAAAATACAAAGCTTCTGCACAGCAAAAGAAACCATCAACATAACAACAAGAAAGCACAATGCATGGGAGAACATATTTACCAATGTTATATCCGATAAGGGCCTAATCTCCAAAATTTATAGGGAGCTCATACATCTTAACAAAATAAGATAAACAATCCAATCAAAAAATGGGCAAAGGACTTAAATAGACACTTTTCAAAAGTGCATATATAGAGGGCCAAGAGACATATGAAAACCTGCTCAAAGTCACTAATCATCCAAGAGATTCAAATCAAAACAACAATGAGATACCATCTCACACCTGTCAGAATGGCTATCATCAACAAATCAACAAATGACAAGTGCTGGTGAGGATGTGGAGAAAAAGGAACCCTCGTGCACTGCTGGTGGGAATGCAGACTGGTGTAGCCACTGTGGAAAACAGTGTGGAGTTTCCAAAAAAAAAATTAAAAATGGAACTCTCATTTGACCCAGTAATCTCACTTCTAGGAATATATGCCAAGAAATCAGAAACACTAATCAAAAAGGATATATACACCCCTATGTTCACAGCAGCACAATTTACAATAACTAAGATTTGGAAACAGCCTAAATGTCCATCAGTGTATGAATGGATTAAAAAAACTGTGGTACATCTACACAATGGAATACTATGCTGTGGTAAAAAAGAAAGAACTCTTACCCTTCGCAACAGCATGGATGGACATGGAGAGCATTATGCTAAGCGAAATAAGCCAGTCAGAGAAAGATAAGTATCACATGATCTCACTCATTTGTGAAATACAATGAACAACATAAACAGATGAACAAACATAGATCCAGAGACAGAGAAGCAATGAGAAGGCCGTTAAACTTCAGAGGGAAGGCAGGAGAGGGTGGGGGCTGAGGTAAGAGATCAACAAAAGGACTTGTATGCATGCGTATAAGCATAATCAATGGACACGGATACTAGGGGAGTGAGGGCATGTGCTGGGGGTGGGGGTGGCTGGGGACTGGTCAATGGGGGAAAAAGGAGACATATGTAATACTATATGTAATATTTTAAACAATAAAGAATTTAAAAATCAGAATCCAGAGTGAAGATGTTTTCAATAACTTTTATAAGGCACTAGAATAGATTTCCTTCTGAAGTCTTATTTTAATTGTAATTGCCTCTATAACCTAATGAGAAAACACGAAAGGGTACACATACAAAGTAGATTTCGCATGCTTTATTTTATTTTTTTACTTAAGGAAAAACAATGCAACATTCCATACTCTACCTTTGGGAATTGATACAGATTTGATGGGGCCAAAACCTAACATTATGTTGACTTATTGCTGACGGTTAATTGACAGTGCTAGGGACAAAAAAACCCTCCATTGCTACCAAAGGGTTGAAAGCTTCGTACATCTAACTGTGGAACTGCTGCTACCCACATAACTGTTTAGGATTCATTTGGTGCTTAACAGACAAGGATTCTTGCACTTAACAAACAAGTTGATGGTAAACAAGATGTACTGATTTCAACTAGAACATTTTAAACCACTGTAACATAGCTAATGTTATACTTGTATCATGTAACTGAGGTTCAAGTTCTTTCTTCAGAGTCCTCAAAATAGCAGGTAGTCAAGAGATTTTTCAATATTGTCCAGATCTTGCATTTTCTGCTTCAGGAAAAGAAATATTATTTGGGCGATTTTTATATACATTTTTACAAGCAAAATACTCCAATGCTGAATTTCCTCCTTAGTTCTTAATATCAAGTGCACACTACTTACAGCATCATTCACTAGCTTTTTGTGCAATTTGGCCAATTTATATCTAATTTCTTTTGTTTCATGCTGTTCTACATTATTCTGTAAGCATGCCATATCCTAAAACAAAGAGGATAGCTGAGTTATAAACCACTAATTTTCATCCCACATTCTAAACATGTGCAATTAAATTTCAAAAGGAACCACTGTTAATATTCACAGGTTGCTCATTATTTATTCCAAATAAAAATATGATAATGAATACATGAAAGTCAAAATAACCACTTAAGAATATTTTAAATGTTATAGTTGAGTCAAATATTATTATGGTAGAAGTGCAACAGTAAAACGCTTTACTGGACACAATGGGTTAATGAACAGTTAAAGTCAAGCTGGAGCAAAAAAAGAAAAGCAAAGAAACAAGAAAAATCCTGACAAGTCCCATATCATGAAATACCATAATTTAAAAACCCTATAATAAGCTGTCTAGACACCAGCTAACAATGTTCTTAAGTGACTGAAAATCAACGTAGCACGATTCCATTGGAGGGAATAAAATGATCTGTAATAGGGCCTCCGAAAGTTATGAAAAACAAACGTATGCTCTAAATATTTCCTCTTCATTCAACAGTCACCTAGTGCATCCTATCAGAAGTACTCTGGTAAGTGCTGTGGAGGAACCTAGGAATGAATACACTAGCTCTCCCTTATATTAGTGAGCAAAAAAGACATGTAAATGAAAATAATAGCAAAACTTAAAATTGTCTTATATAACAATTAAGGAAACACATCTTGCCATGACTATGTAGTGATAAATAAGATTGAATATTATTTAGTTGAGTAAAAGAAGATTTCAATAGGTAAAGAAGAGAAGGAATGGAAAGTATTCCAGAGGAGGAATAGAAGCACAGGAAGTAATGGTGAATTCCTTCACAGAAAGTGCCTAATCTGGAGGACCAGGGGGAAGAAAGAATGGAAGTATGAGATACAAAGGGAGTATAGTTATGGGGCAGATGCTGAATACCCCAGAATATGAAATGGGAAGCTAATGCCAGGCTTTCAGGGGAAAGGAATAGGTTTGGACCATGATCCTGCAGAGCTGCCAAGGATGGATTGGGGAAGAGAGAAATCAGGGAAGCACTCACTAGCACAGCTAGGAATGCTGAGATCCTGCACTAGGGCAGCAGTAGTGGGAATTCAAAGACATAAATTAAAGTCCAATTGCAGAGATAACAATAGCAGGGCCTTGTAATAACTGGATGGGAAGGATAAGGGACTCTGCAGGAGTCACAGACAATACTCCAGTTCCTACCTGCAGTGCTGACATTTAGTAATAAACTTTAGAAGAAATCTTCCTTAGCACTTTATCAAATCTTCACACCAATCAGTAACTGGTTCTCAGAGAGCATTAGGGTAAACATGTCTACTTGGAAACAATTGTAAAACAGCTATTGCATAGGTATGATTCTAAAGTTTTTAAAGAATGTTTATTTTTAAAACCCTTTTACTACTTTACTTAACCCATTTCGATTAGTTTTGAAGAGTGGCATAGTAACATGTATTTGAATAAGATTAAATCAGAAGAACATCCCATCCACAAAAGAAGAGGCTTTTCCAGGATTCTATCACCTCCTACGTAAGTATAGATCTGTGTGGAGCAGAGGCCAGTGTCACAAGGACCATCTGCTAGTGTTAGAGTGGAACAGTACATGATTCTGAATTCATAAGCTTTTTGCCCTCCTGTGGCTTTTCCAAACTGTCATGCATCCAGGGCCATTTTTAGTCGCTGTAATAATTCTAAAAGCAAATGGGCCATAAGACACTCATAGAATGTATTTGAAAATAACAGAGATATTCAATAACTACAATTGCTACTTCCTATTTTGCATAAACTGGTGAAAGAAGAGAAGTAAAAGACATTGGAACCTCATCATGGCTTTTTATCATCCATGATATAGTCATTGCTCATCTACTGAAAACTGATTGTTCAATATAAAATTACAATTAATGCATCAATTTCAATCACAATGTGTCTATTTCTAGATAATAGTCCCCCTTTATCATTTCTTGTTTTAATATCCCAACACTCTTAAGAAATCCTAAAAATAAAAATAAATTTAGCACTTATGATAAACCAGTGTCTGTTAAGTTCAAATGGAAAATAGCTAAGAACTTAAAATGTACAACCAAAATATTGTTCACATGTATTATGAAACAATTTAGCTTCAATTTCAAAACAAACATGATGTTTTATAAGAATGCACTGTGTTACCAAATACAACAGACCTTTATGAACTGGTCATGTGCAGCTTTAATTTTTTGCAGTCTTTGGTTCAGAGTATTTCCAGACTTTCCAGATGTTTGAAAAAGCTTTTGTTGCTTGAGTATCAACAGCTACAAGTGTAAAAGAAAAAAGCTGAGATAAAACATGGTTAACTTAATATTTAGTAAAACTATACTTCTGCATTAAGTTAAAAGGATTCTTTTAAGTCAGTATGTTTAACAGTTTCTGTGCTCCCTTGTATAACACATTGCAGACATTTGTACTCACCAGTAAAATACAAAAACCACAATAATGGTATACATCAGTTTTTGAGAAAAATATTTCCTTTCTTACCCATATTCAAAACATAGGTAATTAAGTAGGAAAAATTCTTTCCTAACAATATTCAAAATATGTAATAATTATTGGTCATTCAGCTTCCACACAGATGCACTTTCCAATAATGTAGGCCTTTGTGTTCTTTGACCTAATCTCCAGAAACAATTTTGTCTTCTCCCCTAGTTTAACCATTTACTGACAGGTTTGTACCTCACATTCTCTCATCCCCAACAATTGTAACATCTATACAATATGAAGGAGAGCAGCCTTATACAGGAACTATATGTCAGGTTTTGTCCAGAAAAGTTTTAAATGAACTTATTTTACATAGGACATCATTTATCCTCAAAACAAATCTATGATGAAGGTACTCTTATTATGTCCCCTTCATAGATGAGGACCCTGAGACACAGTGATAATAATCTGTCCATGGCCCCATGGCTACTAATCAGTCAATCAGAACTAGATCCCAAACATTATGGTTCCAGAACCCAGGGTCTTGACCACTCTATACTATAAGCCAGTGATGGTGAACCTATGACACGCGTGTCAGAGGTGACACGGAAACTCATTTTTTTGGTGGATTTTTCTTTGTTAAATGGCATTTAAATATATAAAATAAATATCAAAAATATAAGTCTTTGTTTTACTGTGGTTGCAAATACCAAAAAATTTCTATATGTGGCCCTAACCGGTTTGGCTCAGTGGATAGAGCGCCAGGTTCGATTCTGATCAAGGGCATATACCTAGGTTTCGGGCACATCCCCAATAGGGAGTGTGCAGGAGGCAGCTGGTCGATGTTTCTCTCTCATCGATGTTTCTAACTCTCTATCCCTCTCCCTTCCTCTCTGTAAAAAATCAATAAAATATATTTTTAAAAAAATTCTATATGTGACACAGCACCAGAGTTAAGTTAGGGTTTTTCAAAATGCTGACACGCCGAGCTCAAAAGGTTCACCATCACTGCTATAGGCTGTTTCTCCATGTTCCCCTACATTCATCCTCTACCTTTCTCTGTCTACAGCTCACTTCCTTTCATATGATGGCTAAGTACTCTATCAAGACTTAATACCTATTGAATTGAACGCATTCCAGTGTCTCTATTGCCATCCCATGTCTTCACTTTCCTCCCTCCGGGATAAATTCCATGGACCTTCATAATACCTACACCCTTGCATTTACACCCTTCCCCCTTCTCACTCTGTCCATGTGGGTGTATAAAGTCCACCCTGAAAAATCCAGCCCTCCAGCTGCTCTGCCTTAGCATTGCATACTAGTCTCTGGATGCATTCATAATCACTGAGACACTAACCTAAGTCAGGCCCATAATGAGGCTTGGCAATGATACTTCCCAAGTCCATTCACTGGCCCTCTCTCAGGAAACATTTCTACTCACTGCCCTCTGCTCTTAGAAAGCAACACCTCCTCTACTACCCTCCCTCCTCAATGTAATCAGGTCAGTTCATCAAGAGTGAACCATGCCCTGACCACAGTGACTGGCTCAGCAATGAAAAAGGGATCCAAGCTGAATGAATCATACTCCTTCAAAGGCTTTTCTGCTTAAGGTGCCGACAAAGATGGTTTCCTGGGACGGTTTGTCTAAGTCCACTGGGGTCCC
This sequence comes from Myotis lucifugus, assembly GCF_000147115.1. NCBI lineage: Eukaryota > Metazoa > Chordata > Mammalia > Chiroptera > Vespertilionidae > Myotis > Myotis lucifugus. The sequence goes on from NW_005871088.1 coordinate 1,346,448, forward strand.
AACTTGGTAGGGAATCTAGGATTGGAAGCCTAGATTCTGACCCCATGGAGAGATCCTGAAAGCAGATGGAGGCAGATCCCAGAAGACACTAATTGAGCAACCTGAGCCCAGGCACATGCAGCTGTACCTGGAGCTAACCACCCACCCCTCTGGTCTTCCTTAGATAAACCAAGATATCCTTCTTTTGCAATTTGGCAAATTTCCATTCCTTGAAACTGCAAGAATCACGAGCAAGAGAGGAAATAAAGACTAAGGATTTTTCTGAGTCTGGTGGATGCCTGTACTTCTCTGCTTTTCTGCCAGGAACGGGACCCTGGCTCTACTCCATGGGTCTAAGACATGAACAAGCTCTCTCTCCTCTTTGAGACTTGCTTACAATAAACGAACCATGAACCTCAGCCTGATACCAACCTGAAGTTTCTGCCCTGGTAACTTTATGTTCTCCTCAGCTCTCTCCCACTCTTGAAACAAAGTCTGAAAGCGCTCACGATAAAACTTCTCCCTGTAAAACATAATAACGAGCACTGTCACACTTCATGTCACTAAGATAAAATTAAGCACATTCAAAACAAACTTCATTTGAGACAATTAGACCATAAAGGGAAGAAGAGAAGAAGGGAATAAGAGGAACTGAAGTCTTTGGATGGAAAGCAGGAAAATGAAATGCATTATTGTCATTCAAGATTGTCCCTAACTGGCTAAAAGGGAGACTATCCCACATGCCTTGGCTCTTGAAAACTAAGGAAGATATATTTGTAATATAAATTTTCCTGAAAACTGCATTGTATCTACAAAATGTTTTGATAATTTTTTTCTTACAAAATAACCTATAGTTTGGGAGAACCAAGATGGCGTCATAAGGTATATACCTGTACGTGCTGGCCAACAACATCACAATGCCCTCACCAACACCTGCCCAGGTATGGCCCACCATATCCCATAGCCCTCACCTATACTGCACAGGTGTGACTCATCACATTACAAAGACCTAATCCCCACCTACCCAGGTGTAGCTCACCACATCCCATACCCCTAACCGGCACTTACCCAGGTGTGGCCCATCCCCATCCCAGAGCCCTTGCCAGCACCTACTTTGGTGTAGCCCATCTCATCCCAGAGCCCTAGCTGGCACCTACCCATGTGTGGACCACCCTCATCCCAGAAAGCTCATTGGCACCTACCCAGGTGTGGCCCATCCCATTCCAGAGCTCTCACAGGCTCCTGCCCAGCGGTGGCCCACCATACCCCAGAGCCCTCATCGGCACTTACTCAGATGTGGTCCATCTCATCCAGAGCCCTCATTGGCACCTACCCAGGTGAGGTCCATCCCATCCCAGAGCCCTTGCCGGTATCTGCCCAGGTGTGGCCCACCACACCCTAGAGCAGTGATGGTGAATCTTTTGAGCTCAGCGTGTCAGCATTTTGAAAAACCCTAACTTAACTCTGGTGCCGTGGCACATATAGAAATTTTTTGATATTTGCAAACATAGTAAAACAAAGATTTATATTTTTGATATTTACTTTATATATTTAAATGCCATTTAACAAAGAAAAATCAACCAAAAAAAATGCGTGTGATAGGTTTGCCATCACTGCCCTAGAGCCTGCCCAGGTGTGGCCCACTCCCACACCAGAGCCCATGCTGGCACCTACCCAGGTGTGACCCACCTCCATCACAGAGCCCTCACCTGAACTTTCCCAGGTGTGGCCCACTCCCACCCCAGAGCCATCACCAGAACCTTCACAGGTGTGGCTGATCCTATCCCAATGCCCTTGCTGCCACCTACCTAGGTGTGTCCCATCCTATCCCAGAGCCGTCACCTGCACGAGCCCAGGTGTGGCCAACCCCCTTCCCAGAGCTGGCACCTACCCAGGTGTGGCCCATTCCAATCCAAGAGCTTTAACCAGCACTTACCCAGATGTGGCCCATGTCATCCCAGAACCCTCGCCAGCTCCTACCTATGTTTTGCCCATCACATCCCAGAGCCCTGGCTGGCACTTGCCCAGGTCTGGCCCACCCCCATCCCATAGCCGTAACCGGCACCTACCCAGGTGTATCTCACCACATCCCATACCCCTCACTGGCAATACCCAGGTGTGGCCCACCTGAAACACAGAGCCCTCACTGGCACCTATCCAGGTGTGGTCCATCCCATCCCAGAGCCCTAACCCGTACCTGCCCAGGTGTGGCCCACCACACAACAGAGCCCTCACCTGCACCTACCCAGGTGTGGCCCAACCCAATTCAAGAGCCTTCATTAGAATCTACCAAGGTGTGGCCTATGTCATCCCAGAGTCCTCACAGGCAATTACCAAAATGTGGCCTATCTCATCCTAGGTTCTTCACTGGCACCTGTCCAGGTATAACCAACTCTAGCCCATAGCCCTCACCCACACCTACCCAGGTGTATCTCACCATATCCCATACTCCTCACCGGCACTTACCGAGGTGTGGCCCACCCCCATCCCAGAGCCCTTGCTGGCACTTAACCATGTGTGGCACACTCCCATTCCAGAGTGCTTGCCGGCATCTATGCAGGTGTGGCCCATCCCTACCCAGAACCCTCGCTGGTAACTGCCCAGTTGTGGCCAACCACACCCCAAATCCCTCACCAGCACCTTTCCAGGTGTGGCCCATCTCATCTCAAAGCCCTCCAGGGCACCGCTCAGTTGTGGCCCATCTCATCCCAGAGTACTTGCTGACACCTACCAGAGGTGTGGCCCACTCGATCCCAGAGCCCTCACTGGCACCTGTCCAGGTGTGGCCAACTCCAGCCCATATCCCTCAGCTACACCTGCCTAGGTGTGACCCACCACATCCCATAGGCTTCACCGGCACCCTCCCAGTTGTGGCTCATCTCATCCCAGAGGCCTTGCTGGCACCTACCCAGGTGTAGCCTCACTCCCATCCCAGAGCTCTCACTGGGCACATAACCCAGAATGGTGGCCTACCTTGATCCCAGATTCTCTCACCACACATAACCAGGCATGGGCCCATCTCATCTCTAAGGGCCTGGTTGGCTCCTACCCTAGGTGTGGCCCATCTCACATTCCAAAGCCTTCCACTGCCACCTAACCCAGCTGTGGCCC
>NW_005871088.1:1350914-1355818 GCF_000147115.1 Myotis lucifugus
CAGCTCATAACCTCACCTATACCTGCCAAGGTGTGACCCACCACATCACATAGTTCTTACAGTTCTGTAGGGGAAACTCACCTTCCTGTGGGGAAACAGTTCTTCCTGTGGGAAAAATGCACCTTTCTGTGCAGGAATCCTTCTTCTTGTGGGTGTACACTTTTTTCTTTGGAAAAAAACACACCTTCCCTGTGGGGGAAAGGCATCTTACTGTGGTGCAAATGCACCTTCCTGTGGGAGAACCCTTCTTCCTGTTGGGGAAATGCACCATCCTTTGGGGAAACCCACCTTCATGTGGGGAAAAATTAAGATCCTATGAGCATACACATCTTCCAATGCAGGAAATGCACCTTCCTGTGCAGGGATCCTTCTTGTTTGGAAAACACACCTTTCTGTGCAGGAATCCTTCTGCCTGTGGGGGTACACTTTTTTCCTTTGGGAAAACACACCTTCCTGTGAGGGAAAGGCACCTTTCTGTGTGGAAATGAACCTTCCTGTGGGTTAAGGCAGCTTCCTGTGGAAGAAATGCACCTCCTGTGGGGGAAAGGCACGTTCCTGTATGGGAATGCATGTTCCTGTGGGTGAAACACACCTTCCTTATGAGAAAACATATTGGGGAGGGGCGGAGGAAAAAGCACCTCCCGTTGGGTGAAAGCATCTTCCTGAAGGAGAACCCTTCCTTCTATGAGGGAAATACCTCTTCCTGTGGGGGATATACAATTTCCTGTGGTGAAAATGCATATTCCTGTGGGGGAACACATGTTTCTGTGAGAGTGTGAAACTTCCTGTGGGGGATATACACCTGCACTTGGTGGAAGTGCATCTTCATATGGGGGAACATTTCTTCCTGTGGGGGAATCACACCATCCTTAGGGGAAACCCATCTTCCTGTTAGGCAAACATAGGATCCTATGAGGGAACAAATCTACCAAGAAAGGAAATGCACCTTTCTATGCAACAATCATTCCACCTGTGGGGAAAGGAAATGCAACTTTCAGTGCAGGAATCCAGCTTCCTGTTGGGAAAACTCACCATTCTGTGTAGGAATCCTTGGCGCTGTGAGGGATACAAAATTTCCTTTGGGTAAAACATACTTTCCTGTGGGGGAAAGGCAACTTCCTGTGGGTGGCATCTTCCTGTGTTGGAAACACAGGTTCCAGTGGGGGAAAAAGCATTATCCTGTAGGGGAACACATGTCTTTTTGAGAGTGTGCACCATCCTGTGGGGGATATACTCCTTCCTGTGGTGGAAATATATCTTCCGGTTGGGAACACTTCTTCCTGTGGAAGAAACACACCATCCTTAGGGGAAACCCATATTCCTGTGGAACAAATACAGGATCCTATGAGAGAACATATCTACCAGGCAGGAAATGCAACATTCTATGCAAGAATCCTTCCTCCTGTACGGGAAACACACCTTTCTGGGTAGTAATCTTTCCTGCTGTTGTGGGTACACTATCTCCTTTGGGAAAACATACCTTTCTGTGGGGAAAATGCACCTTCCAGGAAGGAAATGCACCTTGCTCTGCGGTGCGCACCTTCCTGTGTTGGAAATACACCTTCGGTGGGGGAAACGCATTTTCCTCTAGGGGAGCACATGTTTCTCTGGAAGTGTGCACCATTCTGTGGGTGAATACAAGTTTCTGCTGTGGAAATGCACATTTCTGTGGGAAAACCCTTCTCTTTCGGTGGGAACCCTTCTTCCTATGGGGAAATGATCTTCCTGCAGGAGAATAGCGCATTTAGGTGGTGGAAACGCACCTTCCTATAAGAGAACACATCTTGGGGGTGTTGGAGAAGGGACAATGACCTCCCTGTGGGTGAATGCATCTTCCTGAGGGAGAACCCTTCCTCCTATGAGAGAAACGCCTCTTCCTGTGGGGGTTATACAACTTCCTATGGTGGAAATGCATCTTCCTGTGGGGGAAAGCACCTTCCTATGGGGTGCGCAACATTCCATGGTGGAAACACAACTTCCGGTTGGGGAAATGGATTTTCCTGTAGGGGAACACAATTTTCTGTGGAAGTGTGCACCTTCCTGTGGGGGATATACACCTTCCTGTGGTGAAAATGCATCTTCCTGTAGGGGAACCCATCTTCCTGTGGGGGAAAAAGACCATCCTTTGGGGAAACCCATCTTCCTATGGGGCAAACACAGGATCCTATGAGTGAAAACATCTACCGAGGAAGGAAATGCACATTTCTGTGCAGGATTCCTGCTTCCTGTTGGGAAAACTCACCCTTCTGTGTAGGAATCCTTGGCGCTGTAGGGGATACACTATTTCCTTTGGGGAAAACATACTTTCCTGTGGGGGAAAGGCACCTTCTTATGGGTGGAACCCTCCTGTGTTTGAAACACAGGTTCCAGTGGGGGGAAAGCATTTTCATGTAGGGGAACACATGTCTTTTTGAGAGTGTGCACCTTCCTGTGGGGGATATACTCCTTCCTTCTCTGGGAATGTATCTTCCGGTGAGGGAACACTTCTTCATGTGGGGGCAACACACCATCCATAGGGGAAACCCATCTTCCTGTGGTGCAAACACAAGATCCTATGAGGGAACACATCTACCAAGGCAGGATATGCCCCGTTCTTTGCAAGAAACCTTCCTCCTGTAGGGGAAACCCACCTTTCTCGTTGGAATCTTTCCTGCTGTTATGGGTACACTATCTCCTTAGGGAAAACATACCTTATTGTGGGGAAAAGTCACCTTCCAGGAAGGAAATGCACCTTGCTTTGGGGTGCGCAACTTCCTGTGTTGGAAGTACACCTTTGCGATGGGGAAACGCATTTTCCTCTAGGGGAGCACAAGTTTCTCTGAAAGTGTGCACCTTTCTGTGGGTAAATACAAGTTTCAGTTGTGGAAATGCACATTTCTCTGGGAGAATCCTTCTCTTTCGGTGGGAACCCGTGTTCCTATAGGGAAATCATCTTCCTGCAGCAGAATAGCACATTTTGGTGGTAGAAACGCACCTTCCTATAAGAGAACACATCTTGGGCGTGTTCAGGAAGGGACAATGACCTCCCTGTGGGTGAATGCATCTTCCTGAGGGAGAACCCTTCTTCCTATGAGATAAATGCCTCTTCCTGTGGGGTGTATAAAACTTCCTATGGTGGAAATGCATCTTCCTGTGGGGGAAAGCACCTTCCTGTGGGGTGGGCAACACACCATAGGGGAAACACAACATCTGGTTGGGGAAATGGATTTTCCTGTAGGAGAACACATGTTTCTGTGGGAGTGTGCACCTTCCTGTGGGGGATATGCACCATCCTGTGGTGGAAATGCATCTTCCTGTGGGTGAACCCATCTTCCTGTGGGGGAAAAACAGCATCCTTTGGGAAAACCCATCTTCCTATGGGGCAAACACAGGATCCTATGAGGGAACACATCTACGGGGAAGGAAATGCACCTTTCGGTGCAGGAATCCTGCTTCCTGTTGGGAAAACTCACCCTTCTGTGTAGGAATCTTTGGTGCTATAGGGGTTACACTATCTCCTTTGGGGAAAACATACTTTCCTGTGGGGGAAAGGCACCTTCCTGTGGGTGGAACCTTCTTGTGTTGGAAACACATGTTCCACTGGGGGGAAAGCATTTTCCTGTAGGGTAACACATGTCTTTTTGAGAGTGTGCACCTTCCTGTGGGGGATATACTCCTTCCTGTGGTGGAAATGCACGTTCCTGTGGTGGAAATGCATCTTCCTGTGGGGGAAACGAATTTTCCTCTAGGGGAGCACATGTTTTTCTGGAAGTGTGCACCTTTCCATGGATGAATACAAGTTTCTGTTGTGGAAATGCACATTTCTGTGGGAAAATCCTTCTCTTTAGGTGGGAACCCTTTTTCCTAAGGGGAAATCATCTTCCTGCAGCAGAATAACATATTTTGGAGGTGGAAACGCACCTTCCTATAAGAGAACACATCTTGGGGGTGTTCGGAAAGGGACAGTGACCTCCCTGTGGGTGAATGAGTCTTCTGAGGGAGAACCCTTCCACCTATGAGATAAATGCCTCTTCCTGAGGGGGTTATACAACTTCCTATGGTGGAAATGCATCTTCCAGTGGGGAAAAGCACCTTCCTGTGGGGTGCGCAACATCCCATAGTGGAAACACAACATCCGGTTGGGGAAATGGATTTTCCTGTAGGGGAACACATGTTTCTGTGGGAGTGTGCACCTTCCTGTGGGGGTATACACCTTCCTGTAGTGGAAATGCATCTTCCTGTGGGGGAACCCATCTTCCTGTGGCGGAAAAACAGCATCCTTTTGGGAAACCCATCTTCCTATGAGGCAAACACAGGATCCTATGAGGGAACACATCTACCGAGGAAGGAAATGCACCTTTCTGTGCAGGAATCCTGCTTCCTGTTGGGAAAATGCACCCTTCTGTGTAGGAATCCTTGGCGCTGTAGGGGATACACTATTTCCTTTGGGGAAAACATACTTTCCTGTGGGGGAGAGGCACCTTCCTGTGGGTGGAACCTTCCTGTGTTGGAAACACAGGTTCCAGTGGGGGGAAAGCATTTTCATGTAGGGGAACACGTCTTTTTGAGAGAGTGCACCTTCCTGTGGGGGATATACACCCTTCCTTGCGGGGAAAGCATCTTCCCGTGAGGGGACACTTCTTCTTGTGGGGGAAACACACCATCCTTAGGGTGAACACATCTTCTTGTGTGGGAAACACAGGATCCTATGAGGGAACACATCTACCACGTCAGGAGATGCCCCGTTTTATGCGGGAATCTTTCCTCTTGTAGGGGGAAACACATCTTTCTAAGTAGGGAAAGTTTCCCTGCTGTTGTGGGGACACTATCTCCCTTAGGGAGAACATACCTTATTGTGTGGGAAAAAGCACCTTCCTACCGAGGGAAGAAGCACCTTGCTCTTGGGTGAGCACCTTCCTGTGTTG
>NW_005871088.1:1357383-1358456 GCF_000147115.1 Myotis lucifugus
GAAAGCCTTTTTCCGCTGAGGGAGAACAACTTCTTCCTGTAGGGGCAAACACAACCTTCCTTAAGGGGGAAACCCCTCTTCCTGTGGAGGCAAACACAGCGATCCTATGAAGGGAACACATCTCCTAAGTCAGGAAATGCCCCCGTTCTATGCAGGAATCCTTTCCTCTTGTAGGGGAAACCCACCCTTTCTAAGTAGGGAATGTTTCCTGCTGTTTGTGGGTACACTATCTCCTTTAGGGAAAAACATTACCTTATTGTGGGGAAAAGGGCACCTTCCAGGAAGGAAATGCACCTTGCTCTTGGGGTGTGCACCTTCCTGTCTTGGAAATACACCTTTGCATGGGGGAAATGCATTTTCCTCTAGGGGAGCACAAGTTTCTCTGAAAGTGTGCACCTTTCTGTGGGTAAATACAAGTTTCTGTTGTGGAAATGCACATTTCTCTGGGAGAACCCTTCTCTTTCGGTGGGAACCCTTCTTCCTATAGGGAAATCATCTTCCTGCAGCAGAATAGCACATTTTGGTGGTGGAAATGCACCTTCCTATAAGAGAACACATCTTGGGCGTGTTCAGGAAGGGACAATGACCTCCCTGTGGGTGAATGCATCTTCCTGAGGGAGAACAATTCCTCCTATGAGAGAAACGCCTCTTCCTTTTGGGGTTATACAACTTCCTATGGTGGAAATGCATCTTCCTGTGGGGGAAAGCACCTTCCTGTGGGGTGGGCAACATCCCATAGTGGAAACACCACATCTGGATGAGGAAATGGATTTTCCTGTAGGGGAACACATATTTCTGTGGGAGTGTGCACCTTCCTGTGGGGGATATACACCTTCCTGTGGTGGAAATGCATCTTCCTGTGGGGGAATCCATCTTTCTGTGGGGGAAAAACAGCATCCTTTTGGGAAACCCATCTTCCTATGAGGCAAACACAGGATCCTATGAGGGAACACATCTACTGAGGAAGGAAATGCACCTTTCTGTGCAGGAATCCTGCTTCCTGTTGGGAAAACTCACCCTTCTGTGTAGGAATCCTTGGACTGTACGGGATACACTATTTCCTTTTGGGAAAA
>NW_005871088.1:1358878-1375954 GCF_000147115.1 Myotis lucifugus
AACGCCTTTTTGTTCTAGGGGAGAACATGTTTCTCTGGAAGTGTGCACCTTTCTATGGGTGAATACACTTTCTGTTGTGGAAATGCACATTTCTGTGGGAAAACCCTTCTTTTTAGGTGGGAACCCTTTTTCCTAAGGGGAAATCATCTTCCTGCAGCAGAATAGCATATGTTGAAGGCGGAAACACACCTTCCTATAAGAGAACACATCTTGGGGGTGTTACGGAAGGGACAATGACCTCCCTGCGGGTGAATGCATCTTCCTGAGGGAGAACCCTTCCTCCTATGAGATAAATGCCTCTTCCTGTGGGGGTTATACAACTTCCTATGGTTGAAATGCATCTTCCTGTGGGGGAAAGCACCTTCCTGTGGGGTGCACAACATCCCATAGTGGAAACACCACATCTGGTTGGGGAAATGGATTTTCCTGTAGGGGAACACATGTTTCTGTGGGAGTGTGCACCTTCCTGTGGGGGATATACACCTTCCTGTTGTCTTAATGTTTCCCTCCACGTCCTGCGTGGTTCAGGGTTCAGGTCTGGAACTGGAGCCGCACACAAATGAAATAGAAAAGACACAAGATAATTTGGGAATATGGGGGACCAGGCGAGCAAGTCCAACTCAGGGAGAAGGACTTCCACCATCTCAGGCCTCACCAAGCTTTTATAGTGAGAGGTAAACAAGGTAGTGATTACCATAGTTACACAGTTCTTGTGAGTTTCACTTGTTTTTGACCATCGTTACACTTCCTGCACTTCCTCATCCCATTAGCTTCCCAGATAAGATCTAGGGAGTGTTATAAGGTCAAGCCTAATTATGCTAAGAGGAATGTGCCCTCTAAGGTAGGACTTGTTTGTGACTTTGCCAGCAGGCCAGTCCGAGGCTTAACCCTATATCAGTTTCCCACATCTCACCCTTTTTTTATTATTAAGCTACTATAACTTACACATCAAGAACAAAACTCTGGCTATTAAAACAATAACAATGCCAACCCGTAACCCAAAACATTTTAAAACTTAAGCATAACATTTCAAGAACAAAAAATGTTTTAAGTCCCAATTTCAATGTCCAACAGTTCTGAGTCCAAGTTTCAATGTCCGACAGTTCCTTATGTGTAGATGTCAGCAATGATATTTCAGTTCTGGATGGTGGACAAATGGTGGCAATGCAGGTCCGACCCTCTCTGGTTTGATCCTGGGCAAGCTGCAGCGACGCACAGCTGCTGATTGCTAGCATGGCAAAGCGTCGTCAGCGTCCTCCATCTCTGGATTGTTTTTCCTCTTGTGTCCATGGCTGGAGCATTCCTGATAATTCCTCTCTGTTGCAGGAATCCACATGGTCTTGAAGTTGTTTTCTGAAAATATACAAACATATTCTCGACCGAAGATTAAAAAAGGGAATCTTACTTGGCGTCCTTTTTATATTTGCCCAAATGATTTTCCTTTGGCTTATTTTGACACCATGTGTGTTTTCCTAGGTGTCTGTTAGCATTATAAATGAAAAAATTTTTCTAGATGCAATTTAGTTACAGGATATTTTTCCTTACATGTTATTTTTCCACTATCCCCCCCCTTTTTTATTTAATTAGTAGGAGGATTTTTGGAAAACTTATAATGCAGTCTAGATAACTTTACATTTTAATTTTTTGCACAAAAATATGACTGTTTTAGGTTCATTGCATATTAAGCAATTTTTCCATGAAATGAAAATTTTGGTTAATACTTCTTGAGCCAATTTTAATCTGAAAACCTGACTGCTATTTTACTGTCAAATTTAATACTCTAACAACAATCTCAGTTTACACTGTAAATATTAATGGAAAGGATTATTTTTGCATCCTTGAGAAGGCCCTGAGCATTCCCGGTATTAGGCTGGATTTTAGATATAGGGTAGCTGTTGTCAGCCAAGTCTCTGTTTTCTGGGTACCGATCTCAGGTGGGCCAAGTCTCTTTCTGTTACCTGGGTCCCAATCTGGGCTGGGCATGGGAAGCAAGAAGCAGCCATGGGGGCAGGAGACCTCCCTCAGAAGGAGCGAGTGTTCAAGCCCCTGAATAGTTGGGGGGGGGTGAGGATCCGTGCCCCACCTCTGTTGACCCCCAAGTTCTCTCCTGATGGCCCCTCTGTGACTGTGCCTGTCTTAGGTTGTTCCTCCCCGAGGAATCTTACCCGTCTTTGACTAACCAGCCATCCTCCGGGGCCAAGCAGGGTGATGTGAGGTACAGTTCTGTCTCCTTGGTAGCCTATGCCCCTGTGGCCTCCACACCCAGCAATTGCCTTGGGATCCCCTCGCCTGCTGGCGGGGCCCCAGCATTGCACATATCTTGGGGAACCCAGGTTTCTTCTCCAGGGAGGGCCCAACTCATGCCATTGGGCTAGAGACAGATCCACGGCACCAGTCACCATGAGGCTTCAACCTCAGCATGAAAAGAGAGCTCAGGCAACAGCTGTGGGCAATTGGATTGTGAGAAGAGGGACCCTCTTGACAAAAAGAGCAAGAGAGGTCAATATAGAATGCTCAAGTGCCTTCCCAGGGGGCCTTCCACACAGTGGAAGGGATTAAATCCTTTCATGTCCTTATTAAATTTCTGCCAAACATTCAAAGAATTAATTTGTAAGTTTGTATGGGATAAATGTACAATAATGACATTGTAGAACAATATCATGTAAGGATATTCTGTGCTCTAGGCCATGGCAATTCAATTTTAAACTGGCTGTCAATTTCTTTTTGTATAGACAAGCTCTTAGTTACATTTTCCTTGACCTGTTGTACGAAATGAGAGGTCTGAACAGTCTGTACCATAGATGAAACAGCAATGCCCACAGAAGTCAGTAACGTTACGAGGGCAAAGATTCCTGCAATTAACATTCCAAGAAATCTTTTTTGTCTTTTTAAGATTTTTTTACTAGATCATGCAACAGTTTGTAGGTTTGATGAGATTCCCATGGTTCAGTTAAGTTAGTGGGAACCCAAGCAAAAGCTAGTTGTTTTAAAATCATGAGGGAGTTCTTTTGAACAGTAGAATTGATACAATGGTATAATGTACAATTTGTGCATGACACCTCATACAGATGGCTTGTAACATTAAGAATGGGGCCTGATAGGAGCACAAATGGATCAAACACACAGGCAGTAGCAAACACTGTCTTATTGAGAGTTCCTTGTTTAAAAAATGGAACTATTTGAGCTATAATTGAAACTATACCATCTTATAGGTGCAAGTGCAGCAGCTAATTTCCACTGCGTACTTCGTAGAGGCCAGTTGTCACGTTGTAATTGAGGCCCAACAAAGTCTCCTCCATGAGATGTAGTGATTTTCTTCAACATATAGATAGGATGCATGCCCTTTCCATTTAAGGGTGTGGTTGTTACTATACAGAGAACCTTAAGGGCTCCAGTCTATAAAGAAAAAAAATTATTAAGTTTGCTGGTGGTAGGATAATTACTATAACAGTCTTGCCAATTAACTTCTTCCTCAGTGGGATTCCATACATAAGACCATTTATGTAAAGGCTGAGTGGGGTGGGGGGGGGGTGCCTTAGCACACTTATATTTTCTGCACCTTTCCCCGGAGCAAGTAGAGATAATACATGTACTTGAGCAGTTTCTTCCCCGTTCTTTGGGGTCCAGGCTGGCCAAAAACCTCTCTTTTTAATTTTACACACAAGGGAGCAGTGGCTTGATTTAGAGTATTACAAAAGGGAAGCTGGGGGGCAACAGCTGTATAATAATACCTTGTCCATATGCTTCCTTGCCCCAGCTGTGGTCCTCCTGGAAGGATCAGCCCACGTAAGGGTTCTTACCCATGAAGGGTCAGGAGTATAAGTCTGAAATACTGCCACATTTGCCCTAGGTAATATTACCATACAGATGATTACTGCTAGCATGGCAAGAAAGACGTTCTCTGTACAGTCTTCTTTACTATGCCCCAGGTGGTCTCCAGGCTGTTTGTTGTCTGGCTCGTCGTCCTCCTGCTGGGTTAGACTTGGAGAACTTCAATTTAAAAAGAATCTTTTTCTTTTACACTAAGTAACTTACAGGGTTACTTCCTGGATGTTGACTGATAGTGCCGCAAGGCCATGTATTTCAAGTCAAAGTCATTACACATTTATGGTGACTGTACTTTGAAATTTGGTATTTTAACAGCAAATCATTAGATTATCCTATAAATATTTGTGGAAGATATTTCAAAATTTTAAAATTTCTCCTTTTTATTAAATTTAAGGTAACATTTTTAAAAAGCATTCCCTTTTGGCTTATTTGCATATATAGAGGAATCATGGGAAGCCTTCAGTAACTTTTTTAGAAGAATTTTACTTTACTAGGATTCAATTGCTTACAAAGATACTGGCTTCTCATAGTAGGTACTTTTATTAATAATGTTAGTAAATTTAGTAAAGTTTTATGTCTGATTCACGAGGTGCAAACGCTGCCTCACCTCCAGCCTAATTTAAAATGTAGCAGCGAGGAGCTCTTGTTATTTTAAATGACATCTTAAAATTCTACTGCTGTATTTTAAGAAATATCAAACAAAATAACTTGTTTTGCCCTTTCTTAGAGGCAAAAACTTAAAATATATTTATTAATTTATATTTGATAAAGCTTTCCATGTGATTTCAAGTATATTAAATTGGCTTTATTAAAAAATCCTTTAAGAAGAGAGAATAAACTTTTGAAAACATTTCAGGGCCCATGAAATGTCTCAAAGTCATTCCTTGGTTATGGTTTTGAAATCCAACTTGAAAGACCATCAAATATATATATATATATATATATATATATATATATATATATGATTTAAAGATTATATACCTTTTATAATTATTAAGAGATATCAATTAAATTTAAACTGATCTTTGTATATAAAAATTTCGGTTGGGATCACAGAATTTATCCTCTTTTTTAATCAGATCAATGAGTAACATATTTTGAATTCTAATTATTTCAGCGAAAACAAAAATTATTTTTTCAAAGATAAATCTCTATACTTTAGGCATTTAGCTACCTCAAGTACACAATTCTTCCCAATTCAATCCGAACCTTAAACTTTTAGCTGGCAAGTCAAATATTTAGCATTTCTCAATCAATAACATTTTTAAGAATAAACTTCAAAAATGCAAGATATAATCAACCAACAGATTTAATTCTGTCCTCTAGATTTTTCATGAGGCAGATTTAGCAATTTAGCAAACTCCCAAAGCCCTAGGCTGCCATTGCTCCCAAAGATGGGAAACTGGGAAGCAAGCCTATCTTTAGAAGTTGCCACTGGCAGGAAATTTTTGGCCTACCTGCTTGTTCTGTTGGGGGAAGGGAGGATAGCCCTTCCTCCATTAGAAATTGCTTTGGGAAGCCAGCCTTAATTAAAGGACATAGCCATCTTTTACCTGGGCTACTTAGATTTTTATAATTAATATACATCAATAATTCTTGAGATTCAAATCCAAATTATTATTTTAAGGCAGTTACTTTGGCAAATTTTTGTAACAGAGACAATTTTACTGAATTTCCTTTTTGGCCTTGAAGTTAACACCCTTCTTTTACCCTTAAAAACTGTTTTTTATTATGGAAATGCCAATCCTGCTGCTAGAATCTAGCCAGCATCTTTTTTCCTCTGGGTAAAATTTGCCATTTTTCTTAGGAAATAATCAGTCTTGGGTTTTATTCTGTACATTTGTAAAGAGAATTCAGCTCAAAACTCTAGCTAAATGTCCAAAATCGGATGATGCGCGCTTTAGTTCCAAGCCAGTTTTTCTCTTTACACGTGCACAGAAATCCCAGACGAATTTTTTAAATTTTGTAAAACTTTTCAATTAGAATAGTTGGGGAGGGGGCATCCATATTGGATCACCATGTGCTCCCTTCCCTTCCCCCACATCCTGCTTTGGGGGAAGTTTCAGCAAATGACTCAGATGGCGTATTCCCAAAGTCATGCTTAATAGAAAAAGACATTTTAAATTTTTTCCTATTTCGCTTTCCAAAGTTATGGCTAGCACCCAAGGTTATCTTAGCCAAAGTTTGGTTGTCATAAGATGTTCTCCGGTAATTTTTTAACAAAACTAATCTTTTTACGGGCGAGCAGAAAACTCTGCCCTCTCCTGCCACCTTTGAATCTCTCCACACCAGAGGTGGATTCTGTAGCGGAATTTCATTTCTTATTACAGATTTTAGATTCCAAATACAAATTAAGATTTTAATTTGAACAATAAACCACATTGAGATTACCATGGCATTCTTTTTTCCAGCCTGATTTAAAGGAGTACCTTTTAATATTCCAATTTCTTTATAATTTGGTGTTTTTGCACAGGTGATTCTATTAACGGAGAATTAATTAGGACATGGAGGTGGAGGGAGCCATGAAGGCCATTCCTCCCATTTTTTCTTTTCTTTCTGCTCCTCTTTAGGAGCGGAGGGTGCAAGGGGAGGAGATTTATCCTCCTTGGCCTCTCTCAAAGGCTCTAGTAAATGAAATACTGTGTTTCACAAGGAAAAACAGTTTGGAGGCAAGTTTTTCCCTGCTGCTGACCTTTTTTCAATTTCTAACTTTTTGGCAAACTCTTAAGATCTAATGTACCTTTTTCAAGAAAACCCAAAAGTTATGTTCTGTAACAACATACAAAAACTATAAGAGACTACCTTCTGAAACTTTAACTCCTTAAGCATGCAACTCAAAAGTCTATAATAAAGTTTCTTACTTTTTTAAAAGCCCAATCTACCTTTTTAAAGCCGAATCTTGCCCCGTTAGCCTGGTTGAGAAAACGTTCCCACACCGCCTACAGCTCCGGACCACTGTAGCTGATTGTGGGCGTTTGTGTGTGGTGAAATAACACCTCACCTTTACGGTGAATTTTCATACCTTTATGGTGAATTCTTTGTTCCTCACTTTTGCCTTCACTTCCAGAGTCCCCGACGGGCGCCAGATGTAGTAAGAGTTTCCCTCCACGTCCTGCGTGGTTCAGGGTTCAGGTCTGGAACTGGAGCCGCACACAAATGAAATAGAAAAGACACAAGATAATTTGGGAATATGGGGGACCAGGCGAGCAAGTCCAACTCAGGGTGAAGGACTTCCACCGTGCTCAGGCCTCACCAAGCTTTTATAGTGAGAGGTAAACAAGGTAGTGATTACCATAGTTACACAGTTCTTGTGAGTTTCACTTGTTTTGACCATCGTTACACTTCCTGCACTTCCTCATCCCATTAGCTTCCCAGATAAGATCTAGGGAGTGTTATAAGGTCAAGCCTAATTATGCTAAGAGGAATGTGCCCTCTAAGGTAGGACTTGTTTGTGACTTTGCCAGCAGGCCAGTCCGAGGCTTAACCCTGTATCAGTTTCCCACATCCTGTTGTGGAAATGCATCTTCCTTTGGGGGAACCCATCTTCCTGTGGGGGAAAAACAACATCCTTTGGGGAAACCCATCTTCCTAAGGGGCAAACACAGGATCCTATGAGTGAAAACATCTACCGAGGAAGGAAATGCACCTTTCTTTGCAGGAATCCTGCTTCCTGTTGGGAAAACTTACCCTTCTGTGTAGGAATCCTTGGCGCTGTAGGGGATACACTATTAACTTTGGGGAAAACATACTTTCCTGTGGGGGAAAGGCACCTTCCTGTGGGTGGAACCTTCCTGTGTTGGAAACACAGGTTCCAGTGGGGGGAAAGCATTTTCATGTAGGGGAACACATGTCTTTTTGAGAGTGTGCACCTTCCTGTTGGTGATATACTCCTTCCTTTGCTGGGAATGCATCTTCCGGTGAGGGAACACTTCTTCCTGTGGGGGAAACACACCATCCTTAGGGGAAACCCATCTTTCTGTGGGGCAAACACAGGATCCTATGAGGGAACACATCTACCAAGGCAGGAAATGCCTCGTTCTATGCAAGAATCCTTCCTCCTGTAGGGGAAACCCACCTTTCTCGGTAGGACTCTTTCCTGCTGTTGTGGGTACACTATCTCCTTAGGGAAAACATACCTTATTGTGGGGAAAAGTCACCTTCCAGGAAGGAAATGCACCTTGCTCTGGGGTGCGCACCTTCCTGTGTTGGAAATACACCTTTGCGTGGGGGAAACGCATTTTCATCTAGGGGAGCACAAGTTTCTCTGAAAGTGTGCAACTTTCTGTGGGTAAATACAAGTTTCTGCTGTGGAAATGCACATTTCTGTGGGAGAATCCTTTTCTTACGGTGGGAACTCTTCTTACTATAGGGAAATCATCTTCCTGCAGCAGAATAGCACATTTTAGTGGTGGATACACACCTCCTATAAGAGAACACATCTTGGGGGTGTTTGGGAAGAAACAATGACCTCCCTGCGGGTGAATGCATCTTCCTGAGAGAGAACCCTTCCTCCTATGAGATAAATGCCTCTTCCTGTGGGGGTTATACAACTTCCGATGGTGGAAATGCATCTTCCTGTGGGGGAAAGCACCTTCCTGTGGGGTGCGCAACATCCCGTGGTGGAAACACAACTTCCGTTTGGGGAAATGGATTTTCCAATAGGGGAACACATATTTCTGTGAGAGTGTGCACCTTCCTGTGGGAGATATACACCTTCCTACGGTGGAAATGCATCTTCCTGTGTGGGATATGCACCTTCATGTGGTGGAAATGCATCTTCCAGTGGGGAAACACAGCATCTTTTGGGAAAACCATCTTCCTATGGGGCAAAAACAGGATCCTATGAGGGAACACATCTACCAAGGAAGGAAATGCGCCTTTCTGTGCAGAAATCCAGCTTCCTGTTGGGAAAACTCACCCTTCTGTGTAGGAATCCTTGGCGCTGTAGGAAATACACTATTTCCTTTGGGGAAAACATACTTTCCTGTTGGGGAAAGGCACCTTCCTGTGTGTGGAACCTTCCTGTGTTGGAAACACAGGTTCCAGTGGGGGGAAAGCATTTTCCTGTAGGGGAACACATGTCTTTTTGAGAGTGTGCACCTTCCTGTGGGGGATATACTCTATCCTGTGGTGGAAATGCACCTTCCTGTGGTGGAAATGCATCTTCCTGTGGGGGAAACACATTTTCCTATAGGGGAGCACATGTTTCTCTGGAACTGTGCACCTTTCTATGAGTGAATACAAGTTTCTGTTGTAGAAATGCACATTTCTGTTGGAAAACCCTTCTCTTTAGGTGGGAACCCTTTTTCCTAAGGGGAAATCATCTTCATGCAGCAGAATAGCACATTTTGGTAGTGGAAACGCACCTTCCTATAAGAGAACACATCTTGGGGGTGTTACGGAAGGGACAATGACCTCCCTGTGGGTGAATGCATCTTCCTGAGGAAGAACCCTTCCTCCTATGAGATAAATGCCTCTTCCTGTGGGAGTTATAAAACTAAATATGGTGGAAATGCATCTTCCTGTGGGGGAAAGCACCTTCGTGTGGGGTGCGCAACATCCCATAGTGGAAACACAACATCTGATGGGGAAATGGATTTTCCTGTAGGGGAACACATGTTTCTGTGGGAGTGTGCACCTTCTTGTGGGGGATATACACCTTCCTGTTGTGGAAATGCATCTTCCTGTGGGGGAACCCATCTTCCTGTGGGGGAAAAACAGCATCCTTTGGGGAAACCCATCTTCCTATGGGGCAAACACAGGATCCTATGAGTGAAAACATCTACCGAGGAAGGAAATGCACCTTTCTTTGCAGGAATCCTGCTTCCAGTTGGGAAAACTCGACCTTCTGTGTAGGAATCCTTGGCGCTGTAGGGCATACACTATTTCCTTTGGGGAAAACATACTTTCCTGTGGGGGAAAGGCACCTTCCTGTGGGTGGAACCTTCCTGTGTTGGAAACACAGGTTCCAGTGGGGGGAAAGCATTTTCATGTAGGGGAACACATGTCTTTTTGAGAGTGTGCACCTTCCTGTTGGTTATATACTCCTTCCTTTGCTGGGAATGCATCTTCCGGTGAGGGAACACTTCTTCCTGTGGGGGAAACACACCATCCTTAGGGGAAACCCATCTTTCTGTGGGGCAAACACAGGATCCTATGAGGGAACACATCTACCAAGGCAGGAAATGCCTCGTTCTATGCAAGAATCCTTCCTCCTGTAGGGGAAACCCACCTTTCTCGGTAGGAATCTTTCCTGCTGTTGTGGGTACACTATCTCCTTAGGGAAAACATACCTTATTGTGGGGAAAAGTCACCTTCCAGGAAGGAAATGCACCTTGCTCTGGGGTGCGCACCTTCCTGTGTTGGAAATACACCTTTGCGTGGGGGAAACGCATTTTCATCTAGGGGAGCACAAGTTTCTCTGAAAGTGTGCAACTTTCTGTGGGTAAATACAAGTTTCTGCTGTGGAAATGCACATTTCTGTGGGAGAATCCTTTTCTTACGGTGGGAACCCTTCTTACTATAGGGAAATCATCTTCCTGCAGCAGAATAGCACATTTTAGTGGTGGATACACACCTCCTATAAAAGAACACATCTTGGGGGTGTTCGGGAAGGGAAAATGACCTCCTTGTGGGTGAATGCATCTTCCTGAGGGAGAACCCTTCCTCCTATGAGATAAATGCCTCTTCCTGTGGGGGTTATACAACTTCCTATGGTGGAAATGCATCTTCCTGTGGGGAAAAGCACCTTCCTGTGGGGTGGGCAACATCCCATAGTGGAAACACCACATCTGGTTGGGGAAATGGATTTTCCTGTAGGGGAACACATGTTTCTGTGGGAGTGTGCACCTTCCTGTGGGGGATATACACCATCCTGTTGTGGAAATGCATCTTCCTGTGGGGGAACCCATCTTCCTGTGGGGGAAAAACAGCATCCTTTGGGGAAACCCATCTTCCTATGGGGCAAACACAGGATCCTATGAGTGAAAACATCTACCGAGGAAGGAAATGCACCTTTCTGTGCAGGAATCCTGCTTCCAGTTGGGAAAACTCGACCTTCTGTGTAGGAATCCTTGGCGCTGTAGGGCATACACTATTTCCTTTGGGGAAAACATACTTTCCTGTGGGAGAAAGGCACTTTCCTGTGGGTGGAACCTTCCTGTGTTGGAAACACAGGTTCCAGTGGGGGGAAAGCATTTTCCTGTAGGGTAACACAAGTCTTTTTGAGAGTGTGCACCTTCCTGTGGGGGATATACTCCTTCCTGTGGTGGAAATGCACCTTCCTGTGGTGGAAATGCATCTTCCTGTGGGGGAAATGCATTTTCCTCTAGGGGATCACATGTTTATCTGGAAGTGTGCACCTTTCCGTGGGTGAATACAAGTTTCTGTTGTGGAAATGCACATTTCTGTGGGAGAACCCTTCTCTTTCGGTGGGAACCCTTCTTCCTATGGGGAAATCATCTTCCTGCTGCAGAATAGCACATTTTGGTGGTGGAAACGCACCTTCCTATAAGAGAACAAATGTTGGGGGTGTTTGGGAAGAAACAATGACCTCCCTGCGGGTGAATGCATCTTCCTGAGAGAGAACCCTTCCTCCTATGAGATAAATGCCTCTTCCTGTGGGGGTTATACAACTTCCGATGGTGGAAATGCATCTTCCCGTGGGGGAAAGCACCTTCCTGTGTGGTGCGCAACATCCTGTCGTGGAAACACAACTTCCGTTTGGGGAAATGAATTTGCCAATAGGGGAACACATGTTTCTGTGGGAGTGTGCACCTTCCTGTGGGAGATATACACCCTCCTACGGTGGAAATGCATCTTCCTGTGTGGGATATGCACCTTCCTGTGGTGGAAATGCATCTTCCAGTGGGGAAACACAGCATCTTTTGGGAAAACCATCTTCCTATGGGGCAAAAACAGGATCCTATGAGGGAACACATCTACCAAGGAAGGAAATGCGCCTTTCTGTGCAGAAATCCAGCTTCCTGTTGGGAAAACTCACCCTTCTGTGTAGGAATCCTTGGCGCTGTAGGAAATACACTATTTCCTTTGGGGAAAACATACTTTCCTGTTGGGGAAAGGCACCTTCCTGTGTGTGGAACCTTCCTGTGTTGGAAACACAGGTTCCAGTGGGGGGAAAGCATTTTCCTGTAGGGGAACACATGTCTTTTTGAGAGTGTGCACCTTCCTGTGGGGGATATACTCTATCCTGTGGTGGGAAATGCACCTTCCTGTGGTGGAAATGCATCTTCCTGTGGGGGAAACACATTTTCCTATAGGGGAGCACATGTTTCTCTGGAAGTGTGCACCTTTCCGTGGGTGAATACAAGTTTCTGTTGCGGAAATGCACATTTCTGTGGGAGAACCCTTCTCTTTCGGTGGGAACCCTTCTTCCTATGGGGAAATCATCTTCCTGCTGCAGAATAGCATATTTTGGTGGTGGAAACGCACCTTCCTATAAGAGAACAAATGTTGGGGGTGTTTGGGAAGAAACAATGACCTCCCTGCGGGTGAATGCATCTTCCTGAGAGAGAACCCTTCCTCCTATGAGATAAATGCCTCTTCCTGTGGGAGTTATAAAACTAAATATGGTGGAAATGCATCTTCCTGTGGGGGAAAGCACCTTCCTGTGGGGTGCGCAACATCCCGTGGTGGAAACACAACATCTGATGGGGAAATGGATTTTCCTGTAGGGGAACACATGTTTCTGTGGGAGTGTGCACCTTCCTGTGGGGGATATACACCTTCCTGTTGTGGAAATGCATCTTCCTGTGGGGGAACCCATCTTCCTGTGGGGGAACCCATCTTCCTGTGGGGGAAAAACAGCATCCTTTGGGGAAACCCATCTTCCTATGGGGCAAACACAGGATCCTATGAGTGAAAACATCTACCGAGGAAGGAAATGTGCCTTTCTGTGCAGGAATCCTGCTTCCAGTTGGGAAAACTCACCCTTCTGTGTAGGAATCCTTGGCGCTGTAGGGCATACACTATTTCCTTTGGGGAAAACATACTTTCCTGTGGGAGAAAGGCACTTTCCTGTGGGTGGAACCTTCCTGTGTTGGAAACACAGGTTCCAGTGGGGGGAAAGCATTTTCCTGTAGGAGAACACATGTCTTTTTGAGAGTGTGCACCTTCCTGTGGGGGATATACTCTATCCTGTGGTGGAAATGCACCTTCCTGTGGTGGAAATGCATCTTCCTGTGGGGGAAACACATTTTCCTATAGGGGAGCACATGTTTCTCTGGAAGTGTGCACCTTTCTATGAGTGAATACAAGTTTCTGTTGTGGAAATGCACATTTCTGTGGGAAAACACTTCTCTTTAGGTGGGAACCCTTTTTCCTAAGGGGAAATCATCTTCATGCAGCAGAATAGCACATTTTGGTAGTGGAAACGCACCTTCCTATAAGAGAACACATCTTGGGGGTGTTACGGAAGGGACAATGACCTCCCTGTGGGTGAATGCATCTTCCTGAGGAAGAACCCTTCCTCCTATGAGATAAATGCCTCTTCCTGTGGGAGTTATAAAACTAAATATGGTGGAAATGCATCTTCCTGTGGGGGAAATGCATTTTCCTCTAGGGGATCACATGTTTATCTGGAAGCGTGCACCTTTCCGTGGGTGAATACAAGTTTCTGTTGGGGAAATGCACATTTCTGTGGGACAACCCTTCTCTTTCAGTGGGAACCCTTCTTCCTATGGGGAAATCATCTTCCTGCTGCAGAATAGCACATTTTGGTGGTGGAAACGCACCTTCCTATAAGAGAACAAATGTTGGGGGTGTTTGGGAAGAAACAATGACCTCCCTGCGGGTGAATGCATCTTCCTGAGAGAGAACCCTTCCTCCTATGAGATAAATGCCTCTTCCTGTGGGGGTTATACAACTTCCGATGGTGGAAATGCATCTTCCTGTGGGGGAAAGCACCTTCCTGTGGGGTCCGCAACATCCCATGGTGGAAACACTACTTCCGTTTGGGGAAATGGATTTTCCAATAGGGGAACACATGTTTCTGTGGGAGTGTGCACCTTCCTGTGGGGGATATACACCTTCCTACGGTGGAAATGCATCTTCCTGTGTGGGATATGCACCTTCCTGTGGTGGAAATGCATCTTCCAGTGGGGAAACACAGCATCTTTTGGGAAAACCATCTTCCTATGGGGCAAAAACAGGATCCTATGAGGGAACACATCTACCAAGGAAGGAAATGTGCCTTTCTGTGCAGAAATCCAGCTTCCTGTTGGGAAAACTCACCCTTCTGTGTAGGAATCCTTGGCGCTGTAGGAAATACACTATTTCCTTTGGGGAAAACATACTTTCCTGTTGGGGAAAGGCACCTTCCTGTGTGTGGAACCTTCCTGTGTTGGAAACACAGGTTCCAGTGGGGGGAAAGCATTTTCCTGTAGGAGAACACATGTCTTTTTGAGAGTGTGCACCTTCCTGTGGGGGATATACTCTATCCTGTGGTGGAAATGCACCTTCCTGTGGTGGAAATGCATCTTCCTGTGGGGGAAACACATTTTCCTATAGGGGAGCACATGTTTCTCTGGAAGTGTGCACCTTTCTATGAGTGAATACAAGTTTCTGTTGTGGAAATGCACATTTCTGTGGGAAAACCCTTCTCTTTAGGTGGGAACCCTTTTTCCTAAGGGGAAATCATCTTCATGCAGCAGAATAGCACATTTTGGTGGTGGAAACGCACCTTCCTATAAGAGAAC
The DNA here is from genome assembly GCF_000147115.1 of Myotis lucifugus. Lineage (NCBI taxonomy): Eukaryota > Metazoa > Chordata > Mammalia > Chiroptera > Vespertilionidae > Myotis > Myotis lucifugus. The sequence goes on from NW_005871088.1 coordinate 1,373,422, forward strand.
ACATCTTGGGGGTGTTACGGAAGGGACAATGACCTCCCTGTGGGTGAATGCATCTTCCTGAGGAAGAACCCTTCCTCCTATGAGATAAATGCCTCTTCCTGTGGGAGTTATAAAACTAAATATGGTGGAAATGCATCTTCCTGTGGGGGAAAGCACCTTCGTGTGGGGTGCGCAACATCCCATAGTGGAAACACAACATCTGATGGGGAAATGGATTTTCCTGTAGGGGAACACATGTTTCTGTGGGAGTGTGCACCTTCCTGTGGGGGATATACACCTTCCTGTTGTGGAAATGCATCTTCCTGTGGGGGAACCCATATTCCTGTGGGGGAAAAACAGCATTCTTTGGGGAAACCCATCTTCCTATGGGGCAAACACAGGATCCTATGAGTGAAAACATCTACCGAGGAAGGAAATGCACCTTTCTTTGCAGGAATCTTGCTTCCAGTTGGGAAAACTCGACCTTCTGTGTAGGAATCCTTGGCGCTGTACGGCATACAATATTTCCTTTGGGGAAATCATACTTTCCTGTGGGAGAAAGGCACTTTCCTGTGGGTGGAACCTTCCTGTGTTGGAAACACAGGTTCCAGTGGGGGGAAGGCATTTTCCTGTAGGAGAACACATGTCTTTTTGAGAGTGTGCACCTTCCTGTGGGGGATATACTCCTTCCTGTGGTGGAAATGCACATTCCCTTGGTGGAAATGCATCTTCCTGTGGGGGAAATGCATTTTCCTCTAGGGGATCACATGTTTATCTGGAAGTGTGCACCTTTCCGTGGGTGAATACAAGTTTCTGTTGGGGAAATGCACATTTCTGTGCGACAACCCTTCTCTTTCGGTGGGAACCCTTCTTCCTATGGGGAAATCATCTTCCTGCTGCAGAATAGCACATTTTGGTGGTGGAAACGCACCTTCCTATAGGAGAACAAATGTTGGGGGTGTTTGGGAAGAAACAATGACCTCCCTGCGGGTGAATGCATCTTCCTGAGAGAGAACCCTTCCTCCTATGAGATAAATGCCTCTTCTTGTGGGAGTTATACAACTTCCGATGGTGGAAATGCATCTTCCTGTGGGGGAAAGCACCTTCCTGTGGGGTGCGCAACATCCCGTGGTGGAAACACAACATCTGATGGGGAAATGGATTTTCCTGTAGGGGAACACATGTTTCTGTGGGAGTGTGCACCTTCCTGTGGGGGATATACACCTTCCTGTTGTGGAAATGTATCTTTCCTGTGGGGGAACCCATCTTCCTGTGGGGGAACCCATTTTCCTGTGGGGGAAAAACAGCATCCTTTGGGGAAACCCATCTTCCTATAGGGCAAACACAGGATCCTATGAGTGAAAACATCTACCGAGGAAGGAAATGCACCTTTCTTTGCAGGAATCCTGCTTCCAGTTGGGAAAACTCGACCTTCTGTGTAGGAATCCTTGGCGCTGTAGGGCATACACTATTTCCTTTGGGGAAAACATACTTTCCTGTGGGAGAAAGGCACTTTCCTGTGGGTGGAACCTTCCTGTGTTGGAAACACAGGTTCCAGTGGGGGGAAAGCATTTTCCTGTAGGGTAACACAAGTCTTTTTGAGAGTGTGCACCTTCCTGTGGGGGATATATACTCCTTCCTGTGGTGGAAATGCTCCTTCCCTGGTGGAAATGCATCTTCCTGTGGCGGAAATGCATTTTCCTCTAGGGGATCACATGTTTATCTGGAAGTGTGCACCTTTCCGTGGGTGAATACAAGTTTCTGTTGCGGAAATGCACATTTCTGTGGGAGAACCCTTCTCTTTCGGTGGGAACCCTTCTTCCTATGGGGAAATCATCTTCCTGCTGCAGAATAGCACATTTTGGTGGTGGAAACGCACCTTCCTATAAGAGAACAAATGTTGGGGGTGTTTGGGAAGAAACAATGACCTCCCTGCGGGTGAATGCATCTTCCTGAGAGAGAACCCTTCCTCCTATGAGATAAATGCCTCTTCCTGTGGGGGTTATACAACTTCCGATGGTGGAAATGCATCTTCCTGTGGGGGAAAGCACCTTCCTGTGGGGTGCGCAACATCCCGTGGTGGAAACACAACTTCCGTTTGGGGAAATGGATTTTCCAATAGGGGAACACATGTTTCTGTGGGAGTGTGCACCTTCCTGTGGGGGATATACACCTTCCTACGGTGGAAATGCATCTTCCTGTGTGGGATATGCACCTTCCTGTGGTGGAAATGCATCTTCCAGTGGGGAAACACAGCATCTTTTGGGAAAACCATCTTCCTATGGGGCAAAAACAGGATCCTATGAGGGAACACATCTACCAAGGAAGGAAATGCGCCTTTCTGTGCAGAAATCCAGCTTCCTGTTGGGAAAACTCACCCTTCTGTGTAGGAATCCTTGGCGCTGTAGGAAATACACTATTTTCTTTGGGGAAAACATACTTTCCTGTTGGGGAAAGGCACCTTCCTGTGTGTGGAACCTTCCTGTGTTGGAAACACAGGTTCCAGTGGGGGGAAAGCATTTTCCTGTAGGAGAACACATGTCTTTTTGAGAGT
>NW_005871088.1:1399202-1480776 GCF_000147115.1 Myotis lucifugus
AGTGCTGGTAAGCACTATCTTGCTGGGACCTCCAAATGGTATATTATAAATCAGTGAGCTGACGTAAGACGCCTTAATCAGCCAGATTAAGTAGTAATTAGGAGCCTTTATTACACTAGCGGTCTCAGCAGAGTAATCTCCCAAATCTGAGCAAAACAGCATGGAGGAACTTTTCCCTTTATATCCCCCAGTCCCTTTGTCTCCCAAATAAGGGTGTTTTTTTCCAGACCTTTTGCAGACTTTACAAAGAGCTCTATGTAGGTTATTTTTGCAGGCAGCTTGTAACATTGAGCATAGTACGTTTCAGATAACTGGCAAATATCAGGCATGGGAGTAGCTAGAAATGGCAACAGAGCAGCTTGCAAGTTCAAATAGTTGAACTTATTTTCCCTATTATTCAAGCAAGCAAGTGTTTACAGAAGCCAAAATAGCAGGGTTAACATTTCAAACAGCAGTTATTTTTACAGAATAGAGATTACGGCAGCAAGATGGAGTCCCTATGCATCACTAGCATACTTCACTGAGCATAATGTCTTCAGGATTCATCAATCTGGTAGCAAGTGTCAGAAATTTGTTCCATATTAAGAGCAAAAAACAATCCATCTGAATGACATATTATCATTTGTGACAACATGGATGGACCATAAGGGTATTATGCTAAGTGACAAATGTCAGACAGAGAAAGGCAAAGGCCATAAGATTTCACTTACATGTGGAATCTAAAGAACAAAGCAAATGAACAAACAAAACAGAAACAGACTCATAGATAACAGAGAACAAACTGATGGTTTCCAGATGGGAGGGTGTTGGTAACTGAGTGAAAAAGGTGAAGGGATTAAGCAGTGCAAATTGGTGATTGCAATATAGTCAAGGGGATGTAAACCACAGCATAGAGAACATAGCCCATAACATTGTGATAACTATGTACGGTGCCAGGTGGGTATTAGAATGATGGGGAGGGGGATGGCATGGCATGTCACATAAGCGTCTAATCACTATGCTGTACACTTGAAACTAATATAATGTTGAATTTCAACTGTAATTGAAAAAAATTCATTGTAGGTATATACCACTTTTTTCCCCATTCCTTTGTTGATGGACACTTCGGCTGCTTCTACCTTCTATGTTTTGAATAACACTTGTGTGTACACGGGTGTACAAGTATCTGTTTGACTCTCCTTTCACTTCTATGTATATGCCCAAAAGTGGAGTTGCTGGGTCGTAGGTTAACTATCTTTTCAATTTTGGAGTAACTGCACGCTGTCTTCCATAACGACAGCACCACGTTACACATCCACTGGCAATGCACCAAAGTTCCAACTTCTCCACATGCATGCCAACTCCTATTCACCTGGTTTTTAAATAATTACAGGTGCCTCATGAATGTGAAGCGGCATCTCACAGTGGTTTTGAAGTGCATTTCCCTGAGCATCTTTTCATGTGCTTATTGGTCTTACATATACTATCTCACTGGAGCAATGGCCAAAATATTTAATCAGGTTTTCCTGCTGTTGTGGTTTTAGTGTTGTTGTTGCTGGTGGTGGTTGTGACAGTGGTAGGAGTTGAGTTGTGGGAGCTCTTTCTTTTCTTTTCTTTTTTTTTTAAAAAAAATATGTTTTATTTATTTTTTTACAGAGAGGAAGGGAGAGGGATAGAGAGTTAGAAACATCGATGAGAGAGAAACATCGATCAGCTGCCTCCAGCATACCCCATCCTGGGAATGTGCCCGCAACCAAGGTACATGCTCTTGACCGGAATCGAACCTGGGACCCTTCAGTCGCAGGCCGATGCTCTATCCACTGACCCAAACTGGTTAGGTGGTGGGAGCTCTTCTATGTGCAGGATTTCCAACTGTCATCAGATATATTATTTGTAATTATTTTCTTCCATTCCATGTGTTGCCTATTCACTATGCTTATCATGGTCTTTGATGCCCAAAGTATTTATTTTGATGTAGTCCAACTTATCTATTTTTTATTTCTTGCCTCCTTGGCCCTTTAAAATAAAATCACCTTAGCCCTCAGGCCATAAAAAATTTGCCCCTGTTTTAAGGTGTCATTTTGAATTTTTAAGTCTCTTTTCACATAGAGTGGATTTGTGTGGTTGCTATCAGGTAGAGATGCCATTGCTTTTTTCTTCCCATGGAAAACTCATTGTACCACTGTCATTTATTGAATGGTGTACACCAAGCATGTCAAACTCAAAGGCTAACATGGGCCAAATAAACAAGGTTTAAGCTTATGTGGGCTGCAAAAAAAAACAAAAGCTTCAATTTTTGTAGAAATGTGGGTTTATTTCTATAGAGACATGCTGAATACAAAGGGCTGAAATCAATAAGTCATTGTTAACATAAAATAATAGAACATTTTAATAAAAATTAATATTTCTTCTTGAACATTAACTTACCAGACCCTGAATAACTGCACAAATTAAGCATAACGCAAATAAATATATATTTTTTTGTTCTCCAAAAGCGAAATATTTCCGGTTGCACACACCAAACAATGAGTACAAGACTAATGACATAGCAATTAGCTGCTAAAATATTCGCTGCTGTTGCCCTAACTGATTTGGCTCAGTGGATAGAGCATCAGCCTGCGGACTCAAGGGTCCCAGGTTCGATTCCGGTCAAGGGCATGTAACTTGGTTGCAGGAAAATCCCCAGTGGGGAGTGTGCAGGAGGCAGCTGATCGATGTTTCTCTCTCATCGATGTTTCTAACTCTCTATCCCTCTCCCTTCCTCTCTGTAAAAAAAATCAATAAAATATTTTAAAAAAATATTCGCTGCTAGTATGAGTGGAAACAAATGGTGTGCCTGTGCGTAAGGCGGGTAAGGGAAATGAATGTAACATGATTATAGCTATCAGTCATTAGCGAACGCTATAGTTTGTTATTATTAATTATGTATAACAGGATATTGTAAAAATTAAGTTACAAAATATTTATTAAAACATTTCTTACATACCTTTATATTGGCTGGGCTGCAAAACTATTCGTTGTGGGCCACGGCCCATGGGCCTTGAGTTTGACATGCTTGGTGTACACTTTCCCCACTATCAGTTCTACCAGGAGTCTGTCCCTGATTCTCCTTCTCTACCTTATTCCATCAGTCAGTTTCTTTATCCTGTGTCTAAATAACAGCTTGTAATAGAATGAAGATTCCAAGTCAGATCTGTCTACGTTTGCATCCTCAGATATTAGCCTAAGGTCCTTCAGTGATTGCTCAGAGTTTCCACAAGCGGGTCTGCACTACCTACTATGAGGACCCTGAGCTTCTTACCTTGTTTCCCTCCCCTCTACCCTCCCCATCCTGAGCTTCTTACACAAGCAAAGCATTGCTGTTTTGTGCCCCTGGCCCTTTGGACAAGCTCAGCTGACTTCTTGTTTAGTCCTGGTTGGCACTCCTTCCTTTTCCTCCCACTGTGACTTTTGTGGCCTTTCTCCTCTCACTACAATGTCATCCAATTGCTCTGCATGCTAATGAGACCAGTATTTTGCCTTGCTTCTACCATGCTGGAAATCTGAATAATTCTACCAAGCAGCTTCAGAATGAATCATTCAATTGATCACCATTCACCCATAAATAAATAAAAAGCACACTTCTGTAAGCATTTTTGTCCCTTGAAGTATACAAACCCATGATTCATCCACTTATCTTGATAACCCTCTGGAAGAGTAATTCATATAACCCCACTTTATAATTTAAGAGACTGGGCATCAAAGAGTACAACTGGTTACCCACACCCACAGAGTTTCACTGTAGTGCTAGGACCAGACCTTTGGTATTTTGAGCCATTGTTCTCCACAGACCCTCACCTGTCACTGTTCTGTCTACCTTTGTTCCTCTGGAAATAAGCTGTGTCTTCAGCTGTGATACATGGTCCCTAGTAGTGTTTGCATCTGCAAATATACAGAAAATGCTTTGTGGAATGTGACTATAGGCCTGGAAGTCCTTTACAAAGTTGTCATTTTCCATGTAAATTTCAAAATAAATTAAGTGAAAGCGGTACTGTCTTTGACGTTTTGGGACGCACATAATAGTTGTGAAACAATAAACCCATGGAAGCTTCATGCCGGCCAGGCCAGATGAAAAGACAAAGAGGCCACCCTCATAGAGAATAGATCAGCAGTTCACCAACAGTAAAGGCGCATGCCTGCGAATTTTCAGGAGCAGTCTGCTTCTTTAAGTCTGGCAGGGGAGCAGGGTGACAAGCTCCCTCCCACAAGGGTTTGGAGACTTTACAAAGGTGATGTGTAAGGTAAAGGCTTTGGCAGGTCCTGATGCTACAGAACCCTTCTATCCTTCATCCTTTCGTACTGACTACCAGAGCATTGACCCCATTGCATCTAGAGGTGGGAACATGACCTGGTCCCCCCCTCACTGGCCATGCCACATGTCCCAGGTGACTCTGGAAGCATTTCCAGGAGACCTTCTTGAATTGTCTAGATGCAGCTGGCTTCTCCCTTTGCCCTTTCCCCTTTATCCTGCCAGGAATACAGATGCTTCTGACCTTGGAGACAGAAGCCACATTGTAGGATGGAGGGCAAGGAGAAAGAAGAACCTGGTTCTCCTTGAGCTGTAGTAACAGCCCTGAATTGTCTATTCTTCCTGCATGGCACCTGGAATAAAGGAACCCCCATTTGTCTAAGCCACTATTCAAACTGCAGTCACATGCAGTTCATGATGATAGAGCAGTGCATAACTTATTTTACCCAACTTGCCTTAGTTATGGTAAACAGTAACTCTTGTAACATTTGAACCCAAACTTGTACAAGGACTGAAAAGTAGTTCACTTATTTCTCCTGGAACATTACTGGGAGAGCAAAAAGGTCCTCCTGTGGGCTTTATCCATGCACTTGCACAAGGGCCTCAGGCTGTTGGGAACTCTGCCACCTTCACCGTGGGGCTCCTGCCCATTGCCCTGTAGGTGGCCTCCTTTGCAGTTTGCTCAAAGGGGACAAGCACAGGGATGTGCACCCACCGCGAGGTTCTTATGAGCTCGGCCTAGCAGAGGCACACATCATTTCCACTGACATCCCATTGCCCAGATCTCAGTCTCATGGTCACACCTAACAGCCAGCAAACCTGGGAATGGAACCTCAATAGGGATCCAGGAAGAAGAGCAGAACGAGAATTCTATGTGGAGAGCTACGAGCCCCTGCAATCTATGCCTTTCCAAAATTAAAAAAAACTTGACCATATTAGGTTGTTTTAAGGAGAAACAGAAATGCTCTAAGCATGGACTGAAAATCCAGCACAAAATGAGATGATGCTTTGCCCCTTATGAACTCTGAAACATTGAGCTAAATTCTTTTTTAAAAAATATATTTTTATTGATTTCTGAGAGGAAGAGTGAGATAGAAACACCAATGATGAGAATCACTGATTGGCTGACTCCTACATGCCCTCTACTGGGGACCGAACCCACAACCCTGGCATGTGCCCTTGATGGGAATCAAACCCGGTACCCTTCAGACTGCAGGCCGACACTCTATCCACTGAGCCAAACAGGCTAGGGCTGAGCTAAATTCTTGACTCTTCTAAACCTCAGTTACTTTGTTACTCTCTTAAAGGCATAATAATAATAGCATTTGTCTCATAAAATTTGGATGAAATTAAGTAAAATAAAATTAAGTGAAATAATGCATAAGATCTCTTATAGGTGCTCAGTAGTATAAAGCAAGCACTCAAATACTAATTATAGTGTAATTGCATTATTGTTGATAACCGTAATTATATTGTACTAATTTTGTCTTGCCTTTATTATGACCACTTTTTGAGCCACTGGTATATAATTTCCTGAATATCAAACATGGAATGTAAACTATTGCCTACATTATATTTCAAAGGAAAGAGAATTTATATTTTCATCATTAGGATTCAATAGAACATTTATTAATAATTGTGGCTTTTGGATGGACAATATAACAATTATTGCAAAAGAATAGTTATTTAGATTATGTCAAATGTCACAGGCCATTCTCATTATTTGAGGCAATATTTCTCCAGAAAATAATCAAAGACGACGACAGATATTTGAATAAAAGGGAACCACTGTGTGAAGCCTGTTTGAGCACTCTCTCCTTTTCTCTTTCACTCCCTCCAACTTCCTTTGGCTTTTATAACTGCAAGTTCTCCCCTGCTGTCCTCTTCCATTGTGACAACTTCTCATTGCTATTGCCAGCTCTTTCTCCTCAAATGAGCCCTCACATGATGGTGTTCCTCAGGACTTGGTTTTACTCAGTTCTTGCCTCAATTTATACCCTGTCCCTAAACATTCCCATATATGCCTAGCGTTTCAATTAATATTTATGTCAGTTTCTCAAAGTGTGGAGGACATGGGGCCCTCTACAGCAGAATCACGGGAAGGGAGTGTTAAAATCCAGGTTCCTTGGCTCTATCCCAGGCTACCCAAATGATTCTTGGGTGGACCCTGGAATCTGTATTTTCAATAAATCCTCCTGGTTGCTCCCAGCCCCACTGTCTGTGTCAAGGATGGCCTGGCTGACCTTAACAATGGCAGCTCAACATCGCCATCTGGTGGCTTCCTCACACCATTGCCTTTGTTTTGCAAATGCACTTTCAGAATCATGCTGGTAGTGCCAAGAAAACTTTAATTTTCAGGTTATCCTTCCTGAAGTTACTTAATAAAGAGCACTCCACTTTCCAAAAAGAAATTTATATGGAGCACTCTTAGTTAACGTACATTCCACTTTCAAGTTTTTATTCTACTTATAAAAATAATAAATATTCCCTGTAAATTTTTAGTAAAATATAAAATTTAAGAAGGGAATGAAATTCATGCTTCATCCATCTAGGTAGACTTGCTATACAATTTTGCTGTGGGGAGATCTTATTAACTTTCACCCTCCCTCTCTCTCTCTTCCCCCTACATTGTTTTTTATAAAATAGTTCACTTTTTTGTACCTGACTGACCTTTGGGCCAGCTCTGTAATCTTTTTTGGTTTACAGATTGTACTTCATTCATCTAAGATTTGGAAGCATAGCATCATTATTTTTAAAAGTCTGATCACATTTTTATACTGCCTACATCCTCAAGTAACGTTATCCCTAAGCCAATGGCTTATATTTGACTTCTAATTCTCTTCCTTATACGTAATGCTCAGCATTTCACTGGCTCTTGGAAGCACAGCAGTGAATCGGGTGAGGGACAACTGATGATGACCATTCAATGGGGGTACAAATAGTCTCTTCAACAAATGGCCCTAGGACAACTGAATCTGCATGCAAATAAGTTAGACACATAAGGTACACCATATACAAAAAGTCACTCACTCATAATAGACCCACCATCTCTCTATATATAAAAGCCTAAGCGACCATTATGACAGGACAACTGGACAACGAACTGGTAGCTGTGACATGCACTGACCACCAGGGAGCAGATGCTCAATGTGGTATCTGCCCCTTGGTGGTCAGTGCACTCCCACAGCCAACCTCCACGGCCCCTCCTTGATAGCTGGCTAGACCAAGGGACCCCACCCACGCATGAATTCGTGCACTGGGCCTCTAGTGTAAATGTAAGAGCTAACATTATAAAGCTCTCAGATGAAAACGTATGAGTAAACCTTCATGACCTTAGATTTGGCACTGATTTCTTAAATATTAGCTCCAAAGCAAAAGCAACAAAGGAAAACAATAGATAAAAATAGATACATGGTCTTCATCAAAATGAACATCTTTTTGCATTACAAGACTATCAAGAGAGAAAAAAGATATCCTCCATAATGTGAGAGAACATTGGTGAATCATACTTCTAGTGAGAGGCTAGTCTCCAGAAGAGAGAGTACAACTCCAAAAAAAAAAAAAAAAAGACAAAAGACCAACCATACAGATCAGTAGATGACCTGAATGAGGACACACAAATGACCAACAAACATATGATGATATATCAGTATTCCTTAATAAAAGCAAATCAAAACTAGAGCAATAGCTGTAACATCCATCAGGATGTCTAAAACTTAGGAAAAGGAAAATAACAAGTATTGTGGGGAAAGCAGGGAAATAAAAAAAATATACATTGTTGGTGGGATTTTTACATGGTACAGTGACTGTTGAAAATGGTTTGGCGGTCCTCACAAGTTTAAATATATAATAAGTATATGATGCAGTAATTCCACTCCTAGAGATACCCCCCAAATAAAAACAAGCATTTAAAATACATGAATGTGATGTTCATAGTAGCACAAGTCAAAACAACCCAAATGCCCACGGACTGACAAATGCATAAACATAACATGGACTGTCCATGCAATAGAATATTATGCAGCCATAAGAAGGAGTGTTATAATGAGGATAAACTTTGAAGTCATTACTATAAGTAAAAGAAGTCAGACACCCAAGGTCACATAATGTATGATTCAATATATATAAAGTGTCCGAAATAAGCCAATCCATAAAGACAAAAAGTTGTTTAGTGGTTGCCAGGGCTGGGGGCAGGAGGAATGAGGAGTGACTGACTTCCTACTGGCTATGAGATTTCCTTCAGGACCTGGCAAAGTGTTTTGTAAGACGATAGATGTGATGGTTTCACAATACTGTGAACTTACTTAATGCCACTGAATGGAATACTTTACAATGGTTAATTTTACAATGTGTGCTTCAATTCAGAACAATTTCAACTCTATAAATAACACTTTTTAGTTCACTGTAATATAATAGTCAAGTCTTTGGAAAAAGCTAACCTTTTAATTTTAATGCATTCATTAAAAATAATATTAAGCCCATTGTTCCTCACATATCAATAGGCTTCAGGAAAAAATCACTCTATTTTTGAAAACCAAAAATATGTTGAAAATGTGGGTTTGATTTCAAAAAATGGGCAAAGGACCTGAATAGACACATCCCCAAAGAGGACATACAGATGCCCAATAAACATATGAAAAATCACCCCAATAAGTTTAGTAAACATTTTTTAATTGTCAAAAGTGTGGCTTGGTTTTACATTTGTGCAAATCTATTCCCTATCTGCCTGAATAGGGAAGGTCTGGATGTTCTTACCTTCTTCTTCCTCCCACCGCTTACAACCTGTTGTTTCCATGGGAGGGAACGGAGCAGTTCTGATTCTCTGATGCAGAGCAGGGAAAGGAGGATCTCACGGGTCCCCCAACTTGTTCTTATGGACCACTCTCCAGAGTCCCCAGAATGACCAACGGGCACTGCTGGAGTCTAATGTCCTTTGAGGACATTTAAGCAGCCCTTTGAGAGCAGAAAGGCTATTAAGTGATTTGCCCAAAACACAGACTACTGCAAAGGACTATGAGAGAGGAAGTGTGTGCCCTCTGCCCTGACATTAGGAGCCTGCCTTTCAGCATCCATCCATGGGCAGTGTGGTTACAGCAGTACACACAGCACAGATTGCAAAGGGCAGAGGTTCATTCCCAAGTCCCTATCGTCCTAGGTCAAAGGCTCCTCAGGAACCATGGTGTCCTGGCACCGCTGACAATATCTGTCTGTCTGAGGGTCCACCCAGGGTACCTTGGTCCTGCCACAGCCTGAGTTCCTGATTTGCCTCCCTCTGACTTCCAGGTGCTTCATCCTCTCACGTTTGGCTCCTACCCGGGGTCATTTTAAATTGACCAAGATTCCTTGGCGCTCACCTGCACAAACGCACAGAGCCGCCTGTGTCCTGACAGGTTGAATGGAAGTCCACAGGACCTGGGACCTAATGGGCACGTGCATGCGTGCGGTGTGCGTGCGTGCGTGCGTAGGTGCGTGCGTGCGTGCCAACACGTGGGGTAGTGTATGTGTGATTTTGTGTGTGTGTGTCTCAAGGGAGGCCAGAAGCTGTTATCCTTTTACTTCATTTTTCTCCAAAACCCTTTTGTGAAAACAGCCCTGCCCCCTAATGCTTATTCCATGAGAACATTGCGTATTGTCTCCATATTAATTTATTCATTCATTAATTTATTTATTCATTCATTCATTCACTGGATTGGTTGGGGTGTAATTGAGAGAAAGATTAACACTCTACATCTGAGGATGTATTAGTAGTTCCTGGTTTCCATAGAAAGCCAACATCAAGGAGAACCATTGTGATGACATTCTGGTTTCCATGGCAACTGGGGTAAGCCATTGTTTTCTGGTGGCAGAAACATTTAACGAAGATATTTACAGACTGGAGAGATGGAGTAACTGTAGAAACATCGAGATTAGTCGGTGTCTGCAATCAATGTGAGTTGTGTGTGTGTGTGTGTGTGTGTGTGTGTGTGTTGCCAGTGTCTTTAGTGGGACATTAAGTGCTCTAATCCCTCCTGTTTTGTACGGGAGAATGGCAGATCCGCTTGTTGTGGGCTAAGGTGATTGAATAACCTGTCATACCTCATTCCCCTTCAGTGTCCTAGGTGACACCTGATGCCTGAGGGTACTGTCACCTGAGTTCTGGAAAGCAGAGATCCCCAAGTATTTCTCATTTTACCCCTCTGCGTGTAATGATTGTCACATGAAACCTTAAAGATGTAAGCTTGTTCATTTACACCTACTTATAGCAAAAAACTATTATGTGAATGATATGAGAGAGGAGAGCTGAAGTCTGCAAATGAGACAGATGGGTAGGATTGGAAGATCTGAATAACTTTGTGTAACTGGGGGATGATATTGTACTCACCCTCAGTCACTCACACACACAAACTGAGAGGCATCTTCTCTATAAGTCAAATTTCCTGTTATCACACCATTAATTGCAGTTAGGTAAATAGAATTCAAATCTGTAAATGGCTCCCTCTTTATTATATAAGCATAAATACAAGTTTCTTCTTGAAGGCTCTGGGTTTTTTGGCTGTGTGTTTGAAAGTGAATGATTATGATATAACAGTTTGTATACGTTTATTTGCGTTTCTAAAGAAAAGCACAGCATTGGTAGGATGTGCCATTGTCAGGGATGTGCCTTAAGAAGAAGCAGTGAGTCCTCTTGCTCTTCCCAAACCCATCATCTAGATTTCTTATCACTTACTCCCCAGCATAAACCAAAATGCCTGGACCACCTCCCTTCTGACACACACACACACACACACACACACACACACACACACACACACAACTGTGCTCCAACTCTGCACATTGCATCCTGCAAAATTTTGATTATAAAATTTAAAAAAAGAAGAAGCAGGTTGTAGGTTAAGGATGTCTCTGTCTTCCCGCTCAGTCTTATATGCTGCTGTATGGTGCTGAAACCGAGCTGTGCCAATTCCATTTCCCCTCTGCCCTCTGACTGCCTGTGAGGTTTGGCCAGTGGGGTCTCCAGAGGGCCACAGAGGGTCTGGATGTGACACAACTGGCTGTACCTACCTGCTCCTCTCAGGGACGCCCCAGTAATGACCCTTCATATGACAGGCCAGGGACATTTGATTTCAGTAGGGACCAGCACCAGCAGACTGGTGAACCCTCTCCTAAGACAGCGGGGTCCCAGGTTGAGGGCGAGGGTGGCTCCTCTCAGATCCTGGCGCTGTGGCTGGAGCTTATTGCTTTTCCCCATCATCACCAGGGTGGGTCTGGTGTTTCCTGCATCCCTCCCTTGACCTCCTTGAGAAACCGCATAGAGCTGGGCAGCACCCCTTTCTTAGAGGTTCGAGCTCAAGCTCTGAGGTCTCTTCCTCTCAGGTCATGAGTTCTCAGAACCACTACCTCTTCCCCTGGCTTTTCCAGAGCTACATGTGCCCACTCCTCCTGCCATGACACTCTTCTTAGTGTCTCATTGCCCCCTCTTTCTTTGGTTCTCCTGGGCTCCAACATAATCTCTCAAGCTCTCCCTAATGAAAGTAATAAGAATACCCTGCCTAATATCATGTAATATATGTTGGTTTTTCTCTCTATGCTTTTAAGGTCTTGAATTTCATTTTGGTTTATAAAAGTTTGGTTGTGAATAGCATATGTGTGTTTGTATGTGTGCTTGTGTAACTGTGTGCAAGTGTTTCTGTGTGTGTGTGTGTGTGTGTGTGCACACTAATGAGTTGAGCTCATGGTTGGGAACATGAAATTTACCACATGAAGTATTTCTTTACCTTGGGAAATTGTTGGATATTATTCCTTGGCACATTCTGCAACCCTCCCCTCTCTGATTGGACTGCTATAGTTGAATATCTCCCGTGTGGAGAGGTACATACATTTTAATGATGAATATTTCTTTTGATCATATAAAATATACCTCAAGACATTTCAAATATATTCTGGTTGCATTTTATACAATGGTATGTGTGTTGCCATTTTGCTACACTTGCTTTCTTTTGGTTCACTTGCATCCAATATTTCATTTCCTATCCCCTTAGAGTCTCTGTAAGGTACAATTTTGGTGCATATGTACTTGTAAACTGTCCTTCCTGGAATATTCTGCAACACGATTTGAAAAACAACATCTACCTTCAGCACCCACTTCCATCCTCATTCCTCTTCTCTTTGGGATGGAATCACACTGTGACATTTCTATTGACCATTGGAGACTTTTTTTGTATTTGCCTGTCTATCATTCTCTAAGGGGACAGCATCTCTTCCCATGTGAGTTGCAATGTGTATAAAGCATATAACTTGTACTGAATTGGTCTGTAGTCAGAGTTTGGTCTTAACTTTTTCAATGTCAATACATGAAGGTCTGCCTCAGTCTTTGTGCTGAATACATAGCATACCCTTGTTGACTAGACTAGACTTGGTAGTCATTCTCCATGGGGAGCAAGCTCCTGGCCTATGTTCATTGTTGTTGTGATGAGTACAATGCAATGACTTACTCTGTGAACAAGGACACCTCTTTCTCTTTATGCACAACACAGGGAAATCATTAGGTTCTGAAATACACACCTCATTCACTCTCAGGCTGTTTGTAATTATGGAGGTCTCACCTGTGGTAAAGGCTTCCCTGACTTCTTTACCCTAACACTGTGTGCAAGTTCACTAGTTATTGAGGACACGGGAGGTTTCCCCGTGGCAGGTAATAGGGATGGGAGGGATAACAGCATCTTTGAAAATAAGCTGGTCCACTGGATGGGAGGAGCCACCAGAGTTTGCCAAAGGAATGGGAGAGAATTCACTGCAGTCTTACAATAAGGTGCTGCTGGGAAACTTTGTGTAGTCCTTTGCTCAAATGCTCATGCTTCTCTTTCTCTGAATAGATGGCTCTAGAGGTGAGTTCCTGCTTGTTTGTTAAGGAAAAATTGGGAGGCAGAGCTTGGTAATTGGGAGGAGTATGTGTATTTAGAGTCAGAGCTGATCATTTGCAAGTGAGAAAGAAGTCTAATTTTTGTTACTCCTTTGAGAAAACTGAGGACAGTTAATAATTTTTCAGTTTGTAATATTTGCTATTTAAATATGTATAAGACCAGCCCAGATCTCCAGGTAGGAGTGCCTCCTAGGCAGTTATGAAACTAGTGAACCACATATGAAAAATTTTCAAGCTCAATTTTCACCAACAAGTCTACAAATGGAATTCAAGCCCCAATGAAATCTTTATTAGTATTACTGTTAAAATGATTTCTTACAGCCAACTGTGAATCTTTATTTATCTCAAAATAAAATTTTAATTAAAAGCATATATAAACAATGGTTAAAGAAGTCAAACAGTGCAGCTTAATGAGTCCTTGGAAATTTAAATATGACTTCAGACTCTTTTTTTTTTTTCGCTAAATGTATTACAAAGGGTATTACATAAGTGTCCTTTTTCCCCCCTACCCTTGACAAGCCCCTGCCCTCCCTTACCCCCCAGTGTCTTATGTCCATTAGTTATGGTTATATGGATGCATACAAGTCCTTCGGTTGATCTCTTACTCCCCTCCCTCCTGTCCCCCAACCCTCCCTGGCCTTCCCACTGCAGTTCAACAATCAGTTTGAGGCAGCTCTGCCACTGTATTTATTATTGTTCGAAAGTTTGTAATGGTCTTAATTATCCACGAAAGAGTGAGATCATGTGGTATTTTTCCTTCATTGACTGGCTTGTTTCACTTAGCATAATGCTCTCCAGTTCCATCCATGCTGTTGCAAATGGTAAGAGTTCCTTCTTTTTAACAGCAGCATAGTATTCCATCGTGTAGATGTACCACAGTTTTCTAATCCATTCATCTACTGATGGGCACTTAGGCTGTTTCCAGATCTTAGCTATGGTGAATTGTGCTGCTATGAACATCTGGGTGCATATATCCTTTCTGATTGGTGTTTCTGGTTTCTTGGGATATATTCCTAGAAGTGGGATCACCGGGTCAAATGGGAGTTCCATTTCCAATTTTTTGAGGAACCTCCATACTGCCTTCCATAGTGGTTGCACCAGTCTGCATTCCCACCAGCAGTGCACAAGTGTTCCTTTTTCTCCACATCCTCTCCAGCACTTGTCGTTTGTTGATTTGTTGATGATAGCCAGCCTGACAAGTGTGAGATGGTACCTCATTGTTGTTTTGATTTGCATCTCTCGGATGATTAGTGACTTTGAGCATGTTTTCATATGTCTCTTGGCTTTCTGAAACAGCAATCCTAAATGACTCACTAGATCAGATGGACTTAATTGACATCTTCAGAACACTTCACCCCACAGCTGCGGAATATACATTCCTCTCAGGTGCTCATGGGACATATTCAAAAATAGACCACATATTGGGTCACAAGCAAAGTCTCCACAAATTCAAGAAGATTGAAATCATAAAAAGCTTCTTCTCAGACCACGATGGCATAATGTTAGAAATAAACTACAATAAAAACAACCCAAAATACTCAAACACTTGGAAGCTGAATAGCATGTTATTAAATATTGATTGGGTTACCGATGACATCAAAGAAGAAATTAAAAACATCCTGGACACTAATGACAATGAAAACACAACAATTCAAAACCTCTGGGACACAATGAAAGCAGTCCTGAGAGGAAAGTTTATAGCTCTACAGGCCTATCTCAAAAAAAAACAAGAAAAAATGGTAGTCAATCATCTAACTCTACAACTCAAAGAATTAGAAAGAGAGCAACAAGAAAACCCCAGAGTGAGCAGAAGGAAGGAGATAATAAAGATTAGAGCAGAAATCAATGACATAGAGACCAAAAAAACAATACAGAAAATCAATGAAACCAAGAGCTGGTTCTTTGAAAGGATAAACAAGATTGACAAACCCCTAGCCAGGCTCACCAAGAAGCAAAGAGAGAGGTCCCAAATAAACCAAATCAGAAATGATAGACTTCAGACTCTTAACCCCTTTTTTCTGATTGGTCATACCTCAGTTTCCCATGCCAATATCTGTATGATGACTGCGAGTCCCATGAAATCTTAAAAGCTTAAAGGAAATATGTGTGAAAGTTTATGCCAATTCATCTGGCAATGGAGAGGTGCAAAAAAGGCAAGAATGTGTTTTCTTCATAACATATTTAATAAAGTGTGCTTTATAATAAGTAAGGGAACTGCCAGCTCATCCTTTTATGGAAATACATGTTTTGGGGACAATTAGAATCACAAACCCTACAGCTAAACAGCTAATAACCATTGAGGGGGGGGCGTTGGGGTGAAGATGAGAGAATTTCTGCCTGAGGAGAGGTGATGGGCTCAGCTCAAGAAAAGTGCCCTCATTTGGACACAACACCTTCATAGCACTGTTTTCTTTCCTTTTCCCCTCACAAGTGGTTGCAGCCCTCACTGGGGAAGGGAGTGAATGACTAGACCTTCTAAGTAATTCTCCCGAAAATCATGGCTGCTGATTGGAGAGATGAAAGCTCTATGTCATCCGCTTCTTTGATTGCTCAATCAAAGAGCTGATAAAATGGAACAAAAGTTATACCAGGACCTGAAAAATGGAATCTAGTCCATTTCATAACTTTATTTCCTGATGGTCTGAAATTCACTATGAAGTTAGAGATTGTGGAGTTGCTATTTATCCTGCCCCCCTTCTATTTTCTTCCGTGTATTCTCTCTCTGCAGGCAAGTTTGATTTCATTGTAAACTAACATTTTGGAAGTATTTTTGCATCCAAGCCCTCTGAGGCTTTGGGGATATTTGAAATGTTAGTTTGGTGTTGCTCAATGTTCTGGGTTTAACACACTGTGCCTGGTGTTCAAAAGAGGATATTTACATAGTAGTCTCTCTATCATCCATCTACTTATCATCTATCTGTCTATCCATCCAACCATCCATCATGTATCTATCCACCTACCTGTACACATCTGTAAAGGGAGAGGAGACATTTGTACTCCTCTTCATATAAAATATGAAAGAAATCATCTGCAAGAGTATGCACCAACCCTTAAGGGAAGATGTTTGGACCATGGGCCAAAGTATAAGACAGGAGGACTATTTACTGTTTTCATTCAGCAGCCTTCCCTTCGTTTGTCTCATAAGAATGTATTGCTTTAGTAACTGGAAACATAACTGTAGTTCATATTTTGCTTGTCTCTTGAAAGTGGTCCAAGTGATAGTTGAAAAGATGTACAAAAATGTGAATGCAAGAAACTATTCAAAGTGTTTGTATGATTTAGAAGCTTTCATATGTTATAGAATATGTGTATAAACAGAATAAAAATTCTACAGTCTGTGCAGTATATATTTCAGTAAGCATTCCTAGCTATTTGATTACTGATGCTTAGTATTTTTCATAGGGGAAAATCTATAACAGTGTCAACAATGAAAAATTAACATCATTTTAGGATATCCACGTGTGTTTTTAGAAGCAGGAACTAAGAGGAGCTGAAAATAGCATCCAGAACTGCAAGCAAAACCATTTGCATATGCATGTGTAGAGGCAGAGAGTGTGGATTACATGCATCACTATCAGGCATCTGTGTCTCTAATGTCACATGTCACTCTGAGTGTGTGTGTGTGTGTGTGTGTGTGTGTGTGTGAGTGTATGCTTCTTGAGATGTTGGTTGCTCTGTGGTGGGGACTGAGGTGACGCAGGCACCCTGTGTTGTGTGACGGGCTGTCAGGTCTTGCTGCAGGGACACTGCAGTGACTGAATCACCTGTTTTTCCTTCCTTGTTCTGTTCTGTCTCCATGTGACACCTGTGCTCTGAAAGCAGGTTCACCAAATCCTCTAAGAAAGGAGCCTGACTCCTGCAGGATTGCTCACCCTGTTCCAAGACAAAGGCTGCGCAGGTTATGTCCAAATTATGTACATTTAGTCCTGGTGTAGTTCGTGTTCTCTCTATGAGTGTGTGTGAACAAAGCTGAACATGCAGCCGTGTGTTGCAGAAATAACATTTCCTCTTACGAAGCACATTATTTGAGGCTGATAATGGATGAGCTGAAATCTATAAGTGAATTATAATGCAAATCTGTATCATGTATACAGAAAAGTAGAACCTATGAACAGGGTATTTCTGGGTGCGAAGAAGGGGATTGAGAGAATGATTGCATCTGTATTCCACACAACTATATGTCTGAAATGGATTTACATCTTTTTTGGAAGATCTACATTGTCAAGAGATTGACAAAAATGCTCTTGAGTGAAGAAATGCAGTCCTGGGTCATGTGTGCAGATGTGTGCACAAACATGCCTAGGAAGTGTGTCGGATGCCTATTCCCCATCATATTGAGTGGGAGCATCTGTAATGACATCTTGCACTGGCCGGTGTGTGGCTTAGTTGGAGTGTAATCCTATACACCAAAAGGTTGCGGGTTTGATTTCTGGTCAGGGCACATACCTGAGTTGCAGGTTGGATCCCCAGTCAAGGCATGTGAGGCAGGCAACTGATCAATGTTTCTCTCTCCTCTCTCTCTCTCTTTCTCTCTCTCTCTCTCTCTCTCTCTCTCTCTCTCTCTCTCTCTCTCTCCTGTCCTATGTCTCTCAAAATCAATAAAAACATGTCCTTGGGTGAAGAATAAAATATATATACAAATAATATGTTGTCTCATGCATATATCACTCACACATTTTATATTCTCCAAAAGCCCATTTAATGTTTCTTTAGATGCACAAAACAACACACACACTAATATTACAGCACCCATGTTTGTGTAACACACACACACACTGCTACAATGTGATAATTCATGTGTCCAAGACAGGCAAGGACTATCATGAAAGCAGTAATTCCCTCTGTTGTGGAATAGCAGGGACTAGAATAAACTAAGCAGCTCAAGGTGGATATATTTTGAAATGGAAAGAATGAAAAGAAGCATGACATCTACATTATAAATGAGATGTAACATTTCTCAATACTTTAAACAATAAAAAATAATTATGTATAACAGGACATTGTAAAAATTAAGTTACAAAATTTGTATTAAAACATTTCCTACATACAAAAAATAAAGAGTGACATGCATTCCAGAGCTGGGGAAGGGAAAGTGATGAATCAATCCCCATTCCATTGGCTTAACTTTATATCTCTTTTGCATTTTCTAGATTGACATAGAGGCGTACAGGACTTGGATATTGGCATTTGGTGCCATTTGATACCTGGAAGGGCAGTGCCCTTCAGAAGTCCAGAAGGGTAAAGGGTCTGTCCGACAAGTAGTTGGAATTTGTGACTCAACGAATCCTGCTCACAGAACCACATCTACCACGGAGATTGGTAAGAGTTTCTCATTTTACTACACATTTCATTGCAATCATTGATTTCATGTTGACATTTGAGGTGTGGTTTATGTTGCTCCTCCCTCTACAGTCATTACTTCCCACTGATTTGGTGCTGAGGTGGTGGGGGTGGCAGCACCATAGAGAAATGGAAAGGTGCAGGTCCCAGTCAATGGCTTGAGACTGCAGCAATCCTTAAGAAGGGGAACACCCCTAACCACCATATGAGCTTTCTGAACTTCTGGATTCTAAGCTCACGCTCTTGAACATGATAGTGTGCTGACACCCAGTGTCTGTGATCAGAGATCATTTCTGGCTTCCTTGGGGCACATGGTGGCACTAGCACACCAGAAAAGAAACACTGAAGCATTCCCTTAGCATGAGCCCCACAGAGCCCAAAAGGCCCAGGATGTCCAATAACACAAATTAAATCCAGGACATGACACCTACCTCCTCACACAGGTGCCCTTTAATAAGCAGTAGCAACAAATAGGGCACAGAGTTGGGTTCAGAAGGCTATAAAACTCTCCAGGTATCTTCTGTATATTTTCCCTGAGATAGTGGGCTTGTATCCTGCACCACCCCCCAATCCGGTCTGTTACACCTTCTTTATATTTATCTCTTATCAGTTATCAATGACCAACTTCTTCTATTTCCACAAAAGAGCTTTCTGATACTCTTTTTCTTTTTCCATATTCCAGTATTCTCCGGTGTAGTCTGTCAAAACACGAGTTCCAGCATTTCTGGCAGATTCAGGTGGAGCACAGGCCACACAAGCGGTAAACCCTCTGTCGTCCTAGGCAGAAAGCTGTGGCGAAGAACACTGTCTTAGGGGACACCTGCTGTAGCTGTATATATGACAGCCGGGCCATCTACCTCTGTTAGTTACCTCTTAGTTACCTAAGTCCCATCATAATGGACTCTGAGTATGTCTTATGCAATTGGAAAGGCCACTTTTGGCCAGCAAGGGTTTTGTCCAGATCTGAAACCTCACCAAAAAGTAAGGGGAAAAAGATATGTTCTCTAGAAGTTCAAATACTTGCAGTGGGTAAAAAAGTTAAAGTGAAAAACAGAGACATAAAGATCCTTGATGAGTCTCGAATTGAGTCTATTACCTCCTTGCTAGGGGCCCAGACCACAGCCAGAGTCCCACCAGGAGAGGGAGAGGCCTACAAAAGTGCTCTTGCTATAGCACTGGAGATTCTGAAAGATAGAGCAAACTTGGGTGCAGCAAGGGCATCTGATGATCCAGAGACCCCTATGATGTCTCAAAAGGGAACCCAGAAGCGATCTCATAAAAAGTTTCCGAAGCCCAAAGGGAACTCACCAAGAAGTCTCAGGAAAAGTAAAAACCCCAAGTCATTGTTGGTAGGTTCAGAGGGTGAGGATGCCCCCGAAGGTGACAAATCCCAGGTGCACACCCCCCTCGCTCCTGCTCCAAAGAGAAGGCGAGGCAGGCCCCCACAGAGCCACAGCATGTGCTCCAACTTCCCACCACTTTCAGAAGAGGAGCGTGAGACAGAGGGCCAGGCAAAGACAGGCACCTCAAGAGTTCGTTCCCAGCATGTCACAGCCAAGGAAGAAGCTGCAGGTGCTCAAGAGGGAAGCATCCTTCCTTCTCAGCCACCTGGTTTGAGCGTCACTGTGCCCAAGGCCCGGAAAAGAAAGGCACCACGCAGCACCTGCCCGAAGACCCTGGCTGTCTCCTCTGAAGGCTCTCCCTCCTCTGGGAACATTGAAGACCCTGAAGAAGGTGTCCAAGCATCAGGCTCAGAAGGGGCGGCGGCATCCTCCAGCGCCCCTAAGCCCAGTCCGCGCTCTTCATCCCGTTTAGCAGGCAAAGTAAGGAAGCAGTGGGGACCCGTGTTTAAGAAAGAATGGAAAAAACGTCAGCCTTCAGTTGACTCAAAGGCTGTTCACCCAACCACCACTGTTAAGAAGAAGGTCGCCAAGGGAGTGGGACAACCGACAAGCATGGCCTTCCCACAGGAGCCGTGTCCCATTGAAACAGGAATGATGGTCTGGTTTAAATTTCAAAATCACCCGTTTTGGCCAGCAGTAGTCAAGAGTGTGAACCACACGGAGCGGACGGCCAGGGTGCTTCCGGTTGAGGCAGACATGCACCATGACCAGAGTGGCCTTCAAGTGCCTCTTCGGAGATTAAAGCACCTGGAATGCAACGCGAAGGAGAAGCTGCTGAAGAGAGCCAGGAAGGTGTATGAGCAGAGCGTGGACTGGTGCTTCTCCCTGATTTCCCACTACAGAGAAGAGCTCGCTCGGGGGTCTTTCGCAGGCTCTTTCCTCGACTACTATGCTGCCGACATCAGCTACCCACTGAGGAGAGCCGTCCAAGAGGGGGAGCTGTACATTGCCTTCCCAAAGGTGAATTACGCAGACCTGGAAGATTCTGAGGAGGAGAGCTCCCCGGGCGGGAGGAGGCCCCGCAAGAAGATCCTCCCTGACCGCATGAAGGCCGCTTGGGACCGAGACAACCAGAAGCTTGTGGACTTCATCGTGAAAAGGAAGGGGGCCGACCACCACCTTCTGGACATCGTCAAAGGCAGGAAGCAGTCCAGGTGGCTGACGTCCTTTCTGAATTCAAGCAGGTATGTGATCTGCGTTGAAACATACCTGGAGGATGAAGACCAGTTGGATGTTGTGATGCAGCATCTACAGGAGATCTACAAGCACATTGACAAGAACAAGTTGAGTCTGACCAGAGATGACAAAGTGAGTTTTGTCCTGGAAGTCCTTCTTCCAGAAGCCATCATCTGTTCCATCGCTGCCCTGGATGGGGTAGATTACAAGAAGGCAGAAGAAAAGTACCTTCGAGGGCCCCCCGTGCATTACCGGGAAAAAGAACTCTTTGATAAAAATATCTTGAAGAAAATAAGCAAGAGACCAGCAATCGAGGGCTGGGCTAGATAGGTCTCCCCCTCCACAGAGAGACTCTCATTTGTATCATTAGCTAGAAACCCTGGCTGCACAAAACGTGTGATCCCTCCATTCTCTATAGCATGTAAAGTCATTCTGGAAACTTGGAAATATGCTGAATTTGTTAAAATATTGCCAATATTGTACTTCTCTCTGCTTGCTCAGATGTGTAACTGTCTGAACTTTTTAATAAAATCACTTTTGTATATAGTTTATTTCTATATATATAAAAGCCTAAGCAATGGTCCAACCGTTTGACTGTCAGACGCGTAGCTATGATGTGCACTGACCACTAAGGGGCAGACACTCAACGCAGGAGCTGCGGAGCTTTGGTGACTTGGCAGCTGTGGTTCTCAGGTGATGCACCCAGAACCAGAGAGGAGGGAGCCCGATTCCAGAGTGCAGCACCTGAGAACTGCCCTCTCGCAATCTGGGACCCCTCGGGGTATGTCAGAGAGCCAGTTTCAGCCTGATCCCCACAGGCCAGGCTGAGGGATCCCACTGGCGCACGGATCTATGCACCGGGCCTCTAGTTTTCATATAAGACACAGGCTCGTGCATTACATGAAAGAGCTCTGGTAGCAGGTATTAAGCCACACTTTTTAAAATCTGAGATGTATGCATGCATACAAGTCCTTTGGTTGATCACTTACCCCCCCTCCAGCCCCCCTACCCTCCCCGGCCTTCCTGCTGTAGTTTAACAGTCTGTTTGAGGCAACTCTGCCTCTGTATCTATTATTGTTCAAGAGTTTATAATGGTCTCTATTATCCATGAATGAGTGAGATCATGTGGCATTTTTCCTTCATTGACTGGCTTATTTCACTTAGCATAATGCTCTCCAGTTCCATCCATGCTGTTGCAAATGGGAAGAGTTCCTTCTTTTTTACAGCAGCATAGTATTCCATCGTGTAGATGTACCACAGTTTTCTAATCCATTCATCTACTGATGGGCACTTAGGCTGTTTCCAGATCTTAGCTATGGTGAATTGTGCTGCTATGAACATAGGGGTGCATATATCCTTTCTGATTGGTGTTTCTGGTTTCTTGGGATATATTCCTAAGCATAACCAATGGACATAAGACACTGGGGGGTAGGGGAGGCCAGGGGATTGTCAAGGGCGGGGGAAAAAAAGGAGACATATGTAATACTCTTTGTAATAATTTAAGCAATAAAAAAAAATTAAAAATAAATAAATAAATAAATAAAATAAAACCACATAACAAAAAAAAAAAAAAATCTGAGATGTATTTTACAGAAACATCACAGGGCTTGCTCATCCTTTTGTGATTCTTTCCTAAGATAATTCCTGAGAGATAACTAGAATGTGTATATACAAGGAGAGGAAACAGAAAACACATTATTCTGAAATAAAAATCTTGATTTCTAGTTTGAATCTTGAGTTAATTATCTAAATATCTTGTGAGGCCTAGAGAAAACTGGAGATGGTTAGAATATGTAGATGAAGTCCAAAGGCTGAAATATTAGATTTTCCTAAAATATAATTATTTTTTAGTTTTGAATGTGTTAATTGATATACCTAATGGAACCTAGGAAATTATTTAACTAGAAATGACTAAAAATAACTAGAGTAACTAGTTGAAAGTAGGATTCCACAAATCACTTTTCAATACTAAATTCTTATTTATTGTTGGAATAATGAATTAGTATTATAGGTAAGTTATGGTATCTAGATGAGTAGTTGGAAGCCAGGAATTAGAAACATACTCTTCCCAAATGTATTTTTTCTCTTTAAATTAATTTGTTAGTTTTGTATTTCAGCTATGTATTTCTAGATAACTAGCTAAATAGAAATTACTAAATGTAATTAGAATAAAGACTTAGGGCTGAAAATCATGCTTTTCTCAACTCTAAATTTGTATTTCTTATTGAAATAAGAGATTAATACTATAGGTGATTAATGTTACCTAGGTAAATTCTTAATGGGGTAACTATAAATAACTATAATAGCCACTTGATGTCAGGAAATGTCAGAATAAGGGTTTCTTTCATAATCCACACCCCCACACAGAACATTGATTTTGACGATCGCCCACACATGAGACTCTGTGAGAGTTCAGGAGTCCAGCAGAGAAGTTCCTGCATACTGTTGGAGCAAAAAATCTGAGAATAAACAGATTGAAAGGGGTAATAAGGACGATTTCACTTTACCTGTGTCACTCCTTCCCCAAGGTGGCACAGCTCAGTACCAAGACAGACTCTCTCAGCCGATGATTTCTTCCCCAGGGAAAAGTGAGAACATTGAGTAATCAGACCCAACTTCCATAGCTGTGTAAGATGCTGTCCAAGATGCTCACTTCTTTTTTAATTTATTTTTTAACTGCAGTTGACATTCAATATTATTTTATATTACTTTCAGGTGTACAGCATAGTGGTTATACAATGTTATAATTTATAAAATGATCTCTCCAAGTATTCTAGTACCCACCTGGAACCATACATAGTTATTACAATATTATTGACTATATTCCCTATGCTGTACTTTACATCCCTGTGACTGTTTTGTAACTACCAATTTGTACTTCTTTCTTGTCCCACACAGAATAGTGAGGTGATCTGCATGGGTGAGGAATTGGGAAGAGGGTGTGAGAACAACAATCAGGGCTTGAAACCCAACAAAGGAACCATACTAACCACTTCATGTTTCATTCTACTGACCAGTTAATGGAATCCATAAGGAAATTCATCCATGAAATGATGGGGACACCTCACCTGCAGACCCCCCAATTAGTCAACAGGCACCCTCAATGTCCCACATACCTCATTGTCCCCAGGGGCCAGCTTCTGGAGTGCACATCTATGGACAACAAGTGAAAGCCTTTGCAAATGGCTACTTAGCACATGCAGAAAGGAACACAATAATTTTACCAAGCCCTCCAAAATGAAGATCTATGAATTCCTGATAAAGAATTCCAAACAATTGTGGTTATTTTACATTTTATTTTTTAGTTAAATTTATTGGGGTGACATTGGTTAATAAGATTATATAGGTTTCAAGCAAACATTTCTATGATATATGATCTGCATATTGCACTGTGTGCCCACCACCCAAGGTCAAATTATCACCATATATTTGGCTCCCTTTACCCTTTAGTACCCCCCACACCCTTTCCCTCTGGTAACCACCATACTATTGTCTATTTCTATGAGTTTCAGTTTTATATCCCACATATGAGTGAAATCATATGGTTCTTAGCTTTTAATGACTGACTTATTTCACTTAGCATGGTATTCTCAAGGTCCATCCATGTTGTTGCAAATGGCAGTATTTCATATTTTCTTATGGCTGAGTAGTATTCCATTGTATATATGTACCATGTCTTCTTTACCCATCATCCATTGAAGGACACTGTTTGTTTCCATGTCTTGGCCACCATGAATAAAGCTGCAATGAACATAGGGGTGCGTATATTTTTGTAAATAAATGTTTTCAAATTTTTAGGGTAGATACCCAGAAGAGGGATTGCTGGGTTATATGGTAATTATATGTAATTTTTGAGGAAACTCCAAACTGTTTTCCATGCTGACTGTATCAGCCCTGCCAGCATGGCTCAGTGGTTGAGCATCGACCTATGAACCAGTAGATCATGGTTCCCAGTCAGGGCACATGCCCGGGTTGCAGGCTCAATCCCCAGTGCAGGGCATGTAGGAGACAGCTGATCAACGATGTTTCTATCTATCTCTCCCTCTCCTTTCCTCTCTGAAATCAATAAAAATATTTTTTAAAGAAATGAATGAATGAGATGGTAAGAGTAAACTAGAGAAATAGCAGGGGTACTTAAGTTACAAATGAGCTATGACCAGCATAAAAAACAACCAGAAACAAAACCAAAACAGCCATACGTTTTCCAAAAACAACTCCCAATGTCTTTTTAACTTATGTGTAAAACAAGTTGTCCAAGCCCCTCTAGTAAAAGATCCTTGTGGTTCACACAGCAGTGCTCTCCAAATATCCTATTTGCTCCTCTACGTTTCCCAGTCCCTCTCTCTCCCACCCAAACTCCATGCAGTTAGGAAGAGTCATGTGATTAGTGCTGATCCATTGGCTATAAACTGGAATGCTGTGTGTTGCTCCTAAATCAAAGCATTTGAGAGCTGGTGTGGCCCTGGCCGGTTTGGCTCAGTGGATGGAGCATTGGCCTGCGGACTGAAGGGTCCTGGGTTTGATTCCAGCCAAGGGCACGTGCCCGGGTTGCGGGCTTGATCCCCAGTGTGGGGTGTGCAGGATGCAGCCAATCAATGATTCTCTCTCATCACTGATGTTTCTATCTCTCTCTCCCTCTCCCTTCCTCTCTGAAATCAATAAAATAAAATAAGAGCTGGTGTGCTTTGTTCTTTGAATATGAGGAAGTCATATGTTCCAGAGGAGAAAGCTACAAGGTAGTACAGCCTCCATTAACCTGGGTCCCTAAATGACTCTGTGTAGCCAAGACCCTTTGTTGACTTGTGATGAACATGCAGCATGGGCAAAAAGAGTAAGATTTTGTGATAAGACACTGGGATTGGAGTTTGTCAGTTCTTAATCATAGCCTGTTCTACCCTGACCAATCCCCATAGTCTGTATTGTTGTGATCTGGTCACATGGGGCTAGTGAGTCCTAGTTCATTATAGTTTTAAATAACTATAGATGACATAATTTCTATGGTTAATAGACAACACAAGTTATTTTTTAGTTCAGGTTGACTTTTTTTTTTCTTCTCTCGAGAGGCAATATGCATAGTCCAAACTCTGGCACCCAACTGCTTGGGCTTTTGTTCTAGCTTCTCCATTTAGAGTTTCACTCTAACACCTCCTAACCTTACCTGAATAATGGGTATCTGGGTTCATGAAGTTTAAGAGTTAAAACATGTACCTTGTACACTTGAACAGGATGTGAGCCAAATGCCCTTCTGGACATGATACTCATTGTCACATGCAGATCATTCTCCTCTCCTCCCTAAAAACACCAAATTTTGACTAACCTGTCATCATACTCTGCTAGCCTCTACCCTGACTTACTGCAGTCACTGACTGACTCCAGGTCAGTCCCCCTCTTTCCTAGCAGACTGTTGCTCTTGGATGAATGTTCGTACTCTCCTTCAATCCATGATGAGGGTTGGCTTTCTCCTCCCTCTACCTGCTGTTTATCTTTCCTCTCAGTTCCTCTTCCTCCCCTGGACCTGAAGTGTTACAGTTCCCAGGATTCTCTTCTCTGCCCTGTGTTCACTCTATACTCTCCCAGAATAATCTCATCCTGGATTCAACTATGACCTCTAATAATGTCTTCCAAGTCTCTACCTCTAGCCTCTACCTTTCTCTCAAGCTTTACATTCAAATTTCTAGGACTACTGGAAATTCCATAGTCATCTCATTTTCAGTGTGTCCAAAATCAAACATTAAATATTTCCTTCACTGCCCTTGAAATTCCTTCCAGAAAAGTAAAACCCCAATTCCACCTACTCTCTGCATTCCTTGCAATTGTGCATTTCCACTGCTGACATTATTTCAAATGTAATTTACTGGTAATCCACAAATATGTAACAAGCATCCACTACAGTGTCACACTCCATTCAATTGAGTCCCAAAACTATATGGCTGCCTCGTGTGTACCTGACCCAGGAGAAGCAAAAATGAGAAATAGTCCTGCTCCATCGTGTGTGTGTGTGTGTGTGTGTGTGTGTGTGTGTGTGTGTGAGAGAGAGAGAGAGAGAGAGAGAGAGAGAGAGAGAGAGAGAGAGAAAATATACATAGCCAAGTGATTATAGTATGGGGCTGAGGTAAGTCTAAAAACCTGAGAGGGTGAATCTAAGGGAAAGATTAGTGGATCAGAGAAAGTTTCACAGAGAAAGTGACATTTGAATTGGGTTTAGATGGATGGATGGGGTATATGTAAGTGTATGTGTGAAAATATATATATGTGTGTGTGTGAGAAAATGTGCATGTGAAAGAATGAGTATGAGTGTATGTGAAAAAAGTGTTTATGATTATGAGAATTTTGTGAGAGAATATGTGTGAGGATATGTATGCTTGCATATGTACGTATGTGTGAGAACATGTGTGTGAATGCATGCATAAATCTGCAAATAAAAATGTGTGTGTGACAGAATGTGTATGAGTGTGTGTGTGAGTGCCTATATGTGAGGGCATATGTGCATGAGAGAAAATGAGTATGTGGGGAGCATATATGTGTGTCGGTGTGTGTAAGAGTGTGAGTGTGCAAGAGAACATGTACATGGTGTGATGTATGAGTGTGTAAGTGTGTATGTGTGTGAGAGTGGGTGAGTGCATATGGGTGTGTATATGGGCAGGCATATATATACACATAAGTATGTGTGATTTTGTAAGCATGTATGTGAAAATATGAGAGAATGTGTATGTGCACATGTGTGAGACAGAATGTGTGTGAGAATGCATGTGGAGTGTGAGAGAATGTAACTTGTGCTTGAGTGTGTATGTGTATGCTTACGTGTGTGCATGTGTTGGGGGTTTGGGGCAGAGCATAAGAGGAATTTCAAACAGACAGCCTGAGAGAGGACAGAGCCAGGCATGGGGGTGATTGCTAAGGGTCATCTTTAATTCTTTCTTCTCTTTCTTTATTTGTCATCACCAACTGAGCACCAGTCTCACCCCAGCCTCTGCTCTGAAGTCCCACGACCACAGGTCAGGCATTGTTCATTTTTCACTACTGGAAAATGGCCTACTTAATTGGCTTCCCTGCTTCCACTCTCTCCTCTAGACATCAAGCCTCTGAGGCTTTTGATTTCCAGTCTGGGGAACTTTTCTAAAATACAATACAGACATACCTTGTTTCATTGTGCTTCACTTTGTTACACTTTACAGATACTCCGTTTTCACCAACATTGAGGCAATACTCTCCACCAGCAAAAAGATTAAGGCTCAGTGAAGGCTCAGATAATGTTTAGCTTTTTTTTTTTAGCAATGAAGCATGTTTTAACTAAGGTACATATAGTTTTTTAGACATACTATTATTGCACATTTAATATATTTTTATTGATTTCAGAGATGGAAGAGAGAGAGAGAGAGAGAGAGAGAGAGAGAGAGAGACATCAATGATGAGAGAGATTCATTTGATTGGCTGCCTCCTGCACACTCCCTGCTGGGGATCAAGCTCACAACCTAGGCATGTGCTCTTGACCAGAATCAAACCTGGGACTCTTCAGTCTACAGGCCAATGTTCTATCCACTGAGCAAAACTGGCTAGGGCCTACTATTGCACACTTAATAGACTATAGTATAGTGTAAACATAACTTCTACATGTATGTCCTGGGGTCCCAGCCTTCCAGCACTCTCCAAAATATCCTGGCTTCAACAATGAAGTGCATAGTTGCTCTTGATAGAGCTATCACATAGAAGGTGGTCAATAAGTGTTTGGAAAAATACAGGTGGGGCAAAAGTAGGTTTACAGTTGTTCAGGTGGAAAATAATACATTTAATAAATAATAATACAAGAATAAACTCTGTTTTGTGTAATCACAACTGTAAACCTACTTTTGCCACACCTTGCATAAGATTCCTCAGGACACATCTCAATGGGTTCAGCAAGTTAGACTGGAGGGGGGGGGGAACCCTTAGCAGACAAAGTATTATTATTTTATTTAATCTTCACCCGAGAATATTTTCCCATTGATTTTTAGAGAGAGTGGAAGAGAGAGGGAAAGACAGAGAGAAACATCAATGTGAGAGAAACACATTGATTGGTTACCTTCTGCATGGGCCCCCGACCAGGGCCCAGGCCGGGAGAAGCCTGCAACTGAGGTATGTGCCCTTGACCGGAATTGAACGGGGACCTTTGGTCTGCAAGCCGATTCTCTATCCACTGAGCCAAACTGGGTAGGGCAGCAGACAAAGTATTCTCATCCCCAGAGCCTACTCTTTCACACCTCCTCTCTTCAAACTTCCAACCTTCCAGCTGATGACTTTGTCCCATACTTCACTGAGAAGACAGGTGCAATGAGCTAAGAATCATGTCATCCACTACCATTAACCCTACCCACTGCCTGTGTTTGTGTCCCTATTCTTTCCTTGGCCTGGTGACTGTGGATGAAGGGCCTCAGACCCTATCTAAGACCAGCCTCCATCCCTTCCCACTTCCCATAGACATATGCTCATGCCCTGCCCCCTTCCTTTCTCTGCACCATCACCACTTTTTGTATTAAATCTCTCCCATCAGCAAACACGCACGCCCTATATCTCACAGCATTAGAAGGCTCTTTTGTCTCCACATTTCCCTCTAGTGACAGCCTTGCTCTCTGTGCCTGTTCTCAGCAAAACTCTTCAGTAAAGTCACTTGCACAATTGTGCTCTTCCTCCTCCCCTCACTACACATTGGAACGCTAGAGAGTGGTGGAGAGGATGAAGACGCACTAAGAAATAAGGAGGCCATGGGCCATCGAAGATAGCCTTAGACTCACCAAGTCCCAGGCCTTTGGGGTGGCCAGGACACAGTGACAATCCCTCATTGTTCAGATGGGGGAACTGAGACTAAAGAGAAAATGGACTTGCCAAATGTCTCCCAGTGATGGCATCGCATATGCAGAACTGAATCATGTTCATTTTCCTAGTTCTCAAATATCTCAGGCTGCCTTCAATTATTAAACTTTCTTTTGTGGTTCTTATGGTTTCAGTTCCATAAGTAGTAAAATGAAATATTATATGCAAAAGAATTTTAGCCAGATTTATAGGGAGTAAAAATCTAAAAGTACACCACGGCCCTTTTGCAGACCCACACACTGTATTCCTCTCCCCAGTGGTACACACTGTCAATATTGATAATGACAAAAATTGTCACACTTTACTGAACTGCCTCTGGAGAGCGTGCTGCACTTCCTCAGACTCTCATCTACCCTGGAGGTGAACTTGCCTTAGGCCAGTCAATAATGAACTTAAAAGAGCTTAATATTCACTTGGGGAATGTACTAAAAACCACAAAACTGAATACTTTAAAAGCATGGATCTTATGGTATGTGATATTTTAAACTTTTTATTGATTTCAGAGGGGAAGAGAGAGGGAGAGAGAGATAGAAACATCAATGATGAGAGGGAATCATTGATCAGCTGCCTCCTGCATGTCCCCCACTGGGGATTGAGTCTGCAACCCAGGCATGTGCCCTGACTGGGAATCTCACCATCATTTCTTGGTTCATACATAGGTTGATGTTCAAACACCATGCCACACTGGTCAGGCTGGTATGTGATTTTTAATCTCAATTTAAACAAGATAACTCATAAATATTCTATATAATAAAAGCCTAATATGCAAATTGTCCCCTTGGGCAGTTGTTTGATGGGGAGTTCGACCACTTGTTATGATGTGTGCTGACCACCAGGGGGTGGCACAGAACATGGCGGGCATCAGCGACATGGTGCTGGCAGCAGGTGGCAGTGGAGGCACTGCTGGCCCTGATGGGCTCTGATGAGAGCAGGACCACAGCAGGATGGTGGAGCAGGTTAGCGGGCAGTGCCAGGCCAAGGCAGTGCAAATGGGGGCCTGATTGCCCCGCTGATCACCCCACAGACAGCAACCAGCAGCGGCAGCACTGCCACCCAGCTCCCAGGCGCTGAGGGAGCCAGGCGGGGGGCGGGGGGGCAGCCCCAACTGATGGCCCCTCATGGGGGGATGGTGGAGCAGGTGAGGGGGCGGTGCCAGGCTAAAGCAGGGTGCCAGGCGGGGCTGTGGGGCTGCAGGGCTGTGGCGAGGCTGGGGGCGAGAGCTGAGGCCCGATCTCCACAGGCCACCTCGAGGGACCCGACCCATGCAGGAATCCGTGTACTGGGCCTCTAGTCTCCAATAACTCAATACAAAGTAAAAAACAAACACCAAATCATTTTGCTGTAATGTGGTGTGATTAAGGGTGATTTTCAATTCATTGAACGTGATCTTTAATATTATTTCATCCTTAAAGTGAGAAAACGTTCACTACATCCCTCTTCTAATGTGAAAAGAGATTCCCTAAGGGTGCCACAGGCTTTCCCCCCTGAAGACTCTGTCTCAATAGGGGAAGAGAACCTACTGGTGCAGTGATCAGCAAACTCATTAGTCAACAGAGCCAAATATCAACAGTATTTCTTCAAAATAGACTCGCCCAGGCCAAAAACTGACTTCTGCGCATGGGCCACGAAGTTTCAATCGCACTGTATGCACGCCCGCACGTGGCACTCAAGGGGCCAAAGAGCCGCATGTGGCTCGCGAGCCGCAGTTTGCCGACCACGGTACTGGTGTAATGGGATAGTAAGAAGCTAGGAAAATTCCTGGGCAAGTAGAATGGGGAAACTGAGACAGGAAAATTAAACAAGGCCAAACAGTTTGGGCAGCTTGAAACCAGCTTGTGAATTGCAACACCTTATCTTCCCTCACCAAGGACACTTGAGAGCAAATGGTTTATACCTCTCCTCCCTAACCAGAGAATACATAGCTTAATTCACCCTGGCCTGGGAAAATAGAGAACAAAGACCCAATTAATGCCATCTGTGCTGGCTAAACCCAAGGACAGATGAAGTCAGGGAACAAATAACAAAGACCCCATTCAAGCCAGACAGACCTAAGATAAAAGTAAAACAATGAAACAGACCAAAGAATAATCCAAAACTTCCCTATTCGCTCATTTTGATGCATCAGCATATTAACAGTGGACCTGGGGGCCGGCCGGTGTAGCTCAGTGGTTGAGTGTCAACCTATGAACCAGGAGGTCATGGTTGATTCCTGGTCAGGGCACATGCCAAGGTTGCAGGCTCGATCCTCAGTTTGGGGCGTGCAGGAGGCAGCTGGTCATTGATTCTCTTTCATCATTGATGTTTCTATCTCTCTCTCTCCCTTCCTCTCTGAAATCATTAACAATATATTTTAAAAATGCACCTGGAAAGCTGATGAATATTCTTCTGAAACCCTCCCCTAAGTTTCTCCCCTGCAGGAAAAAAAGATAATGAAAAGCCCTCAGGACAAAGGCTCAATGTGGGCTCACTCTAGAGCAGCGGTTGCCAATCTTTCGGACCTCACGGACCACTGGTTGGTGACCACTGCTCTAGAGCACACCCATGCCTAGTCCTCCTAGTGCAGCTCCCACTTGTCTCCCTTTCACTGGCAAGGTACATGGGCCTTTCTGTTTCTTGAAAAGGCCTCTCTCAGAGGTTGCACACTTTTGCTCCTTTCACTTTCCCAAACTCAATTTTTCCTAGTCTTCCAAAAACTAAGGCTCCTCACCCTTCCCTCATTTTTTAAAAGTGGCTTTTAAAAAATATAAATTTTTATTGATTTCAGAGAGGAAGTGAGACGAGAGATAGAAACACCAATGATGAGAATCATTGATCAGCTACCTCCTGCACGCCCCCCACTAGGGATTGAGCCCACAACCAGGCATGTGCCCTGACTAGGTATTAAACTGTGACCTCCTGGTTCATAGGTCGATGCTCAACTACTGAGCTACACCAGCCTGGCTAAAAGCAGCTTTTTAAACCACCATGTCTACAGTAAGCATCCTCCCTCAAAGCTTACTTTTCATCTTTTTGTCTTAACATTGACTATGATTTATACTTGTATCGATTTTTTCCTTCCTTGAGTTATTGTCTGCTCCGCATGTACACTGTAAGGCCCACTGGAGCAGGCCTCTCTATGGCATTTGCGCAGAATCCCAAGCATCATTGTGCAAGGCCTGGTCCAGATGAGGCTTTCCAGAAACGGCTCAGAATGAAGGGGGAGGTGATATCAGTAACAGGGTAGAAAGTGCTTGATGTCAGTACTCATCAGGGGCAGATCCCCTTGCCTCCATGAGTATGGCTCGGGGGGGGGGGTTATATAGAAATGAAATGATCATTTATTTGCCCCACTGCCAAGTCATCTGCCTTCCCTCTTCAATGGCCCCCTCACCTGGCCTCACTGCTAGTGCCCCACACTGGAGTTCCACACTGGAGAGAATGGAGAGGACTGGGTCCTGCATGCAGAGCAAGAGTCCTAGGGGAAGCAGTGAGCACAAAGGGGCTGGAGAGGAAGAAGTGAAGGAAGAGAGAGCAAGTTCACGGAGCGAAGGTGGGGGACCCTTCCTATGAGTGGCAGGGACTGCCTGGTGGAAGCCCCTGGGCCCAGTTCACTTCTTTGTGGCCTTAGGGCCATGCCTGAGAGCAGGTGGGAGCCAAAGACCAGGCCCACCACGGGGCCTTTCTGCCACCACCTCTAGAAGTTCTGGCTCCACAGATGATTCAAGACTGCAAAAGAGGAAAGAGAAGCTGAGGACTCATGGCCATTGTGTCGCTGAGCACGGGCAGTCACTATGATCCTGTGGCACATGTCCTTCCAGTCTCTTTCTTGGAGGTTTTAAAAAGACATGCACTGGGTGAGTTTCTTGTCCCATTGGCAGAAGCAAAACATGTTCACCACTGGGAGAGTGCCAACCTCCGTGGCCCACGTGCTGTGGGTCCTTCCATCAGCCATGTTTCCCGGGGCTGTCATGGTTAAAAATCTGCCCTTGTCCCTCAGCTGTATTTCCGGGACTGTCACTGCTAGCCACACACCTCAAGTGTCCTTCCGCCATGTTTCCAGGGCCAAGGTTGTGAGGTCTGCTGGCCTGGCCTGGAACCCCAGCACCTCCACTAAGGTGCTGTGGGGTTTCGGGAAAGTCCCTGAGCCTTCCTGTGCCCGGGGTCCTCATCTGCAGCAGAGGGGTCATAGCAGCATCCACCTCCCCACAGAGCTCCTCTAAGGACTGTTTTTAAAAAAATTCTTCACCTTTTAAAATATATATATATATATATATAATTGATTTCAAAGAGGAAGGGAGAGATAGAAACATCAATGATGAGAGAGAATCATTGATCAGCTGCCTCCTGCACACCCCCTACTGGGGATGGATCCGAAACCCGGGCATGTGTCCTGACTTGGGAATTGAACCCGGGACCCTTCAGTCCACAGGCTGATGCTCTATCCACTGAGCCAAATCAGCTAGGGTTCCTCTGAGAACTCTTGGGGAAAGATGCAGGCCCAGTTGCTCAGCCCACTGCCTGGCACATAATAACATTCATGTTACTTTTAGCTGTTTTTTCATAATTAAGGTCATGTGTTGTTGTTTTCTTTAACATAATATTAACTATGTACACCTGTTCCTTAACTATTTTTGCATGATTGGCATATTCTGTCACATGCTATAATCTAGCTCAATTTAATGCCTTTGTAATGTTCTGATTTAGTATCTTTTTGCATGAATATTTATTTGCATTTCACATTATCTCTTAGAAACATCACTGGAGGATTGAAGAATATGAACATCTTTGAGACTGTTGACACATCTTTCCTAGCAGGCCTTTTGGCAAGAAACGCCAATTTGCTTTCTTAATGCCAGCAAATGAAAATACCCATTTGTTTTCACTCAAATGATCATTTTAAATTACTCTCTTACAAATGGCAAACTTACCCTCTCCTTATTTGCATTTCTTTGACAAATAATTACAGTATTACTTAATACTTAATGGCTGTTTGTATTTTTTCTTTAGTGAATTGCCTGTATCTATCAATTACCCACTTAGCTGCTGGAGACTCAGTATTTTTATTCTCAAATTTTAAGACCAATTCATATATCAACCTTCTGTCCATTATATTTGTTGTAGATTTTTGCTCTATGCATCACTTACATTTTTAAAAAAATATATTTTGTTGATTTTTTACAGAGAGGAAGGGAGAGGGACAGAGAGTTAGAAACATTGATGAGAGAGAAACATTGATCAGCTGCCTCCTGCACACCCCCTATTGGGAATATGCCCACAACCAAGGTACATGCCCTTGACCAGAATCTAACCTGGGACCCTTCAGTCCGTAGGCCAATGCTCTATCCACTGAGCCAAACCAGTCAGGGCTGCATCACTTACATTTTAGTTGTGTTTATGATGCTTGATGTAAATATTTAAAATTTTTTATATTAAGATTTTTCTCTGTAATTTATTTTATTAATTTCAAGCTCAGAATGTCCTTTTGTTATTTTTATTGATTTCAGAGAGGAAGGGAGAGGGAGAGAGAGAAACATCAATGATGAGAGAAAATCACTGATTGGTTGCCTCCTGCACGTTCCCCACTGGGTTTTGAGCCCACAACTTGGGTATGTGTCCTGACCAGGACTCCAACCATGACCTCCTGGTTCACAGGTCAATCCTCAACCACTGACCCACCCCAGCTGGGCCAGAATGTTTTTTTCTATCCACAGAGGATGTAAGTATTCCCTGATATTCTGGTCTAATATTTATTTACTTTCACCTTTAATCCTTTTGATATGTATTTCAGAGTACGGTGTGTGTTCAGGTTTTACAGTGATTTTTTCCCCTCTCAATAGCTAAATGTTCTGGTACCATCTTTTAATCATCCTTGCATTGTGATGACTGCTGTTTCCTTTATTTATATGGTAGATATGTGTGTGTCCCACATTAGTCTCTTTTTTTAAAAAAAAAATTTAATTGATTTCAGAGAGAGGAAGGGAGAGGGAGAGAGAAATAGACACATCAATGATGAGAGAGAATCATTGATCGGCTGCCTCCTGCATGCCCCACACTGGGGATGGAGCCCATAACCAGGGCATGTGTCCTAACTGGGAATTGAACCTTGACCTCCTGGTTTGTGGGTTGACACTCAACCACTGAGTCACACCAGCTGGGCCTACATTAGTCTCTTTTTGATCCACTCATTTCTTTGATACCAAAGTGACTTGGTTACTCTACAGTCTATGTCAGTGATTTTCAACCTTTCTCATTTCATGGTACACATAAACTAATTATTAAAATTCTGCCACACACCAAAAAATACATTATATTTTTTTGCCAACTTGACAAAAACAAAAGGTATAATTTTGATTCATTCACATTGGACAGCTATTGTTGTGTTGGCTGTTGTCATTTTTTCATTTGACAATCTAAGGGAAAGAGGTCAGTGCCCCTAACTAAATAGTCAGGTACTGCATGTTTTAAAAATTCTTGTGACACCCTGGTTGAAAACCTCTGGTCTAGAGTTCTATCTTGTAGCGCTGGTAGAAATGTGAATCATGGGCAGAAATATATTTAAAAAAACAATTTTTAAATATCAAGTTTGTTGTGAAGATAACCTGCATCATGTTACTGCTTAAGTTCCAACTTGCTTCAATGAACAGAGTTCATTTTGTAGAGTATTTTGTAGAGGAAGCTTAACTTCAGCAAGAAGTAGGAACTTCCTCCACCTGCTGTACAAGTATGAGGGCCACAGTTCCGGGTATTTGCTGTGTGAGCTGTCCCACTAATGATCGCCTTCGATTGTTACAAGGCAATCACTAAGAGGCCTGTGTGTCTTCTAAAGTAAACCAAATGAGCCCTGACCAGTTTGGCTCAGTGGATGGAGCGTCGGCCTGTGGACTAGGGGGTCCTGGGTTCGATTCCGGTCAAGGGCACGTACCTTGGTTGCGGGCACATCACTAGTGGGGGTTGTGCAAGAGGCGGCTGGTTGATGTTTCTCTCTCATCGATGTTTCTGTCTCTCTGTCCCGCTCCCTTCCTTTCTGTAAAAAAACAATAAAATAAAGTAAACCAAATGAGTAGCAGCTGTGTGGCAGCCAATGAAGGGAAAGGAACACTTGGAAAAGGCCCAGAAGTAGGCAAAGTTACAGGGAGTATAGTGCGATCTGACAAAATGAGAGTTTTCAAGAAAATTTGCTCTGACCCACATGGCGGAGAGGCATCAGAGAACAAGAGTGAGGGTCCTCCTTCAGGGGTGGCAGGTTACATGCTGCATTCACACTGGAGGAATCTTTCAAATTCAGGAGACACACTTCACATTAGGTGGAAGAAGAAACAGGAATGAGCATGAAGTTCTGATTCTGGTGGGAGGCAGAGCAGGCATGACTTCAGGAGGAGGAGGTGAAACTGAGGAAGGGAGAGAAGACAATAATTAAGAGGGCAAGAGTCCGAGGAGGGTTCAGCCGGCATGACTCAGTGATTGAGCGTTGACCCAGAAACCCAGAGGTCACTGGTTTGATTCCTGGTCAGGGCACATGCCCGGGTTGTAGGCTCTTTCATCATTGATGTTTCTCTTTCTCTGTTTCTCTCTCTGTTTCTCTCTCTCTCTCAAAATCAATTAAAATATTTTTTTAAAGAGTCTGAGGAGGAATTAAGGATTGTCTCCAGAGTACAGGTTGAAGGGCATGCTTCAAAGAGGAACCTAAAAGGAGTAGGAAAGACTAGATGTCCAGCTTAATGGTCCATAGGTCCCCCAGGAACCCTTTCATTAAAAGAGGAACCTGTGTGGGGGAATAAAAACAGAATGGCTAATAAAGACTTGAAAAAAGTTCAAAATTAAAACTTTTCTTTTCAAATTCGCAGGAATTTTTAAAAACAACCGTGCATGCTGGCCGAGTGTGACGTGCATTCTCTCATGCACTGCTATAAGAATGCACACAGGGAAGCGTTTTGGTAAGCAATTCATAACATAAATCAAACTCCTTGATATCCAGTTACGTGACCAGAGCCCGTTTATAGGTATAATGTGTAACTATATCCCTATATACTTATATGTGCAGAGAAAAAATAGGGGAAAGAAATACACCAAAACGTTAACAATGCTTTTTTTTCTAACAAGTGATTGGATTTGCCTCTTTGTACTTTCCTGCCTTTTAATATTTGTCCTACAACTGACACATTATACTTTTATGATGAAAACAAACCGGCCAACAAGAGACATTATTTACAGACTAGGAGGGAGGAAATCCCAGTTCCCTGCAACCTTGAAGCTTAGGATTGCACACATGCAAATCCAGCTCTTCTGTGAAATTTCCCTCTGCCTTGAATAGCGAACCAGAGGAGACCTTTGTTCCCAGAATGTGTGGGCTGATGTTAGCCTTGAACAATGGGGAGGGGAGAGAGATGTGGAAACAAGAATCATGGGTCAGCCCTGGAATGTTCTTTCACACACAAGAAGAGGCGTATGTCCCACCAAATGAATGCAGTAACTGCCACAGCTTAATTCAACTGAGTTGGTCAGAGAAGAGGGGTACCACAGGTAGCTCGCAGAAGCTGACTAGCTAGAGCATGGCGCACCTGTGTCTCTCACCTGCATGAACTTGCAGGGGAGACACATCGGCTTAGATGCACCTGTGAGCCTCTGGAGCCAAACCTCGAAGGTCTAAC
This sequence comes from Myotis lucifugus, assembly GCF_000147115.1. NCBI lineage: Eukaryota > Metazoa > Chordata > Mammalia > Chiroptera > Vespertilionidae > Myotis > Myotis lucifugus. The sequence continues at coordinate 1,437,762 of NW_005871088.1, forward strand.
TTCTGGCTGAACCACATACTTGTCGTGTGAACTGCACAAAATACTTTCTCAGGACCTCAGTTTCTTCACCAATAAAATGAAGATGATGGTATCTGCTACCTAAAACTTGTTGGAAGATGAACTGAGCTATATTTGCAAAGCACATACAGGTTTGCATGGCTGGCACACTGTAGAGTATACACAAGTGTCTGCTCTTGTTATTCTTTGTTCCCATTGCCTAATACTGATCTAGGATGACCTCAAATACAAATAGTGAATGTTAAGGGGTTCCTTTCTGAAGTGGAGGTGGCCTTCAATCTGTCAGGGAAGACCAGAAGAAGTAGGAACAATAAATTAGATCCTTGGGTGAAAATAAGTTAAAGGCAAACCCCACTCCAATGTCATCAATCTTTCTCACAGGCCTAGGAATTGTTCAGAAAATGTCAATTGATTTTTGTTATTGTTGTTAATCCTCACCCGAGGATATTTTTCCTTTGTTTTTTAGAGAGAGTGGAAGGGAGGAGAGAGAGAGAGCGAGAGAGAGAGAGAGAGAGAGAGAGAGAGAGAGAGAGAAACATTGATGTGAGAGAGACACATCCATTGGTTGCCTCCCACACTCACCCAACCAGGGCCAGCAATCAAGCCTGCAACTGAGGTACATGCCCCTGACTGAAATCAAACTCAGGACCTTTCAGTCCGTGGGCTGACACTCTATCCACTGAGCCAAAGAGGCTAAGGCTCAATTTATTTTTTTAAAGGCCAATTCAACTTTACTTTGCATTTAGTTAAAAACAACCCAGAAAAGAAAAAAAAGAAAAAAATGAACTAAAGTAAATAAAAAATGACCCAGGAGTGTTCTGAGTTTTTTTTTTTTTTAAATGTATTTTAGAGGTATTGTGCTTCACCACCTGATCCATGATCCCACTGTGAGGAATGTATCCATCGGAGTCAGGCTGATAAGTTTATAAAGACATAGTATAAGGTTGTTTGAGTTTTGTGTTTCTTAGAATAAAGAAAACCTGGAAACAACTATCAATAGTGGGTTGGGCTGAACAGATTATGGTGTGTTGATAAAGTAGAATGCTATGCAGCCATGAAAGAGGGTGAATATTTGTCTACGCCTATATATTCACTGGCATGGAAAGCTGTCCACAACACACTACTGTACTGAGAGCAAAGTGGCAGATAAAGGAACACAGCATGTACCTTAAAGCATCCATATGTCCACGCATAATGTGCAGAGGATGCTCAGAAGAATGCTCATATAAAGGTGGATAGTGGTTGTCTCTGGGAGGTAGGATTTCAAGACATTTGTGTTTTCTTCTTTATGTCTCTCTCTATTTTTTAATTCCTAGAATGAGCACATTTTACCTTTGCAATAAAGCAAATGTGATTGGGTAAAAACATTTAGAAACTCATAATTACATGCATAAGTAATAATGGAGATATGATGACAAAAATAAATATGCAAATGGAAAAGACTAGAAGGAAAAACACAAATTTGAAATTAGTCTTGTTAAGTAATAGAGATATGAACAGTTTCTTTTTCTCCTACAAGAAGAAATATGTTAGTGTTAGTGTTCATGTTACTATAACATCTTTTAAAATAATTAAAGAAGACAGCAAGCAATAATGCACTGAATGATAGCAAGGCTTTAAAAGGTAAAGAATCTGCTTTTGGAACAATTATTCAAGTGAAAGAGCAGAGTGGACTAGATTAACCGCAGACATCCTTACAGCAGAGAAGAGCCTTGAGTAAACAGTATGGCACAACAGCTACAAAGACCACATGCTCTACAGATGACCAAGAGAGTCAGGAACCAGAACAGGCTGGCTCTGGGGGTACAGGCAAATGGAAGGAAGTCAGACAACTCCTAGACAACAGAAAGTCTTATCCTATTTGGTGCCTAGAACTGCCACCTATGTGGCTGGGACTTGAGAACACACCAGTTCTGTTGCATAGTTACCAGGGCCATATTCTTGCAGGTGGGGAAGTAGTGAATTCCCGGAACCTGTTATTCCTTTGGGAATAGCGGAAGTTTCTGAGGATGAGGGGAGGCAGGAAGGAAAATAATATTTGTCGATTGCCTACCATGCTAGGCACTGTGGTCAGAAGTTTACATGAAACAAATCTTCACAAATACCCCTGTAAGGTTCATATCGCATAGTATGCCCTTTCACAATGGAAATACATTCAGAGTGGTTCTTGAACTTGCCTAGCACCCAGCTTGTAAGTAGCAGTGATTTAGGTATACTTATAAGCATCTTGAAAAAGAATATAGACAAATGAGAGATGATCACATTGGACAATGAGATCATGGGTCCTTTCGTGATGACCTGTTAGTTTTTTAAATGTTGTTATAATAGTATTAAAATAATTTCTTTTGACTATAAGTTAAAAAGGAATTGGTTTGATTAATTCCTAGCTGTCCCCCCTCCCCATATCCACTAATGTGATCTAAAATCCAGGTTAACAAAGTTAATAATGAAGATTAAAAGTCTCAAAAGGTGATTGTTATAATTTTAAAGTAACTTTTAAAAAGGTAAAATAACAAAATCAAGATTTTAAAGTACAGTATAGGAAGATCTGGAAATACCAAAAACCAATCATTAAACTCTGTAAGCATTTTGTGTTTTGTTTTATTTTTTGTTTGTTTGTTTGTTTTTTACAAATAAGAGAATGAAAATATATGGACAGTTTCCTGAGGAGCAGTCAAAGGCCAGGGATCTTGGATCAGATGTCTCAGCCATGGCAGGGTTGATGCCCCTGCCAACAGAGCAGGAGAGATCTGGATGTTAGTGTTTCCATGGGAAAGAGAGTCCTCAAAGCAGAGTTTCTAAAGGAGCTCATTTTGTCAGAGGCTGCACTGGTGAGTCCCAGGCATGTCTCCAGGGGCTGACAGGGCAGATGGACAAGCAGACCAGGGTTTGGCAAGCCCAGCATCCCATAAGTAATCAAGCACCTCTCAGCCTCTGTGTCCCCAAAAGCAAAAAGAAAAACTGAACAAACCAGTCCCCAAGAGAAAAGACTAGGGCTGATGCTTCAAGGTTGATGCCAGCTAACATTTTACACTCCGCAGGCAAATTTTGACATCAATTCCAAATGACAACACAATTTTATATTATGGTGACAATAAAGACTAAAGAGCTTTACTGGTATGCTCTAACTTACTCATATCTGTGAAAGAAAGAGCTCATCCCTTTAAGCTGCTTCTCTGCCTCAGGTGTATAAATCATGTTTAGTAAATAAGCCTGTGATCAATTAATCTATGGCAAAGGAGGTGACAACACACAATGAGGAAAAGACAGTCTCTTCAATAAATGCATTGGGGAAACCAGATATTCACATGCAAAAGAATGAAATTGGACCACTCTCTTACAATGTATAAATGCTTTGAGGCACAGAGCAGGTCTCAAAGGTGTGATGAATGATTAAATGGTGGGTGGAGAGGAGAAAGTTACAGAAGGGTGTTCTATGGGTTCTGTCTTCTTCCAAGCTGGGCAATTTGTGAGAAATTTGAGGCTAGGGGAGCCAGTTCAGGGCAGGGAGGATGATGCATTCCCTTTATATGAGTTGAGGGATGCCCAGCCGATGTGGTTTAATGGTTGAGCATCGACCTATGAACTACTAGATCATGGTTCCATTCTCGGTCAGGGCACATGCCCAGGTCGTGGGCTTGATCCTCATTGTAGGGTATGCAGGAGGCAGCCAATCAATGATTCTCTCTCAACGTTGATGTTTCCATCACCTCCTCCCTCTCCCTTCCTCTCTGAAATCAATACACACACACACACACACACACACACACACACACACACACACATATATATATATATATATATATATATATATATATATATATATAATTGATTTTTTACAGAGAAGAAGGAAGAGGGAATAGAGAGTTAGAAACATCAATGAGAGAGAAACATCGATCAGCTGCCTCCTGCACACCCCCCACTGGGGATGTGCCCACAACCAAGGTACATGCCCTTGATCGGAATCGAACCCGGGACCCTTCAGTCCGCAGGCCAATGCTCCATCCACTAAGCCAAACCGGTTAGGGCCATATATATGCATATATATATATATATATATATATATATATATATATATATAAAGTTGAGGGAGCCTTTTGATAATATTTTTTATGATACTTTTACATATGTTCAGAGAGGAACAGGAATCCCAGCTCACCTCTGAACAGACTGAACAGACTTCCAGGAGCCCATCAACATTGCCCTCTTCTTCTGAGTCATTCTTTGAGGGGAAAAGCAGAGTCCTGGGAAGGTAGTGCTGGGGGGAAGAGGAAGAAGCCATTAGAGCAGCGGTTTTCAACCTGTGGGTCCCAACTCCTTTGGGAGTCGAATGACCCTTTCACAGGGGTCGCCTAAGACCATCGGAAAACACATATATAATTACATATTGTTTTTGTGATTAATCACTATGCTTCAATTATGTTCAATTTGTAACAATGAAATTGGGGGTCACCACAACATGAGGAACTGTATTAAAGGGTCACGGCGTTAGGAAGGTTGAGAACCACTGCATTAGAGACTCTGGCCCTGCCTGAAGCAATCACACTCCTAAGCTAAAAATATCCACGCTGATGGGTACTCCTTACCTGTGAAATGGCACTATCAGATGTTGTACCTGCCTCACAGGCACTGGAGTCAAAATTAGATAAGAAACATAGCAGTGTTTTGCTAAGTGGAAGCCTGAATGAAAGGAATGATTGAAAGCCTGGGTGGCAGAAACCTTGGCAAGACAAGGTTTCCACCATGCAGCAGGTGACATCTGAGCTATTCCTCTATACCCAGCCCCATGAAGGGAGAACACTGTGGCTGGGCTGTCCAGTAAGGCAGCCATGGAGCCACTGTGGCAATGAGCACTTGAAATGTGAGTCTGAGTTGAGATGTATACAAGTCAAATACACACCAGATGTTTAAGAGTTAGTTTAAAACAAAAACACAGAATAAAATACTAGTATCTCATCGATAACTTCTTATATTGATCACACGTTGAAATGATAACACTTTTACATATATTGGCTTAAATAAAACACATCGTTGAAGATAATTTCACCAGTTTCTTTTGAATTTTAAATATGGTTATTAGAAGATCGATGTTTCTCTCTCATCGATGTTTCTAACTCTCTATCTCTCTCCCTTCCTCTCTGTAAAAAATCAATAAAATATATTTAAAAAAAAATAAAATAAAATAAAATACTAGTATCTCATCGATAACTTCTTATATTGATCACACGTTGAAATGATAACACTTTTACATATATTGGCTTAAATAAAACACATCATTGAAGATAATTTCACCAGTTTCTTTTGAATTCTAAATATGGTTATTAGAAGAGTTGTAAAGCATACGTGTAGTTCGCATTATGTTTCTACTGGACAGCGCTGCCTCTGGGGGAAATGCTGTCTGGTACTCCACCATGTGTCTTCTTGACATCTCCAAAGCAACAGGTGCCTTATTTCCCCCAACCTTGCAGCCTGGCAGCCCTCTGCCCCAGTGCAAAGGTTTCCTCCTCCCTCTGACTAGGAAAAGGCTGACCTGCTCCTACTTCCATCAGTGCCTCAGGGACATCAGGGTACTTGCCATGCATGCCCGCAGAGAGTGCAGTTGCCCTCCCCCTCTCCCCCCACCCCCGCGCAGCTTACCTCCAGCGCCCAGCCCAGCCTCACCGCCTCACCGATCTCCTCCAGCAAGCTCTTCTCCAGCAGTCACAGGCACCAAAGCCAGGCCATCACCATGGCAACTCGGCCTGACCAGCAGCCTGTCACTGGACGGCAAGAAGAGGGCAAACCTCTGGCCTTCCTTAGACAGTGGCTCTGGAAGGACGCCAAGCCTGCCACCTGCCCACGCACAGCACATGCGCCCTGTGCCACGCCCACACCTCCACTCCACCCTTCCAAGCTCCTCCCCAGCCCGGGGTCACAGGGTCGCAGATTCCTGGTCTGGCACTTTTCAGAAGAGGGTGTTAGCCACCATTGCCCACCAAGGAGACACAGAGGCGCTAGAGTCCTCCCAAAGGATCCTGGGAGTTGTAGTCCATAGCCCAGGCGCAGGCATGGTCTAGTTGGGCGTAGCCCCTCCGTGGGTGGCAGGCAACAAGGCAGAAGGGGCGGAGTCAGCTGCAAGACCTTCAAGGACCAAAGACTTTGGTGATGAGCTGTTTGCAACCACGCAGCTAGGGGCTCCCATTGGCCAAGCTGCCTGCTAACACACCTGGAGCCATGTGTGTCAAGGTGGGGATGAGGACAGTTTGGGTCCTGGACAGACACGTGGTGTTCCTGTGGACTTCAGGGGGCACAATGAGAATTGTGAAGGTTAATTTCCACTGTAACTCAAGGTGGCATGCTTTCCGTGGGTCAGGCACTGTGCTAGGCACCGGAAAGCAGGGAACTCAAGCACAGTCCCTGCTGTCGGTGAGTTTAGCAATGACACTGCATTGGATCAAGTTGCAAGGATGCATGCCGGAAGCTACTGAGAATGGTAGCTAATCACTAGTCCACAGCAAAGAAAAAGAATGGGGCCCAGCAGGGAACCTTCAACTATGGCAATGCCTAAGATAGCTAGGCCTCAACCTCTGCAGAGCCTGATTCAGTTATGGGTCTATAGACCAAGTTCATGAACCAGACAGAGCCCTGCTATAAGGAACAATAACAATACCACTTAGCCAGGCAAAGGTGATGGCTAATACTAGTTACACCAACCATCTCAATACCCCAAATGGGATCCAATCCAAACCAAAATTCTATTCATTCTACCTTAAAATATCTTTCAAATTCCTTTACTTCTCTCCATTTCCAATATTACCAACACTAGAGGCCCGATGCATGAAATTTGTGCAAGAGTAGGCCTTCCTTGCGCGGGACCCAGGCTTCCCTCACAGCCCCGGCTTCCTCCAGAAGATCATCCAGGAGAACTTCCGGTCTAATTAGCATATTATGCTTTTATTATTATAGATTATTATAGATAGTCCAAGCCAGAAGCCTACAACAATGGAGTTTCTATGCCTCTGGGAATGTACAAGGATTAGGTGGACAAGGCCACGTTTAATTTCTAGGTGTTTCATATCCAGGTGCTTGAGATCTGACAGCTTGTGTGGCTGGGGAGTGGCCTACCCACAGGAGGTGTGAATGTGGTTGGCAGACCACTGGGACCCCTGCCTGAACAGCAATCACTCCTACCCTCCTTCCTGGGACCCAATTGAAACAGCAAAACAGACAACCCACTGCCCACAGGGAAAAGCAGGCCCAAGAGATTAGGCTCCAAGTGGAGAAAGCGGTTTCTCCAGACACAGGACTTGCAGCGCACAAAATGGGAAACGCCCCAGCCAAGCTGGATACTAGGTCACCCTTTTTGAGGCAGGTCCTTGTCACAAGGGCAATGAATCCCTTTGGCCCACCCTGCACCCTCCGTGGGAGACACCTGTAGCCCCCAGCCTCCAAGTGCGGTGTGGGCAGCGTCCTGCGTGGTGTGTGTGAGTGCACACGTGTGCCTGTGGCTTCTACTCCAAGGAATAACACCAGGTGCACCTCTAGAGGAGGTGCCCCATGCCTAGCCTTGAGGCAGGACTAGTCCTGGGTGGGGAGAGGGATGAGGAGGGGAAGAGCAGGTAAAGAAGCCCCAGCTCCCCACTTCTGGCCTGAACATACCCGTGGGGGCGCACCTTGGGCCCGTCCAGTATTCTCTGGCGGTCACCCCAGCGTGTGGACCCCACCCCATGCTAGAGCCCCAATGGCATGTTCCAGGAAGGGCGGGAGGCAGGGCTGGAACCCAGGGGCTACCACCTGTGCCGGCTCCCCCTTGGAGGCGGGGGAAGTAGCAGGTGACGTCAACCGAGGTCCCGGGGAGCCCGCAGTGGTGGCAACCGCCCTGCCGCGTGACCCGCGCGCGCCAATGGCCCTGCGGTCTCCGGGGCGACGAGCAGGGTCCATGCTCCGCCGCTACTGCGCCCCCGCCCCTAGTCCGCACTGCAGAGAGCGGTGGCGAGCAGGCGCCAGAGCGCTGTCCCACGTGCCGCGCTGAGACGGGAACAGGGAAAGGAAGAGGGAGAGACAGCCAGAGAGCCAGGGGAAAAGGGGCGTCCGACCCCCACCCCCGCTGCGCGTCGCCCCGCGCCCCTCTTTCTGGGACTGATACCAGGAAGGACCCCACCCCAGGAGAAGGTACCAGACTTGGGGAAGGCGCGCTTGGAACCTGGAGACCCCGCCGCCCCCCACCCGCTCTGGCGGGACTGCGGCAGCCTGCCAGCGCTGGGAGCGGTGTGGGTAGGAGGCTGCGGCCCCCTTGGGCCTTCGGAGGGTGGGGGTCCAGCCTGGGCTGCAGAGGTGCTGCCGGAGGAGGAGGGGCGGCAGCAAGGGGGTTGGAGGGGGAGGGGGGGTTCAGCATTAACCTGGCTCTCGCCCCGTTCGTATTCACAGGCGGTGGAGACCTGGGCTGTCTGCTGTCGCCCTGGGAGTTGGCGCAAATTTCTGTGCATCGCGCACTGATCATTCCCCCCTAAGTTAGACGCCGCCGGCCCCAGAGAGTGGGGCCATGCCGTTGAGCCTGTTGCAGGACTGGTGCAGGGGGGAACATTTGGACACCCAGAGGTCCATGCTCATCCTGGGGGTTCCTGAGGACTGTGATGAGGATGAGTTTGAGGAGACTCTTCAGGAGGCTCTCAGTCACCTGGGCAGGTACAGGGTCATCGGCAGGATGTTCAGGAGGGAGGAGAATGCCCAAGCGTGTCTCCTGGAGCTTGCCCAAGATATCGACTATGCTTTGGTCCCCAAGGAAATCCCAGGAAAGGGGGGGCCTTGGGGAGTGGTGGTAAAACCTCGAAACTCGGACGGTGAATTTCTCAATAGACTGAACCGCTTCTTAGAGGAGGAGAGGCGGACAGTATCGGACATGAACAGAGTCCTTGGATCAGACATCAATTGCCTGGCTCCCAGAGTGTCCATATCCCCTGATTTCTGGATTTGGGCCCAGAGCCTGGGGGCAGTAGTGCAGCCTCTGCTAGAACAGATGTTATACCGGGAGCTCAGGGTGTTCTCTGGGAACACCATGTCTATCCCAGGGGCGCTGGCCTTTGAGGCCTGGCTGGAGCACACCACTGAGGTGCTCCAGATGTGGCAGGTGCCTGAAGGGGAGAAGAGGCGGAGGCTGATGGAATGCTTGCGGGGGCCTGCTCTCCAGGTGGTCAGCGGGCTCCGCGCCCACAACGCTGCCATAACTGTGAAGGAGTGCCTGGCAGCCCTGCAACAGGTGTTTGGGCCCGTGGAGAGCCGCAAAATCGCCCATGTGAAGTTTTGTAAGGCCTATCAGGAGGCAGGAGAGAAAGTGTCTAGTTTCGTGGTCCGGTTGGAACCCCTGCTCCAAAAAGCCATCGAAAAAAATGCTGTATCCCGGAGGAATGTGAATCAGACGCGCCTGAAACAAGTCTTAAGTGGGGCGAACCTTCCTGACAAACTTCGAGACAGGCTTAAGCTGATGAGACAGCGGAGGAAGCCTCCTGGTTTCTTGGCCCTGGTGAAGCTGCTGCGTGAGGAGGAGGAGTGGGAGGCCACCGTGGGCCCTCCGAGGGAGTGTCTGGATGGGTTGGAAGCAGGCTTCAGGTCCCCTGCCAGGGCCTGTGGTTTCCAAGCAGTTTCTTTCCCTGACCCTGGCAACGTTCTGCAGGCCGAGCCTTCCCAGAGTTCCCGGCGCAGGAGGGGCAGGGGCCGCAGGGGGGGTGTGCCAAGGGCTGGCTCTGGAAGTTTAGGAAAATGGAAACACCACACATTCTGCTATAGTTGTGGAGAAAACGGCCACATCAGGGCAGAGTGTAGCAACGCTCCCAACCGCCGCTTGGTGAGGCAGATGAGACAGGCTGCCATAGAGTCGGGAAACGGCGACCGGGCTTGGGACAAGAGCCATCCCAAGTCCAAGGCCAGATAGGCTCAGGAAGACAGGGCAGCTCTTCTTCCTACAGGCGGGGGAGACGAAAGAGATCTTGGAAGAAAAGGAAGGGGCATTCCACGCAAATAACAGAGGACTTCAGTGGGGCAGAGGGGCAGGGCAGTGAGGACCAGGCTAAGCCCCCTCATCCTTCATCAGCTGAAAGGGACCCCACCCATGAGGCCAAACTCCCCTCGGGGAGAGACAAACACAGGGCCCTGAAGAGGTACCGGCGATACAAGCAGGCGGCCACCACACCCAGCACGTGGGGTGCTCCAGCCACAAACTGGGACCCCACCATGGCAGAGGCTAAAAGAGTTGCAGCTGAGGACTTTGGCGTGAGCCCCAATATCTAGCCACCCCCAAACACCCACCCTGTAGACTCAAAGCTAAGAATGCCTACAGCCCCACCAGCTCCACCAAGCCCAGAAGAACCTTCCCTGGGGCCACCCCTGCCAGAAGAAGCCAGCAACTGTGAGGAACAGCTGTGCGGTGGAAATGGGGTGACCCCCCGGAAAGGAGGCCGCAGAGTCCAGCCCATCTTCAGAATTATCTACACTGCTCTAAGGAAGCCCCACGAAGGCACCACCCTTGAGCCCCTGCCCCAGTGAGACCAGGATAACCCGGCCCCAGCCTGCAGGCAGTTCCTCCCCCTGCAGCCTGGGAAGGCTATAGGGGCAGGAGGGCAAAGAGAGGAGACCCCCCCCAGGGGAGGGCCTGGGCTCAGCTTGCAGGAGGATGGGGACTTGGGCTAGTACCACAGCTGGCTTGGGTGGGTGGGGGCGGCGGAAATTTGTTCTAAAGCAGGAGAAGGGGGGAGCAGTAGGAGAGGAGAAGGAGGGGGAGGAGGAAAACTAGGAAGAGGAGGAGGAGGAAAAGGTCATTAGGAGAGGAGGGGGAAGAGGAAGATAGCAGGAGGTGAGCAGGAGAGGAGGAGGAGGAGAACAGGAGGTGAGCAGAGAAGGAGGAGGAGGAGAACAGGAGGTGAACAGGAGAGGAAGAGGAGGTCAGGAGGAGGGGGAGTTATTGGGAGGGGCAGTGTTTTGTTCTGTTTGTTTATGCAGGGCCACTGGAGGTGTGGAGCCAGCCGGCAGGAGAACGGGAACTGGCTTGGTGAACCACCACTCAGCAGCCACCAATGCCAAGGCCAACCCCAACCCCAAACCCTGCCACCTTGACCAGCCTGCCTGGGAGCACCCCTGAGCAGCATTCCCAGGCCTAAATAAGGGGCACCTGAAGACATCTGCCACCCGAACAGACCTGGGAGAGGTTAGGGGCCATCTCAAGAGTGCCAGTCATGGGAACCTCCATTCTTCATCCCTTGGGACAGGGAGGCCCCCACCCACTTCTCTGTAGGCCCCATGGTGACCCACATGTCAAATAATCACCCCTCCCCACACATACAGACATGGTAGTCATGGTTCCTATGCAGAGCCTCCAGGTGTGTGTGAACCCAGGTGGGTGTCCTGGCCCACCCCCCGGGGCAGCCACCTATTAGCTCCGGCACGTGCTGGGAGCCCCACTGCCAGCCAAGGCTCTGCCAGCTCTTGTCCAGTGTCGTGAGCTCAGCCTCTGCTTTCTTGATGTAGATTTAGGCCAACCGCTGCTTGTGCTTGTGGAGATGTGTGTGTTCTTCTCTGAGCAGTTCCCCACCACCACCCTACCCCGGAGACCCCAAGCCCAGCCCCAAGAGACTCCGGGAAAGATGGTCAAAGGCATGGTCGGCGCTCACCGGTGACCTTGGGAAGGAAGATTGGACCAGGACAGAAGGCAGCTGCCGGAGGCTCCATGGAGTCTGTGCTCTGATGTATCACCCTGTTGTTCCTTGTGACTCAGTTTCTTAAGCTTGATGGAGTGTCTCCTGCTGTGTTTTTCAGTGTCTCGTGTCTGTCCTGTGCAGGCCACAGGGCAGGGCCAGGCCCCAGCATATTGTTCAGAGGGGAAGGGAGCCCTGAAGTCAGTGGACATCACTAGCACCCACAGTCTACAAAGGTCAATCATGGGGCCCTCAGGAAGGTACACTATGGTGGGAGGGCCGTGGTGTGGGGGAAGCTGAGGTACCTAATTAGAGACCTCAGGAGGTGGGCGTGACCTATGGGCTCTAGTGGCAGTTAGAAGCTCCTCTCTGTGTTGTTATTCCCTTTCTTCAATGGATTCAGTAAATGTTTCTCTTCAATAAAGTTCACTGAATGTTTCAGCTCAGTCTTGCCTCTGCTTTGGGCAATTGAAGGAAGGGTCTGCTGGGGGTGGAGGGTTAATAGTGGCCTGGTTAACATTGGTGTATGTTCTGGACAAAGTCCATGAGGACTGTTAAGTGTCCTAATTGCAAAAGGCAGTGGTCACCATCCAGGGAACAGTGGCTTACGGATCAGGGCAAAGGAACAGAGCTAGGTAGGCTGAGTGGTACCCATCAGTAGGATGCTAATGGGAGTGGACAGTGACTGCTTGGATTCCTAGGGCACTCAGGGAACTCTCCAGGAATAAGGCAGGGCAAGGGACAGCTGGCAGTCCCAGGATTCCTCATTGTCTTGTTGGGGATCAGAGTATTCAGACCTGGAGTATCAAAACCAGGCCAGCCTGTGTGAAAGTGTGTAAATGTAAGTGTGTGAAAGTCTGTATGAATGAGTTTGTGAATGTGTGTGAATGTGTATGTAAGGCTGTGTGAATGTGTTAGTGATGAGTGTAAATGTGTTTATGAGTGTGTTGAATATGAACATTTGTATGTATTAGTTTGTATGTTCATGTGTTAGTGACTGTGTGTGAGTGTGTGTGAATGTATGTTTACATGTGTTAGTGTGTATCAGTGGATATGTGTCAGTGAATGCATGTGAGCATGTATGAATGTGTACATGGATGAATATGTCTAGTGTGTGAGTATGAGTTTGTGTGTGCAAGGCAGTATGTGAGTGATTGTGTTGTAAGTGTATGTGTATTAGTATGTATAAATGTATATTTGTGTTAATGAGTGTGTGAGTGTGTGAATATGTGAGAGTGAAATGTGTGTAAATATGTGTGACTGTGTGTCAGTAAATATGCATGTGTGAGAGATATTTGGATCAATTACAGTGTTCCTATTCTCCTGTATTTTTCAGTTCTAGAATTTCTAGTTGGTTTTTCATTGTAGCTGTCATTTTTCTATTGAGATTTTTTCTCATTAGTTCTTTCATTATAATCGTTTCTTCCTTTTAATTCTGGAACACATTTATTTACAACTAGAGGCCCAGTGCACAAAATTCATGCACAATTTGCATATTAGCTTCTTATTATATAGGATTGCTGTCTTTAAGTCCTCATGTGCTAATCCCATCATCCTTGCCATTTATGGACAATGGGCACATTTTCCCCTTGGTTATGGATCATGTTTTTCTCCTTCCCATGTCTTGAAATTTTTGCATAGAGGCTGGATATTCTGACTGTTATGCTGTTAAGTGTCTTGGTTTTGTTGTTTCCTTTGTTTCTGTGTTGAGTTTTGTCCCAGGAGGCAATTAGTTTACTTACAGACCAGCATGAGCCTCTCAATACTTGTTTTTAAGTTTTGTTAATGTAGATCTTATAGAGCTATCTGAGTCTTCCTCCTAATGTGTGTTCTTTCTGGATTCTGTAAGGAATATCCAGGGTCTCTCCACTTTGGCTGGTAAGAATACTTTGTAAGCTCTGGTATTTCTCCAGCTCACAGCTTCTGGAAGGTGTTCTGTGTCCAACCATGTGGTATCTCAATCTGAGCATGCGGAGCTAGTCTTGGCTTAGCAAGAACTTTGTGCAGTACTCCAGAGCTCTTTCTATGCCCAGGTACCTTCTATCCAGTATACTGCTTGCAAAATGGAGTAGCATCCAATTACATAACTCAGCAAGACTGCCACATGCTGTTTGGATTCTCTGTCTCTTTTTCATAGACTGGAAAGTACCTCCATATCAATTGCTGGCCTGATCTTTGGCCCCACATTGTTTGTTTGTCTTCTGTCAGACCTCACAGTACAGTGGTTGGGGTCAAATTGTCAGAAGATATTTGGAGAGAAGGTTTGTATGGATAGGGCCCAGGGTCAAGAAGAGGGAACAGGTCCTCAGGGAGGTTGGATGGGGTCATGAAGGGCCTGTGGTGCCCATGCTAAGAACTTTGGACTGCTACCCAGATGTGCAGCAGGCCACCAGAATCTCTAGGGAAGTATCACTACCCCAGAGGTTTGTGAAGGAAAGGGATGACCTCTCCTTTCATGTCTGTGAAATAGAAAGGTCAGTGTTGGAGATGGACTAGAGGAAACATTTGTGTCACACAAGAAATGACCACAGAGGTCCAGGCGATGAGTCAATCCAGAGATCACAGAATGTTGTCATCTGCTGAGTTTAGAGGAACACCAGAACTGGGAGTCAAGCAGATTCCTGTTAGACAGCATCTCTTTGCAGATCTGGACCAAACTTCTCCAATGGAAACCAGCATTTTGCCTGGCCATCTTTCAGTCCCTAGAGGCAGCTGTTTTTGTCAGCTAGTCTCCCTTCCCTCTTACCCAAAGCTACAGGCCATGGGGACATTCCATGTCCCAAAAGGGAGGGTCTGAGTTGGCCCTGGAGGCCATGTGTCACTGGCAGCCTTCTCTCCTCCGAGATGACCATTCTGCCAGGGAGTGTGTGAGGACCACATACTCAGGCAGGCTCGATTTAACCCAACTCTGCCCCAGTAAGTCATTGCATTGAAGGCCAGACATCTTGCTTATAGTCATCTGTCACTGCTAGTAACAAGTGAACTACTGGATTGCTCAGAACTTCTTTGCCTACAAGGAACATTGCTTGTGGCATCCTCTCCTAGGATCCTGATCACTGCTCCCTAACACACACACTCATGATGTGAAGAAATCAGACTGACTCAAGCACTGTGGAAATCACCTTCCATTAAACCACGAAGAAGGACACAGAGGAGCAGCTAACTATGGAAGTCCAATTTGGAAGGAAGTGACAGAGCAACATAGCACAGCCAATGTACATGGTCAACTCCAGCCAAAACCTGCAGAACAAATCTTTGGCAACCAGGGTCCCAAACCTGCCAAAATATGTGGGCAAGCCCTGCAGTGGCTTTGGAACCAGTATTTAAGGAGAAAGCCAAGCTATTCTCTGGGGTAGGATATGAATTCTAGGAGAGTCCAAACTTTCCCAGGTGTATTAGGCTCCTGACTACAGCAAAAGTTACCGTAGCCCTAACCGGTTGGCTCAGTGGATAGAGCATCGGCCTGCGGACTGAAGGGTCCCAGGTTCGATTCCGGTCAAGGGCATGTACCTTGGTTGTGGGCACATCCCCAGTAGGGAATGTGCAAGAGGCAGCTGATCGATGTTTCTCTCTCATCGATGTTTCTAACTCTCTATCCCTCTCCCCACCTCTCTGTAAAAAATCAATAAAATATATATTTTTTAAAAGTTACCGTAAACTGGGCAGGAATTTCTCAAAAAGAGAAATTTATTGTCACAGTTCTAGAGGCTAGAAGTTTGAAATTAACATGTCAACAGAATTGGTTTCTTCTGCATATTATGATGGAGAACTTTCTCCTACTTTAAGGTAGCTTTGGATTGTGGCAGCAGAAATCCAATTTCTTAATGGCATTCTCTGTCTGTGTATGTCTTAGTGTCCAAATGTCCCATTTTTATAGAGACAACAGTCATATTGAATGAGAGCCCCACTCTACTCTATCTTAAATTATATTGAGTTTACATTTTGAGATACAAAGGGTTGGACTTCATCATATAAATTTGGGGGGAGGGGGCATGATTCAGTCCATAGCACTAGGTGCTCCATAACACAGTCTCAAAAATGATGGTTCATACAGCACTAAGCATTTCACTAGCTACTAGACCAGTTAGTTTTTAGCAGTGTATGAAATGAGGAAATGTTGACCCTAATGTTTAACAAAATTATAGGATTTGTTTCTGAAGTTTACCTGATTATGACTTTTTATTCCCCAAAGACCAGCACTAGAGTAGAATACATGCAATGATGAATACCATGCTTTCCATTATAATGCCTTATTTGATAACATAAAATTTTAGTTACAAATTCATAGGTTGATAATAAAGTAGTTTTAGAAAATGGACAAATTATATTGCCTTTATGGCATTTAAATCTTGATGTTGTCATTTCTAGTAATATCTATATGCAAAGAAATAACCTACCATGTATTTCTTAGTGGTACAAAAATACTCTTCTAACCCAGTTACCATGTCTCATTGGTGAGCATCGTCCAATGGACCAGGAGGTCACCAGTTCGATTCCCTGCCAGGGCACATGCCTGGGTTGTGGGCTTGATCCCCAGTGTCGGGTGTGAGGGGGCAGTTGATCAATGATTTTCTGTAGTCATTGATATGTCTATCTCTCTCTCCCTCTCCCTTCCACTCTGAAATAAATAAAAATATATTAAAATATTCTTCCAACTGCATATTGACACTATTATTTAACTTGAAAAATAAAGTCAGATGTTCTGACAGAAATGAAAGCTGATTTCCCTCAGTAGTGTGACAAATGATTAGGGTTTCCCCCAGTAAGATTACACAACATGTATTTCTCATATATTGAATGAGCTAGATCTACAACTTTAAGGTTTTTATAACAATGTTGAAGACATCTATAAGGTAAGAGCATTTTTATCAAAAAGTAATTATTATAAAAAGTATATTTAAATTAACATTCAGTGTGCCCAGATTTTCCCCAGTAAATCAGGTAAAACAGAGTACATAGTTCTAGGTGAAAGAGAAAGAGAGACTCCATAGTCAGGTCTTCACAGAGGCTTTTTGGTATATTTTTCAGAAATTGTGAAATGAAGACTAATGAGTGGGGGAACCAATCCTTTTGCAGGTCAGGTTGTTTCCAGTGCTCAGCAAAGGACTTAATCGAGTTGTCATCTGATTGATAGGTCCTTAAGGACAAGTGTTTTCGTTTGTTTGTTTTTTAGCTTACAAACAACAGAAATTCATTTCTCACAGTTCTGCAGGCTGGGAAGTCTAAGATGAAGGTGCCAGCATGGTTACATTTTGGTGAGGACCCTCTTCCTGGGTCCTCACGTGGTGGACAGGGCTAAAAACAAGTTTTGATGGGAGACCGTTGAGTGATAGTTGACAGACCTCATGGAAGGAATTCACAGAATGAGATTGTTACCAGTCAGGGACTGGCCTGGAGTGGGTCTGCCTCAGGCTGGCCTGTAGTGTGTGGGTTCTTGATTTTGTGCAGGAAATATTTCACAACATGAGTCCAGATGGGTTTGAAATATGTTTATTAAAGCTGGGGACAGTGAGGCAAAGGAAGGAATTAGGGGAGAAGAAACAAGGAGAGAGTAGGTGGTGATCTGCTTAGGCTGTGTAGAATTGTTATAGGAAAAAAGTGAGCCTAAACAGGGCTGCTCTAGCTCACTGGGAAGTCAGAGACAGGATCAGGAGGTGAGTCCAAGTCAAACTGCCGCTGCCCACTGCTCCCCTGGTTACAAGTATCCTGGAGACCCTTAGAGTTTAGGGGGGAAAAAAGTTCATGCCCCAGAAGGGGCATGGGTGTGTTCTAGAGTAAGCCTGAATTGAGTCTTTGTCCTGAGGGCTTTTGATCCTTTTTTGTTTCTTCTTCAGGCGAGAATCTTAAGGGAGGGTTTCAGTAGAATACACATTGACTTTCCAGGTTCATTTTTGATATGCTGATGCATCAAAATGAATATAAAGGGGAGTTTGGGATTATTCTGTGGTCTGTTTCATTGTTTTATTTTTATCTTAGGTCTGCCTGGCTTTAATGGGGTTTTTGTTATTTGTTCCCCAACTTCATCTGTCCTTGGGTTTAGCCAGCACAAATGGCATTAATTGGTCTTTGTTCTCTATTTTCCCAGGCCAGGGTGAATTAAGCTATGTATTCTCTGGTTAGGGAGGAGAGGTATAAACCATTTGCTCTCAAGTGTCCTTGGTGAGGGAAGATAAGGTCTTGCAATTCACAAGCTGGTTTCAAGCTGCCCAAACTGTTTGGCCTTGTTTAATTTTCCTGTCTCAGTTTCCTCATTCTACTTGCCCAGGAATTTTCCTAGCTTCTTACCATCCTGCCACAAGATGACATACTATATTAAATCTTCTTTTGCTCCTATCCACTTCCTTAGATGGAAAAAACATGTAGGATTACAGTTAGAACAGGATCCTGCCTCATATTTGTACACGTCATACTCGTCCATGAAAACATTAATTCATCAAAAAAGTCCCATCCATTTCTTCTAAAGATTCATTTCCAACCAAATTTTACATTCCATGTTAATTAATTATGAAAATTTTACTATCTTTGTTATTCTGAACAACGGGGTGCTAGGATTAATAATTGTAATGATGAAAAAAAATTTTAAAATTAGTCTTAGGGTCACAATGAATAAAAAGGCATTTAAATTTGTTAGTATATATTTATTGCAGAGAAACACCATAGGTGTCCATAAAAGATGTTGAGAAAAACAATAGATCACACTCAAATAAAATTATGTGAGGGAAGAGGGATGCAAACATGAATTCAAAGTAGTGAAATGTGGATGCCAATTTTCCATCTTAGAGAAGAGCTTTTTCATGTATTTTTAAATGGATGATAATGGATATCAAATTGCCTGGGTATTTAGATTTCATTGGATACCATCAAAATAATTAATGAAATTAAACTTGCACTCTAAAATGTCAACATTTACAACATAACCAGAAAATTTGTGTTTACAACTATTTAAACTTAGAATCAAATATTTTAGATGTCAAGTTCCATGTGTGAGGAGGGTTGTGAGCAAACACTATTTCCCATCTAAGCTGTTTTCTGCTGGCTAGGATTCTGAAGTAGCCCACTAACTGGTCTTCTTAAAGACTACCTTGTCATCTCCAAAACTTTGTCTACACTGCAACAAAGAGTGATCTCTTAGGATGCAACTCTGATCACATTAAATCTCTTGTACAGAAATCTTACAATGACTTCCCATTGTGCTTTGAATTAGGGTTAAAATCCTTAACCTGGTTGACACAGCCTGAAAGGTGTGGTATCTGTCTGCCAATCACAATGATCTTGAAACAGCCTTCCACTCTTACTCAATCTGCCATATTTCAGGCCCTCTTAGATAATATTGTCCCCACTGCTGGACCTTTGAACACTGCTATACCCTCAGCCTAGAATTCTCTTGCCTTCCTCCTTCCCCTAGGTCTCTCCTACATGTCCTTTAACCCTAATTACCAGCTCCATTTCCTTAGGAAGACTTCATTGACTTTCCAGATGAACTCATACTCCCCTAGAGAGTTCCCATATAGCACTGAGCTTCCTTTGTAGCACTGATCATATTTGCCATATTATATGTATAAGCAGGTCCACAAAGACTCAGGAGTGATTTTTAAAAAATCAAGATTATAGACCCTCCACATTCACCCCAACACAATCCACAGGTCAAAATCTCAGTTCTTTCTAAGAAAAAGAACAGCTCTTGGTCTTGCCTCTATTGCTCCTCACACTACAGTTTTCAGGGCATTGTCCACGCTCACTTCTCATACATTTGGTGACTCTTGACAGTAAAAGGGGACAGTTTTCTGTTTCAAGCACCTGGCTCTGACAATCAAGAGTAATGGTTTTTAAGGGGATTGACTTTGCTCCATAGAAGTGAAAAGGTAAAAAGCCAAGATTTATACCCTTTGTTCTCTTTGGAATTTTTAAAAATTGTGCTCACTGCTCAGACCCCTGACTTCTAGGGCTGTATCTGATTTGGAATAAGCACGCAATGAATATTGGTTGATTCTTTGCATCTCTGCACCACCCATTCCTGGAAGAAAATGCCCACACAGAGCTTTTGCTGCCACCTGAATGGATGCTAGGACACTGCAGTGGGGGTGCAACGGATCCCCTTGATGGATATGATAAAGTTTATTCCCCAGAATTTTTTTGAGGAATAATTTCCTAATGGTCTGTGGTCACCCCCTTAGATAGTACAGTGAGTTAGGGTAGGATCTATTTCTGCTCTGGCCCACAGGCATAGACTCAGCACATACTGCAATGAATGGAACATAGCAGGTACAGCTTAACTCCTTGTTGGGTGGATTAAAGAAGGTACTTGTTTTGTCTGATGGAGGTCCTGGGAGCTCTCCAAGTTCACAGGATGCATTTTTTTAAATTAATTTTTAAAAAAATATATTTTATTGATTTTTTTACAGAGAGGAAGGGAGAGGGATAGAGAGCCAGAAACATCGATGAGAGAGAAACATCAATCAGCTGCCTCCTGCACATCTCCTACTGGGGATATGCCCACAACCCAGGCACATGCCCTTGACCGGAATTGAACCCGGGACCCCTCAGTCCGCAGGCCGACGCTCCATCCACTGAGCCAAACCGGCCTCGCCAGGATGCTTTTTTTTCCTCCCCTGTGTGGAGGCGGGAGGGAAATGGCAAAGCATGTCTTCCTTACCAAGGGAGAGAGACAGAAAGTCCTCCTTACATCTGATCCCCTAGAGCAGCGATTTTCAACTTGTGTGCCGCAGCACACTGGTATGCGATAATAATTTTTAAAACATGCAATACCTGATTATTTAGTCAGGGACATTTACCTCTTTTCTCTTAGATTTTTGAAATAAAAAATGACAACAGCCAACACAACAATAGCTGTCTGGTGTGAATGAATCAAAGTTGTACCTATTTTTTTTTTTGTCAGATTGGCAAAACATATATCTTTTGGTGTGTGCAGAATCTTAGTAATTAGTTTTTGTGTGCCATGAGATGAGAAAGGTTGAAAATAGCTTCCCAAGGGGCTAAAAGTGTGCTTGCATTTGGAGAAGACTGGATGCCAGTCAGGAGAGTGAGGGCCCAGGAAGGGGAGCCATATCCAAGTAGGCAGAGCCTTCAGAGCTCACGAAGGACCCACTGCAGTGGGTTGGGTCAGTGTCCTGAGGTAGGAAGTGAACTCAGTCACTGGGGTCAAGGCATTATAGGGCAGAATACACCTTTATTACATACACAAAAGTGGTGGATCAGGAGAGGCAGACCTGCCCTTCTCCCTGAGGAGACAGGGCTGGGAGAGTAGGATGCAGCCTAAGAACAACATTGGGCCAGGCCTGCTTTGAAGTAAACCAACTCTGCAGCCAGAATGTCACTATGCCCAGAGTGTTAATGATTAAAGGCTCCTGAGTTTCTGCTATCCCTCCCTTCCCTATCGCTCTGACCCTGGCCATACCCTTCATGTCAAAGAAGGCAAAGCCTGGATAGGGGTACTATACCCATCATGGCAGGGAACACAATATCTATGCTCTTAGCTAAGCTGACCATCCCCTGGACTTTATTCTCAACAGCTAGTACTAAAGAAGGTGTGTTTTGGAAGCATCCTGTCACCTTGTGGCCCTGGGCCTCTGTGAATCCTGATTGAAGCATCTCCACACCACCTCACCATGAAGTGCTTCTAGGTTTATTTCTTCCTGTGGTCTGGCCCAGTGTCGGCAGTCAGGGGCACTAAGCTGAAAAATAGAAGATCTCCTGGTGCTGAGTTGAGCAGATAGCACAATCACAATTCCTTTACCTTAACCAGGGAGCCAAGCTGCCCATAAGGCCAGGTGGGGGAATGGGTACAGGTAGAGTGATGAGGGTAGAAGGGAGGAAGGAGGAAGAAGGCAGAGTGTGTATCTATCTGGATGTGACACGGGATTCTTAAATAGTCGTGTGATCACAAGAACTCATCCCCACCCATCACCCCATTTCTCTCTTCCTCTCAAAAAGGCAAAGGAAAGACAGCTGCTGCTGCATTCCCCACATCAGGGAAGGGCCTTTCCTTCCTCTGGGTTCACACGCCAGTGAGAAATCTGGGACCAGGCTTGAGCCCTTCCTGTGCTTTCTCCATCTCTGGAGTCTGTATCTTCCCTTTTCTCTTAAACTCTTCTGCCCAAGGAGGCCCAGACCATCACCCTCTGGCCTGGACTACTGCAGAAGACCTTCTTTGCTCCAAACTTGCCTCCCTGCTACCCAGTTCACCACACAACAGGTCTGATTCATGTCATGGCCTCAGGTCCCAGGCCCCTGGCAGGTGCTAGCAGGCTGACACATTAAAGTGCTTGCTCAAAAGAAGGCACCAAGGGCCTCCTCTGGGCAAGACTTGGTTCTAGGAACCTTCTCTTGGGGAGCTTGTCATCTGGGGAGAGAGCCCTTGGTGCCCCAAATCAAAAACCCAAACCATCATCTATCATGTGATGACACATAAATCAATGCTGCTAATATGAAATGAATATGAATGGAGAGTATTCCGGGGTCCACCTTTGATGTGGCTGACCAGGAAGAGGAAGCCTCTGGAAGGAGGGAACATTTCAGCTGAGACTTGAATGAAGGAGAGGAAGAGGAGGAGAAGGATGCCACCATGGGAAGTTCTTGCCGTGGATTGTCCCTTATAGCAGAAGAGGGAAGGCAAAGACCACAGGTGGGGATGAGCTGGGTGTGCTCTGGGACCAGCTAAGAAGGTCAACGCAGCAGGACTCTAGTGACAGGGACTGGGGGTGGGTGGTGAGGAAAGAGAAGGCCATCTTCGGGGTGGGGGGGACTGTTGACCACGGGAGGAGGACTTTGGAATTTACTCTAAGGAGATGGGGAAACACAGGGAGGATCTGTCACCAGGGAGGAGAGGAGGCTGGTCTGGTGGTGTTGCAGAGTTTGCCTTGGCTGCCATGTGAGTGGGAGTGAAGTAGAGAGAGGGCAAAGTAGAGGAAGAGAGAGAAGGAGGCAGGTTCAGGGACCACGGAGACATGGAGAGGGGCAGCAGTCACTGACTAATGTCAATAAAATCTTATGCTGGATTAGACTGGGGTCAGGAACAAAAGAGAGGGAATAAAGAATCCTGGAATTTTTGCTTGAGCAACCAGGTGGTAGGTGGAGCCCTTGGGGAAGCCTGGGGAAGAAGTAAGTATGCTGAGGGGGATGAAGTGCTCTGGCTTGGACATATTCCTTCTAAAATTCCCATGGAGCATCCAAGTGGGCAGTTTGATGAGCACATGTGGAACTCAGGGAAGAGGAACATTTGGAACCATCAGCAGGCAGACAAACCCTCCAATGAGAGGACCTTGGGGTTTCCAGGCCTGAGGCTGGGAGTCCGCCATCACACTGAACTGGGATGGGCAAATAATCAAAGCCAGACCAGATCAAAGGATGCTCAGGCTGTGGGGAACACAGAACCGCTCCCATGCTGCTGGTGGGAATTCCAAGGACAAGTAGGCAAAGAGGGAGGAGGCCAACCAGAAGGTGGGGTGTCACAGAAACAGAGAAAGGACAGTGTTTTGAGAAGGAAGGAGCGTCAACTGTGTTGAGAGGTGGAGCAAGATGAGATGACAAAGGAGAGGCAGTAGATGCATCACAGCCTAGCCTTGGCAGAGTGGGTGCTCTGAGGCAGAGCTGTAGAGTCAACAGGAAGGGACAAAAGGAAGGTAGAAATAGGTGAGACTGAAGGCAGTGGAACTGAATCTACAGTTGGTGACATGGGACCCACATATGCTCCCATGGGAATACCCTAAGGAAGGATCCCAAGCAAATCATGGTGGAAACCAAGAAAGAGGACAGCATGAAGTGCAAGCCATGGCAGGTGGACTAATGTTGAGGTTCAGTGGACAGAAATTTGCCAGGCGGGTGTTAAGAGCAGCAGTTCACCTGTACAACGGTCTTGGCCCTCAATGGGGACAAGGGGAAGGAGTCTATGCACAAGGTCAACTGGGAAACGTGGTTTGTGATGGAACACTCATGTTTCTTCATTTACAAGCCAGGAGGTAGGAAAGTTGGGGGAGGGAGTAAGACCATATAGGCAAGCCAAGGTGCAACTATGAGATGAACTCCAATGTGGTCTACTTCTCAGAGATAGGTGAGTGTAAAAATATGAGCATCCCTTTGAACTTGACACTAGGACCTTTCTCCTAGAAACAGGTCAACAATGCTTCTCAGCCCTGGAGAGAAAACAAGGAAAGAGGATTCACAAAAGAAAAACTAGGAATGGCCAAAAAACTTGTGCGAAGATGCCCAACCTCACTGATGACCAGGTACATGGAAGATACATGGTAACAGGGTAGTGCCTTTCCCCATGGGATGGGCAAATGGTCAAAGCTAGACAAGACCAAAGGCTGCTCAGGCTGTGAGGTACACAGGACTACACCTGAGCTACTAGGGGTAGTGAGCGGAGCCACACATGGGAGGTAATAGAGTAGCAATGCCTAATCATGGTGGCAATGGGCACAGCCATAGTTCCAACAAAACCACTTCTTGGTATACATGCCAAAGCCTTACTCCCGACAGTGGCTCAGACAGGTATGTGCAGGGTACTGCTGACAACAGTGTCTGTAACAGCTGAAGACTTGGAACAGCCTGAATGCCCATCCATAGGGTCATAGACAAATAAACCAGGGCTGTGATTTAAGAAGGAGCATGAGCAAGCTGGACACTCGGGAAAACTTTGAGCAGTGAAGTTTGAGTGGGGAAAGCAAGTCTCAGAGAAGGATTCCGACCAGATGCCAAACAACAAAAGAGAAGGGGAGGGAGGTAGCAAAATACCTGGGGGTGTGACCCCGAGGAAACCTGTTTACCATTTCACAGATGGAGAGGCTATTCACGGGGCCCCAGATCACATAATGAGACAGGTGCAAGATGATGAGACCCTTGGGATTGGAGCTCTGTTTTGAGCTGAGGCAGCACTGCCCTGGTGCAGTGTCTACCCCAGGTGGCAAAGAAAAGAGGAAGGACTCCGGGTCAGACAAACAGAGGTCTCTGGAGAGGCACAATACTCATGCTGCACCTAGGGGCCTAGAGAGCACTGTCCCAGAGCCCAGAGGCTGGCCAGGGCACAGGGGATAAGAGACACATTGTGGGTACACACCAGCTCTCCTATACACACACTCAGGCAGAGATCCCAATTCTGTTGTTCCACCAAAGCAGGGCTATAAGAGGGAAGGAATTGCCAAAGATGCACAGTAAAATACAGTCCCAAGGTGTAGAACTTTAAGTTGCACAAGCCCATTTTTTAAATTGAGACTTGCAGCAAGCTAAATGGGAGAAGCCATGGCACCTTTCACTGGGCTGGCCCCTGTCACAGGGCAGCGAATCGCTTTGGCCCACCCTGAACCTTCAGTGGCAGACACCTGCAGCCCTCAGCCACCAAGTAAGGTGTAGGCACCGTCCTACGTAGTATGCCTGACCTTGCCTGAGTGCCTGTGGCTTCTAGTCCACAGAATCCCACCAGGTGCCCCTCTAGACCAGTTGCTACTTGCCTAGCCTTGGGACAGTACCAGGCGTGGGAGGAGAGAGGGAGGGGGACGGGAAGAGCAGGTGAAGAAGCCACAGAGGCTCCCCACCCCTGACCTGAAGGCAGCCCTGGCAGGCACATCATGGGCCCCTCCAGCCACTCCAGGGCTGGCATCACAAGGTGTGGACATCTCCCAATGCTGGCGCCCCCAAGGGTCATTTCTGGGAGGGGCAGGAGCCAGGATGGGATCCCAGAGGGGCACATCAACTCTCTGACCCTATCTCATCCCACTTGTGCCCTCACCTGCCCCCCCCCCCACCCGGGCTTGGGGAGGAGCCAGTGACATCACCAGAGATTCCAGGGCTCCAGCAGCTCTGGAAACAGCCTCATCACGTGACCTGCACGAACCAATGGCCCTGCCGTCTCCCAGGCGACCAGGAGGGTCCCAGTTCCTTCCCCACTGAGCCCTTGCTTTTGGTCCACATGGCAGAGAACCCTGGCAAGCTGACAGGCACTGATGCGATGCGCAGGCCCACATGCAGCCCTGAGACTGGGACAGGGAAAGGGAGGGGAAGAGACTGCCTGAGAGCCTGGGAAAGAGGAGCGTCCCTCCTGCATGGGACATGGATCAGAAACGACCACCCCCAAGACAAGGTAGGAGACTCAGGGAGGGTGAGCTTGGCCCCTGGAGACCCATCCGCCCTGAACCCCGCCCCAGCTGCAGCTTGCCTGCCTGGGAGCAGTATCAGAAGGAGGCTGCAGTATCTGTGAGCTTTCCAAGGGTGGGGACACAGTGTGGGCTGCAGAAGCACTGCCAGGGGAGGGGAGGCAGCCCAGGGTGGGAGGAGGGGGTCTGCATTAACTCTCTCTCTCCCCTTTCCTATTCACAGGCAGTGCAGACCTGGGAATTTCTCTGAGTCCTAGGCTCTCCCCCAATTCATTTCCCACCCTGTGCCGCCCTGGTCTGCGCCCAGAGCCAGTTCCCGCCCCTAGTAGCAGCCTCCACGCTGGCGCTGGCAGACACTGAGGCCATGGAGGTGACGATGCTGCAGGACTGGTGCAGGTGGATGGGCATCAGCGCCCGCAGGGGCCTGCTCATCCTGGGCATCCCGGAGGACTGTGACGAAGACGAGCTGCACGAGTCCCTGGAGGCCTCCCTGTGGCAAATGGGCCACTTTGAGGTGCTGGGCAAAGTGTTTCGAGAGGAGGACAATGCCAGTGCGGCCCTGGTGGAGCTGGACCGGGAAGTCAACTATGCTTTGGTTCCCAGGGAGATCCCAGGCATCGGGCGTCCCTGGACCGTGGTCTTTGTGCCCAGATGCTCAGGGGGGGACTTCCTGGGTCGCGTGTTCCACTTCCTGGAGCAACAGGAGCAGACTGTGGAGAGCGTGGCCGAAGCCCTGGGGCTGGGGCTGCGCAAGGTGTGCTGGCTGAGGTCTGTCAGTCAGGCCATCCAGCCCTGGGTGGAGACAGTGCGGTACCAGCCCCTGGGGGTGTTCTCAGGGAGGGACCAGCCAGCCCCGGGGGAGGAGTCCTTTGAGGCCTGGCTGGACCACACCACTGACATGCTGCTTGTGTGGCAAGGGGTCTCAGAAAGGGAGAGGAGGAGGCGGCTGATAGAAGGCCTCCGAGGGACGGCCCTGCAGGTGGTGCACGAGCTGCTGGTGGAGAACCCTGCCAGGACGGCCCAGGATTGCCTGGCCGCCCTGATCCAGGTGTTTGGAGACCACGAGTCCCAGGCCACCCTGCGGCTCAAGTGCCTGACCGCTTACCAACGGTCAGGCGAGACTCTCTCCGCTTTCGTGTTGCGGCTGGAAGTCCTGCTACAGAAAGCCATGCAGGAGGGGGCCCTGGACAAGGCCTCAGTTGACCACTTGCGTGTGAAGCAGGTGCTCACCAGGGCCAACATCATTGAGCCGCTGCGAGAGGTCCTGAGAAGGCTGGGCATGGTGGGGAGGTGTCCAACTTTCCTGGAGATGCTGGGGCTGGTTCATGAGACTGAGGCATGGGAGGCCAAAATAACCAGGAGCCTGAGAGCCCAGCCGGCACAAGGGGCTGCTGCCAGGGCCAGTGCCCAGGCTGATGATAGAGCCAAAGCTCAGGCCGAGGGTGACAAGGTGGTGGAGAAGCAGCAGCTGCAGGAGAATAGTGACAACCGTGCCCCTGCCCTTGCAGGCCTGGGTCAGACAGGGCCCTCAGAGGCCCCTGGGGGACCTATGCCTGCCCACATGGGCAGTGCTTCCGGGGCAGGTCCAGGAGGTCCTGGCACTGTGCCAGAGGGCCTGGCCCAGGCGGGAGACCAAGAGGCTGTGGAACACCCCCAGGAGGGGCTCAAGCCCATCCCGGAGGAGTCGGAAAGTGAGGACGGGGCTGGGGAGCTGAGCCCCCCCATGTCTTCCCCTGGAAAATAGGCTCACAAGGCCCGGCGCCCTCCTCTCCTTTCGGGCAGCAGAGCCCTGGAGAGGGGGAAGTGGGGGAAGCCAGGCCAGGGCAACCTCCTCACCCCACATGGGGAGCAGGGCCCAGGGAAGGGCCCGCCCAGCTCATACCATACCCCTTACTCCCCCATCATGCTATGGGGGCCTGACCACCACCATCAGCTCTTCCAAGTCACCAAGCTGACCATGTTTGACACCCAATGGGATGGGGAGAGGTGTCCCCACATGGTAGCAACACACCTGGCCTCAACCCCAACCCCTACCAACTTGGGCAGCTGGCCTGGGAGCACCGCCGAGCAGCCCATCTCAGCCTAGGAGAGGGGTACCTGAAGACATCTGCCACCCGTGTGGACTTGGAGACTTTAGAGCCCACCACAGGGGTGCCACTTTTGGGGACTCCCATTCTCCATCCCCTGGGAGACCCCAACTCATTTCTCTATAGGCCCATAGTGACCCATGTGTCAAGTAATCACCCCCCTCCACACACACACACACACACACACACACACACACACACACACACGCCATGGCTCCTGTGCAGAACCACCTGGTGTGTGTGAACCCAGGTGGGTGTCCTGCCCGCCCCCCCGGGGCAGCCACCTCTCAGCCCCGGCACGTGCTGTGAGCCCCACTGCCAGCCAAGGCTCTGCCAGCTCTCGTCCAGTGTCGTGAGCTCAGCCTCTGCTTTCTCGGTGTAGATTTAGGCCAACCGCTGCTTGTGCTTGTGGAGATGTGTGTGTTCTTCTCTGAGCAGTTCCCTACCACCACTCCCACCCAAGACGGAGACCCCGAGCCCGGGCCCAGAAGAATGGATGAGAAGGATGGACCAGGGCGCGTCTGGCGCTCATCCAGTGACCCCGGGAAGAACTGTACAGTGGCAGAAGGCGGCTGCCAGAGGCTCCACGGACACCCTGATGCTCTGATGCCACCCTGTTGTTCCCTGTGACTCAGTTTCCTCAGCATGCTGGAGTGTCCCCTGCTGTGTTTTCCAGTGTCCTCTGTCTGTCCTGTGCAGGCCACAGGGCAGGGCCAGGCCCCAGCATGTCATCCATAGGGGGAGGGAGCCCTGCAATGAGTGGACATCACCAATGTCCATGGTCCTTTAAAGTCCAATCAAGGGGCCCTCAGGGAGGGAGACTATGGTGGGAGGGCTGTGGTGTGGGGGAAGCTGAAGCAGCTGGTCAGAGACCCCAGGAGGCGGTGGGGGTTGTGACCTATGGGCTCTATTGGCCGTTAGAAGTTCCTCTCTGTGTTGTCATTCCCTTTCTTCAATGAATTCAGGAAATGTTTCTCTTCAATAAACTTCATTGAATGATTCAGCTGAGTTTCGCCTCTGCTGTGGGCAATTGAGGGAAGGGTCTGCTTGGTCTTGGGGGGCCAAGAAAGGATTTATGCCCAGTACCCATAAGAGACTTTTTCCGGACATCCTAATGGCCATGTCTTCAGCCTCCTAGGCCCTATGTAGCCTGGCTGCTCCCCCTTGTGGGTTTTCCTGTGCTGGCTGTTACAGTGGTTGCAAAGATTGCTGCTGCTCTAGGGTGCCTTTGTTCTCTGCACATGACCTGGACATTTCCAAACTTGGCCTTCACTAGACACTACTGTAGTTTGGTTTTGATTCCTCGGGTATGCAACACTGTGGCAGGTTGGGGAGGGTAGAAATAGCTCCTCTGTTGGATGCCTGGGTTGGCTGTCCCAGCCTTCCCCCCCCCCGCCCCCCACTGGCATTGCTAAGCACTGTGAATCCCCAGCTGGCCCACTTTTCATTCTTCACCCATCACACACTCTTGTCCCCCAAACATCCCTCATTGTGAACACCAAGGCTGGCCATTTGTCAGCTGGCAGGAGTAGGCTGATCAAGGATGGGTAGGCAGTCACCCCAGTACACCCCAGAGCCCTGCAGAGCTACTTGCAAGGGCATCTGACCTTACTTCTGGGCCCTTCTATGGTCCTCTGGTCTCTGAACTGCACACGCGATCTCCCTGACCTGATGACACTCTGGGCGCCCACACCCCTGTCAAGGAGTGTCTAGTGAAGGCCAAGTTTGGAAATGTCCAGGTCATGTGCAGAGAACAAAGGCACCCTAGAGCAGCAGCAATCTTTGCAACCACTGTAACAGCCAGCACAGGAAAACCCACAAGGGGGAGCAGCCAGGCTACATAGGGCCTAGGAGGCTGAAGACATGGCCATTAGGATGTCCGGAAAAAGTCTCTTATGGGTGCTGGGCATAAATCCTTTCTTGGCCCCCCAAGACCAAGCAGACCCTTCCCTCAATTGCCCACAGCAGAGGCGAAACTCAGCTGAATCATTCAATGAAGTTTATTGAAGAGAAACATTTCCTGAATTCATTGAAGAAAGGGAATGACAACACAGAGAGGAACTTCTAACGGCCAATAGAGCCCATAGGTCACAACCCCCACCGCCTCCTGGGGTCTCTGACCAGCTGCTTCAGCTTCCCCCACACCACAGCCCTCCCACCGTAGTCTCCCTCCCTGAGGGCCCCTTGATTGGACTTTAAAGGACCATGGACATTGGTGATGTCCACTCATTGCAGGGCTCCCTCCCCCTATGGATGACATGCTGGGGCCTGGCCCTGCCCTGTGGCCTGCACAGGACAGACAGAGGACACTGGAAAACACAGCAGGGGACACTCCAGCATGCTGAGGAAACTGAGTCACAGGGAACAACAGGGTGGCATCAGAGCATCAGGGTGTCCGTGGAGCCTCTGGCAGCCGCCTTCTGCCACTGTACAGTTCTTCCCGGGGTCACTGGATGAGCGCCAGACGCGCCCTGGTCCATCTTTCTCATCCGTTCTTCTGGGCCCGGGCTCGGGGTCTCCGTCTTGGGTGGGAGTGGTGGTAGGGAACTGCTCAGAGAAGAACACACACATCTCCACAAGCACAAGCAGCGGTTGGCCTAAATCTACACCGAGAAAGCAGAGGCTGAGCTCACGACACTGGACGAGAGCTGGCAGAGCCTTGGCTGGCAGTGGGGCTCACAGCACGTGCCGGGGCTGAGAGGTGGCTGCCCCGGGGGGGGGGCAGGACACCCACCTGGGTTCACACACACCAGGTGGTTCTGCACAGGAGCCATGGCGTGTGTGTGTGTGTGTGTGTGTGTGTGTGTGTGTGTGTGTGTGGAGGGGGGTGATTACTTGACACATGGGTCACTATGGGCCTATAGAGAAATGAGTTGGGGTCTCCCAGGGGATGGAGAATGGGAGTCCCCAAAAGTGGCACCCCTGTGGTGGGCTCTAAAGTCTCCAAGTCCACACGGGTGGCAGATGTCTTCAGGTACCTCTCTCCTAGGCTGAGATGGGCTGCTCGGCGGTGCTCCCAGGCCAGCTGCCCAAGTTGGTAGGGGTTGGGGTTGAGGCCAGGTGTGTTGCTACCATGTGGGGACACCTCTCCCCATCCCATTGGGTGTCAAACATGGTCAGCTTGGTGACTTGGAAGAGCTGATGGTGGTGGTCAGGCCCCCATAGCATGATGGGGGAGTAAGGGGTATGGTATGAGCTGGGCGGGCCCTTCCCTGGGCCCTGCTCCCCATGTGGGGTGAGGAGGTTGCCCTGGCCTGGCTTCCCCCACTTCCCCCTCTCCAGGGCTCTGCTGCCCGAAAGGAGAGGAGGGCGCCGGGCCTTGTGAGCCTATTTTCCAGGGGAAGACATGGGGGGGCTCAGCTCCCCAGCCCCGTCCTCACTTTCCGACTCCTCCGGGATGGGCTTGAGCCCCTCCTGGGGGTGTTCCACAGCCTCTTGGTCTCCCGCCTGGGCCAGGCCCTCTGGCACAGTGCCAGGACCTCCTGGACCTGCCCCGGAAGCACTGCCCATGTGGGCAGGCATAGGTCCCCCAGGGGCCTCTGAGGGCCCTGTCTGACCCAGGCCTGCAAGGGCAGGGGCACGGTTGTCACTATTCTCCTGCAGCTGCTGCTTCTCCACCACCTTGTCACCCTCGGCCTGAGCTTTGGCTCTATCATCAGCCTGGGCACTGGCCCTGGCAGCAGCCCCTTGTGCCGGCTGGGCTTCTAGGCTCTTGGTTATATGGGTCTCCCATGCCTCAGCCTCATTAACCAGCCCTAGCATCCCCAGGAAAGTTGGACGCCTCCCCACAATGCCCAGCCTCTTCAGGACCTCTCGCAGCGGCTCAATGATGCAGGCCCTGGTGAGCACCTGCCTCATGCGCAAGTGGTCAACTGAGGCCTTGTCCAGGGCCCCCTCCTGCATGGCTTTCTGTAGCAGGACTTCCAGCCGCAACACGAAAGCGGAGAGAGTCTCGCCTGACCGTTGGTAAGCGGTCAGGCACTTGAGCCGCAGGGTGGCCTGGGACTCGTGGTCTCCAAACACCTGGATCAGGGCGGCCAGGCAATCCTGGGCCGTCCTGGCAGGGTTCTCCACCAGCAGCTCGTGCACCACCTGCAGGGCCGTCCCTCGGAGGCCTTCTATCAGCCGCCTCCTCCTCTCCCTTTCTGAGACCCCTTGCCACACAAGCAGCATGTCAGTGGTGTGGTCCAGCCAGGCCTCAAAGGACTCCTCCCCCGGGGCTGGCTGGTCCCTCCCTGAGAACACCCCCAGGGGCTGGTACCGCACTGTCTCCACCCAGGGCTGGATGGCCTGACTGACAGACCTCAGCCAGCACACCTTGCGCAGCCCCAGCCCCAGGGCTTCGGCCACGCTCTCCACAGTCTGCTCCTGTTGCTCCAGGAAGTGGAACACGCGACCCAGGAAGTCCCCCCCTGAGCATCTGGGCACAAAGACCACGGTCCAGGGACGCCCGATGCCTGGGATCTCCCTGGGAACCAAAGCATAGTTGACTTCCCGGTCCAGCTCCACCAGGGCCGCACTGGCATTGTCCTCCTCTCGAAACACTTTGCCCAGCACCTCAAAGTGGCCCATTTGCCACAGGGAGGCCTCCAGGGACTCGTGCAGCTCGTCTTCGTCACAGTCCTCCGGGATGCCCAGGATGAGCAGGCCCCTGCGGGCGCTGATGCCCATCCACCTGCACCAGTCCTGCAGCATCGTCACCTCCATGGCCTCAGTGTCTGCCAGCGCCAGCGTGGAGGCTGCTACTAGGGGCGGGAACTGGCTCTGGGCGCAGACCAGGGCGGCACAGGGTGGGAAATGAATTGGGGGAGAGCCTAGGACTCAGAGAAATTCCCAGGTCTGCACTGCCTGTGAATAGGAAAGGGGAGAGAGAGAGTTAATGCAGACCCTCTCCTCCCACCCGGGGTTGCCTCTCCTCCCCTTCAGCGCCTCTGCAGCCCAGCTGGACCCACATTCTCTTCCTCCACACACTGCTCCCAGGCAGGCAGGCTACAGTAGTCCTGCGGGGGGGGGGGGGGGGAGGGGGGTTCAGGGGGGAGGGGTCTCCAGGGGCCAAGCTCACCCTCCCTGAGTCTCCTTTTTCGTCCTTGGCATGGTCTGTCCTGATCCAGGTCCCAGAAGGAGGGACGCTCCTCTTTCCCAGGCTCTCAGACAGTCTCTCCCTCTCTCTGTCTCAGGGCTGCATGTGGGCCTGTGTGTCAGCGCCTGTCAGCTTGCCAGGGCTCTCTGCAGTGTGGACCAGGAGCAGGGGCGCAGTGGGGGAGGAACTGGGAACCTCTGTGTTGCCTGGGAGACGGCAGGGCCATTGGCTTGCGCAGCTCACGTGGTGGGGCTGTCACACAGCTGCTGGTGCCCTGGAACCTCTGGTGATGTCACTGGCTCCTCCCCAAGTCTCCGAGGGGGTGAGGGCACAAGTGGGGGGTGTTCCAGGGTCAGAGAGTTTATGTGCCCCTCTGGGATCCCATCCTGGCCCCTGCCCCTCCCAGAGATGACCCTTGGGGGCGCCAGCATTGGGAGATGCCCACACCCTGGGATGTCAGCCCTAGTGTGGCTAGAGGGGTGCATGGTGTTCCTGCCAGGGCTGCCTTCAGGTCAGGGGTGGGGAGCCTCTGGAGCTTCTTTACATGCTCTCCCAGTCCCCCTCCCTCTCTCCTCCCAGGGCTGATCCTGTCCCAAGTCTAGGCAAGGAGCATCTGGTCTAGAGGGACACCTGGTGGTATACCATGGACTAGAGGTCGCATGCGCGTATGCGTGTTCATGCACACCGTGCAATGCACTGCTCACACCTCACTTGGTGGCTGAGGGCTGCAGGTGTTTGCCACTGAGGGTGCAGGGTGGGCCAAGGTGATTGGCTGCCCTGTTACAAGTGCCTGCCTCAAAGTGGTTGACCCAGTGTCTGAGTT
This sequence comes from Myotis lucifugus, assembly GCF_000147115.1. Classification (NCBI taxonomy): domain Eukaryota; kingdom Metazoa; phylum Chordata; class Mammalia; order Chiroptera; family Vespertilionidae; genus Myotis; species Myotis lucifugus. The sequence continues at coordinate 1,471,538 of NW_005871088.1, forward strand.
GCCTGGGTCTTTTCACAATCTGTGCACCACACATCCGGTGTCTGGAGAAACTGCTTTCCCCATTTGGAGCATATCCCTTGGACCTGCCTTTCCCTGTTAGTGGTGGGCTATGGGTTTTGCAGTATCAGTTGGATCCCAGGAGGCATAGGAAAGAGGGAGGGAGTGACTGCTCTGCAGGCAGGTGGCCCAGTGGTCTGTGTGCTCCTGGCCCCCTCTTGGCAGGCCTCTCTCCGGTCACACCAGGAGGGGCTTGTGGTTGTTGCCCATGTGGGGCTCATCTACCCAGCTAGGTCTGGGTGGCCCTGAGTAGTACTGGGTGTGACACAGAACTATCCATATGCCCTTGGACCCCACATGAGATGGTGTTTTCTGCTTGTTTGCCTACTAGTTGTCAGGGAGGGGCCTAGTAGCAATGTTGCTTAAGGGGTTTTCTCTGGTCAACCTTCCTGCAAATATTCATAGGAGTTATTTCATCACCTCCTACCAGAACCCTGGCAGGTAGGTACTAATATTATCCTTATTCTACTCATGAGGCTCAGATAGGTTAAGGCACAGGATAAATGTACCTTATTGCAGGTAGAGCTGAAATTGGATCCTAAATTGTTCCCCACAGCCCATTCAGTAGACATTTTTCCCCTGGGGGCTATATCCACATTAGAACTTCCTTCCATTATTTCTGTCTACTCACAATCCCCGTCACATTTACAAGAGAGGAAATTGGCTCAACTTCAGATTTGCAGGTTTCCTTCTGCTCAATCATGTATGAAGATGGCAAACTTTTCTAAAATTGTCTTCCTCCAAAAGTAATGATTTACTTTCTATGGCATATGGAATGGACCTTGTCAGGATCTTTGAAAGTCTACCATGTGTGTCTTTTGTCCCTAAAGACATCTCGGAGGGTACTCAGCATCCATTTCTCATAAAATGCTTGGTTTCCAGTTTTTAAATCAGCTTTTTGTGATCCTAGAAATGCAATGAAATAGGATGCTGATCTACTAGTAAAGGACCTCATCCTGATCTGAGTTTTGCCACTCCGAGGGCTCAACCTTCTACTCAACTTACAGAGGCAGAAAGTGAAGCCAAGAGAAGGGATGTGACCAGCCCAAAGTCGCACAGTGAGTGAATGGCAAAGATATGAGACCTTAAGGAGAGATGTTCAGTATAGCCAAGGCAAAGAAGCATCTGGAATTTTTCTGGAAAGAGCAATGTAGAGGTCCCAGCCAGGTGCAGTGAAGCAGATATGAAGATGTCCTGGATGTCTAGAAAGAAGGATTTGGGGACACCAGGGTCAAGGTGATAGTTTTAATATGTTCAGTTTTTGGATCCTTTTGTAATTGGAGTTAACCTTAATCCTGGTGTAGGGGCTTCTCCACTTTGTGCCCAAAGAACAGTGAAGAATAGTGTCTCCTCTGCTCAAATAGAAGACCCTTGAAGCCAGTACAAGTGTGTTATTTTTAATTAAGAAACTTTTTTTAAAAAAACAATTTTAGGTTCACAGCAAAATTGAGTGTAAAGTACAGAGTTTTCCAATATACCCCCTGTTCCTCACACATGCACAGCCTCCTGCACTATTGGCATCCAGCACCAGAGTGGTACATTAGTTACAATCAATCAGCGAACCTACCCTCACACATCATCATCACCCAAAGTCCATAGTTTACATTAGGGTTCACGCTCGGTATTGTATATTCTCTGAGTTTTGACAAATGTATAATGACATGTATCCATCATTACAGTATCATACAGAATAATTTTACTGCCCTTAAAAAGCCCCTGTGCTCTGCCGATTCATCTCTTCTTCCCCACTAAATTCTGGAAACCACTGGTCTTTTTATTGTCTCCATAGTTTTGCTTTTCCCAGAATGTCATGTACTTGGAATCACAGTATGTAGCCTTGTCAGAGTGACTTCTTTCAGATATTAATATGCATTAAGGTTCCTCCATGTCTTTTCATGGCTTGATAGCTCATTTCTTTTTAACACTAAATAGTATTTCATTGCCTGGATGTACCACAGCTTATTCATCCATTCACCTACTGAAGGACATCTTGGTTGCTTCCAAGTTTTTGCAATCTATAAATAATAAAAGCATAATATGCTAATTAGACCAGATGTCCTTATGGATGTCCTTCCAGATGAAGCCGGGGCTGTGAGGGCCAAGCCCATTGCACAAATTTCGTGCATCAAGCCTCTCGTTATTAATAAAGCTGTAATAAAGGTCCTTAAAATTTTTTTATTAATCTTTATTGTTGAAAGTATTACATATGTTCCCATTTTCCCCCATTGGCCCCCTCCATCCCGCCCCCATACTCCACCGTAGACCTTCACCACCCTATTGTCTGTGTCCATGGGTTATGCATATATGCATACAAGGTCTTTGGTTGATTATTTCCCACCCATCCACCCTCCCCAGCCTTCCCTCCAAGATTCCACACTCTGTTCCATGCTTCCATGTCTCTGGATCCACTCCGTTTGTTATAAACATCCTTGTACAGGGTTTTGTATGGACATAAGTTTTAAGTTCCTTCAGTTGAATACCAAGGAGCACTATTGCTAAATTGTATAGTGAGACTATGGTTAGCTTTGTTAGACCTGCTGAACTGTCTTCCAAAGTGGCTGTACTATTTTGCATTGCCACCAGCAATGAATGAGAGCTCCTGTTGTTCAATATCCTCACCAGCATTTGGTGTTGTCAGGGTTTCAAATTTTGGCCATTCTAAGAGGTGGGTAGTGGTATCTCATTGTTTTAATTTGCATTACCTTGATGACATATGATGCATCGTGGCATATGTTTAGTTGCCATCTGTATATTTTCTTTGGTGATGTGCCTTTTCAGGTCTTTTGCTCATTTTTTAATCAAGTTGTTTATTTTCTTATTGTTGAGCTTTAAGTGCCCTTTGTATATTTTGCATACCAGTTTTCTATCAGATGTGTCTTTTGCAAATACTTTCTTTCAGTCTGTGGCTTACTTTCTCATTCTCTTGATACTGTCTTTCATAGAAGTTTTCAGTTTTAATGACATGTAGCTTATCAATTATTTCTTTCATGGATTGTGCCTTTGGTGTTGTATTTAAAAAGTCATCACTATACCCAAGGTAATCTATATTTTCTCCTCTGTTTTCTTCTAGGAGCTTTATAGTTTTGTTTTACTTTTAGGCCTATAGTCATTGTAAGTTAATTTTTGTGAATAGTTAAGGTATTTGTCTAAATTCATTTTTTGCATGTTGATGTCCAGTTATTCCAGCGCCATTTGTCTAAAATAGCAATTTTCAACCCTTTTCATCTCATGGCACACACAAACTACTAAAATTCTGCAGCACTGCAAAATTTACATGTATTTTTTGCGGATCTGTCAAAAATAGTTATAATTTTTATTCATTCACATCAATGGCTATTGTGTTGGCTGTTGTCATCTTTTATTTGACAATCTAAGGGAAAAGAGGTCAGTGCCCTGACTAGTCAGGTATTGCATGTTTTAAAAATTCTTGCAGCACACCAGTGTGCTGCAGCATACCAGTTAAAAATCACAGGTCTAGCCCTGACTGATTTGGCTCAGTGGATAGAGCGTCGGCCTGCGGACTGAAGGGTCCCAGGTTCGATTCCTGTCAAGGGCATGTGCCTTGGTTGCTGGCACATTTTCAGTAGGGGGTGTGCAAGAGGCAGCTGATCGATGTTTCTCTCTCATCGATGTTTCTAACTCTCTATCCCTCTCTCTTCCTCTCTGTAAAAAATCAATTTAAAAAAATCACAGGCCTAAAGCACCATCTTTGCTCCTTTGTATAAGGTCAGTTGACTGTATTTATGCTGGTCTATTTATAGGCTCTCTGTTCTGTTCTATTGATCTATTTGACGAATCTTTCATTAATACCACAGTCTTAATTACTGTGGCTTTATAGTAAGTCTTGAAGTAGGGTAGTGTCAGTCCTCCAACTTTGTTCTCCTTTAATATTGAGTTGGCTTTTCTGAAACTTTTGCCTCTCCATATAAATTTTGTTATTTTAAAAAATATATAGTTGTATTGATTTCAGAGAGGAAGGAAGAGGGAGAGAGAGATAGAAACATCAATGATGAGAGAGAACCATTGGCCGACTGCCTCCTGCATGCCCCACACTGGGGATCAAGCCTACAACCCTGGCATGTGCCCTGACTAGGAATTGAACTGTGACCTCCTGGTTCATAGATCCATGCTCAACCACTGAGCCACACTGGCTGGGCAAATTTTTTGAGAGAAAGAGAGAGAGAGAGAGAGAGAGAGAGAGAGAGAGAGAGAGAGATCCCATACACATGTGCCCTGACTTGAAATCAAAATAGCAACCTTTTGGTGCACGGGGTGGTGCTCAGTCAACTAAGCCACACCAGCCAGGGCTCCATATAAATTTTGGAATCAGTTTGTTAATAACCACAAAATAACTTGCTGGGATTTTTGGGGGGACTGCTTTGAATCTATAGATCAAGTTGGGAAGAACTGGTATCTGGACAATATGGAGTCTTCCTATTTTTTTGTATTATTTGTTTTGGATCATTTCCCCACTTAACTGGGAGAAGCACATAACCTATAATATTATAGTGCTGGGAACTGGGGCCTGTATTGATGCTTTGAATGGATATCCTGTTGAAAAAATATAATGATGTTACAGAGAGAAATAGTGGAAAATAAGACTAAGCAAAGAACTACTTGTTCCTAGGTAGGAGGAAGATGGGTAATAGTGTCATGGATGAAGAGCACATTGGTTCATTCAGATAATGAAAAACACAAATTAGAGATTTTGTATACTTCCTGTATATCATTATTCTTCATACAATTTTTGCTTTGGACTTTGGGGACCCTTGGTGGTTGTCCTGGGTAAAGGTGTTTTTCCCCCCCTTATTTCAGTCTGGCCTTTGCTTTCACATTTGTTTGACTTGACCAGTTAAATCACCATGATTGCCACTCTAAAGTACATGATGACTGGAGGCTCCCCTGAATGAGGTTGAACTTGACACTTCTGGCGAAGATACAGGAGGTTCAGTGATGCTTTAGGCTAGAGAGTGCTGCCTAGCCTGCCTTTGGGGTGGCAAAGGAGGATTGGTCTGTGGTGACAAAATACTGATATTGCCCACTTGAAATCAATAGTGGTTAAGTCTGAATTTGGACCAGCTGGAGTGTCCTTATCTTGACCAATCGTTCATGTAGTTAATCACTATACTGGAAACCTTGATCAACTCATAAAGACATAAGGTTTTGTTCATGCCTACCTGGTGCTGTCTTAAGTCCTAGTCCTGGGCAATGATCTTATGTATGTGTGAGTGGTGACATGCCAGTAGCTGGTGCTAGACTTCACATTTCTAGTTCCAGAAATGCCAGGTTTTCTGTTAGTCCTTAGGGAAGGCCGTCAGTTTCTCATTTGATCTGTATGTGTGTGGGGGGTGCGGTGGGGGGAGGATCAGGTCTCAAAGGGTGCTGATTTCATAGACCAGGATAGTTCCCTACCCAAATACTCCATTCAGGTGCTTACCATTTCTGCTCTAAACTTTTTAGTCTTTCACTTCAAAACATCACCAGTAGTTCTTAGCAACCAAGAGGATGAAGGTGGAAACACACAATACGTTTAGCTATCCCTGCATGCATGCATGCTCTTGATTGCCACAGCATAATTTTCAGTATACAAAATGTTCCCCTTGCTCCCATAACCAAATAAGTCACAAAACCTAAACTTCATACTTCAGTGATAGCTTAAACTTAAATCAATATCTGTTAAAGAAAATGAAAATAGCTTTTGTAATCACCATTTTATAAAGGAAGTCTTAAGTGTCTTTCTCCTTAATAAGGAACATACATCATTTACATCTAAATCCTCAGCCCCAAGGGCATGAGTAGGAGAGGATTGGAAGCAAGGGAGTATTTTCTAGGTGACAGAATGATGGTTCAGGGATTCTCCAGGGTGTGGTTGCCTTTGCCAAAAGGAGTATTTCCTGAGCTGGGTCTGGAAATACCAAATCTAGTTGGCCTCTAAGAGACTTCACTTTGAGTATGTTAATTTTGCAAATTAAGCATTGAGCTTCTATGGCCACATTCACTTGGGTTCCTGAAGATAACAGGGAGCCAGCCCAGATAGCTTCTCTGTTCTGGACAGACTAGTCAAAGAGATAAAATCTTAAATGCACCAGCACCATTAGCTGCCAATCCTCTGCAGTGGCAACTTCAGTGCCTTGTCCCTGCATGGGATCCAATGTCAAATCAGGGAGATTCCCCTGGGTTGACAACAAGGGTTCAATGTGCACATCAGAAACTTTTTGATAGCAGTGTCTTTGTTACCACTAAGAACAAATAGGGACATATCTAGTCAATCTGAAGAATACTAGAGGCTAATTTGATTTTTTAAAAAGCAATGGGGATTCTTGAAAATTTTAAACTATGTTGCATAAAATAAGAAAAAACAACATCAAAAGGCTGATGAACCTGTAGATGACTAAATTAGAGAGCTGGAAGTTAATGTTGTGTAACTCTCCCAGGAAGACATAAAAGTGGAAGCCATGAAAGAAAGAGCATTATCTGGATTTCCCAAAAGTGAAACAAAGGAAAAAGCAAAATAACTTCTTCCATTTGGATGTGGAGAGCTTCATGTGTGGGGGTCTCTGTCTCTCCCACGCACCTCCCCATCCACACAGCTTTATAGGATCTTGTCTTCCTCCCTGTGTGTTCTCCAGTGGGAAAGGTTGTTCCAGAGGATTCTAACCTGGCTGAATGCACAGCCTCCCAGAGCAATTGCTCAGAGCTGCCTGGGCAAATCAACTTGAACTCTAGTTGAGACATTCAGACAGGTTATGATCCACCTGCATTTGGATAGCATATGTACCGCATGCACATACTCCATGCATGAATCGTGAAGAAGTATCCCAGCATCCTGTGGGGAGACCATATCCCAGGCCATCCAGGCTTGTGAGAGGCTGCAAAAGGCACGGCGATATCTCCAACACCTCTCAGAGCCCTCTTCCTTTCCTGAGTCCAGAGACTGCTCTTTCTGGACCACTGCTGGTGCTAGTGGGAGGTCCCAGTGCGGTCACAGCCCTGGAATCCAGCCTGGGCCACTGAGAGCCTAACAGTTAAAACCTCGTCCCGGCTCCCACCTGCTTTTAAAGGCGTTTAAAACACTAAGGACAGTCTGATATAGCAGGAAGGTAATTTTCATTAAATGTTTAGAAGTGTTTGATTAATTTTGTCCCCAATATTTAAAAGTTTGTGGAAAGTTACTTTGTTAAATTCATAAGTAACAAGGGAATATTCATTCAGAAGAATCCTGGTCATTTTCCTTTTAAAAATTAATTAGTTGCTTTCAACTTCATAAGACTGATAAAAAGGCATTAAACAAAGTAGAAATATCAGTCAATATTTTTCTCTATGCCTTACCCCCTTCTCCTGAGCCTTACACATAGCCATGGGTGGTCTCTAAGGTGGCCAAGGGCATCTTGACCTCCAACCGGTCTCTGTCTCCATTTATCCAACATCCTGCCATACACAGCCATCCCATGTCCCCAATTTTCTTTTTTTTAATATATATTTTTATTGATTTCAGAGAGGAAGAAGAGGGAGAGAGATAAGAATATCAATGATAAGAGAGAATTATTGATAGGTTCCCTCCTGCACACCCCCTACTGGGGATCAAGCCCACAATCTGGGCAGGTGCCCTGACCGGAAATCAAACAGTGGACTCCTGGTTCATAGGTAGACACTCAACCACTGAGCAACACCAGCCAGGCTCCCCTGGATTTCTTGTGTACCACTGTGATGGCAGATGTATTCTAGCGACAAATTTCAGCTAGAGGGCCATTAGCTGAGAATTCATTAAGATGGTTCCTGGTATTACTGGCCTGTGACCAAGCCTTTCCCCCAGAGTGCTCCTTAAACAGCTGAGGGCCCTGTAACTCTATTCACATTTTCCCTCCTTTGCCTAGCTCAAAAACCACTCATGGGGGAGTAACATTGATCCAAGCCCTCAGCTTCCCCTTCTATTTCTCTTTCCACTTTGCAGTCACAGGAAGATCTCCAAGGTCCAAACTTTTATGCTAAGTCCAAACTTTTATGCTAAGTCCACTGCCTCCCCCACTGCAGCCTTTGTATGTAAGCATGTTGGCAGTTGCCTCTCCAAGACTCCTAGCTCCTCTGTGACCATTGGATCTTTAGCTTTGGCTCACTAGGCTTGTGTGGAAGTTGTGGCTGACACTTCATTGAGTTAGATTTGGTCCTTTATGAGTTTTCTATAGCTGTCACAAATTGCTACAAACTGGGTGGTATAAAACAACAGAAATTTATTCTATCACAGCTCTGGAGGCCAGAAGTCCAAAATTAGTATCACTAGTCAGAAACAACTTTGGCAGGACTAAGCTCCCTCTGGATACTCTAGAGGAGGAACCTTCCTTGCCTTTTCCAGCTTCTGTTGGCTGCCAGCATTCTATGGTGGTGTCCACATCACTCCAATCCTCAAAGTCAGAATTTTCCAATGTCTCCCTGCTCCTTCATATTCCTTCTTCTCCTCTGCATGTGTGGGCATGCATGTGTGAGCATGCGTGAGCGTGTGTGTGTGTGTGTGTGTGAGAGAGAGAGAGAGAGAGAGAGAGAGAGAGAGAGAGAAAGAGAGATTTCCTTTGCCTCTCTTATAAGGATAGTTGTGATTAGATTCAAGGCCCATCTGGATAACCTAGGATAATCTCCCCATCTCAAATTCCTTAGCTTAATCATATCTACAAATTCATTTTTCCCAAATAAGGTGATATTTAGGTCAGGGATTTTATTATATTTGGGGACCTTTATCCTGCCTACTATAGGTCCCAATGTGTGCCCCTGCTTTAACCCAACCTACTGGGCCTACCCCTCCTTTCCACTGATATGTTCTATTGGAAAGTTCCTGCAGATAATTATCTAACAAATCAACACAGTAAAATGAAGTTTTGCCTTTCTGGTTTAAAAATTATTTTTGACCTTTATATACTTCCCCTACCTGGGAGCAAATAGTTCCTAGCTCTGGCTTGGGAGGTAAAGGGTGATTCTTACAGCTGTCAGTCGCTGACAGGCCCTCATAGTAATAGGCTTAGGCTTTTCACATGCTTCATAGTGGTATAGTGCAAGATAAACATGCTACTCTCTTATATTAATATAGATCATGCCACATGACATAATCTCAATGTCATAACATGCCATTCTTTTTTAATTCTTAAAATTGATTTTAGAGAGAGGAAGGGAGATATATATGTATATGTATATAT